>NC_065445.1:75033426-75348843 GCF_917563875.1 Diabrotica virgifera virgifera | reverse complement strand
AGGGCTATAAAACTACTTAGCCACACCATGAAAATATGGGAGAGAGTAATTGATAGACGGATACGTGAAGAAACCGAAATATCCGATAATCAATTTGGCTTTATGCAGGACAGATCAACAACAGATGCAATTTTCATTGTAAGGCGATGGAAAAATACAGGAATAAAGAGACCAACGCTCATATGGTATTCATTGATCTTGAGAAAGCATATGATAGTTCCTCGAGAGATTCTGTGGTGGGCACTCAATAAGAAAGGAGTCCCTGGCGAATATGTAAAGATTGTGAGAGATATGTATGAGGGAGTAACGACTAGTGTTAGGACAGGTGTGGGAGAGACTGATAAATTTCAGGTGAAAGTAGGATTGCACCAAGGCTCGGTGCTTAGTCCTTATTTATTCTCATTAGTTTTGGACCAGATAACAGCGAAACTACAGGGTAGCATTCCATGGTGTCTAATGTATGCTGATGATGTAGTGTTAATAGGAAATAGTGAAAGAGACCTAGAACAAAAACTGGAACAGTGGAGACAAGCTCTGGAGGAAAAAGGTTTAAAACTTAGTAGGACAAAAACAGAGTATTTGGAATGTTCATTTAAAGATGGAGTTACTACAAATAAAATGGCATCTTTGGATGGTGAAATGATTGTGAAAAGCAATAGTTTTAAGTACCTAGGGTCGGTATTACAGAGTAATGGAGAAATAGATGGAGATGCATGCAGTAGAATTAGGGCTGGATGGATGAAGGGGAAAGAAGCGAGTGGTGTGTTGTGTGATAGAAAAATTCCAATGAAGCTGAAGGGAAAATTCTACAAAACAGTCATAAAACCGTCTATGATGTACGGAGCAAACCGTATAGTTGTTCATCCTTTGGTGATAAACAGCTACGTTTAAACTAATTCGTCCAACCCAACTTTGATCTCTTGTTTGATCTCTTGGTGTTGTTTTTTCGAAACTCTTTTTTTTTTTCGAAATGATTACGAGGAATCATTTTTTATGCTATACAGTGATGAGCGCGCTAATAACCGACAAAATAGCTCAAAAGATAGAAAACATAATGCATTGCGAAACAAAAAGAGATGAAACTAGTGGAGATGGAAATTATCGTTATAATCGTCTAAAATAACATTACATTACATAGTTTCCCACCTTTAGACGTATAAGAGGAGTATGACAACTGTCACTGTGACAGTAGAATTTTATAAAATACTCCTGTAACAGACGTCTAAAGGTGAGAAACTATGTAATCTAATGTTAATTAATACGTTTATAACGATAATTTCCACCTCCACTAGTTTCATCTCTTTTTGTTTCGCAATGTATTATGTTTTCCATCTCTTGAGCTATTTTGCCGGTTATTAGCGTGCTCATCACTGTCTCGTGCCGGTTATTAGCCTCGTCGAGGCTTAACTAGAGTTGTAGGGAGGCAACTCATGGTGGAGACTCAGGTCATGGAAAAGATAGAACTTCTACTCTTATATTCCTATAAAGATTGAAAGAAAGCGGGGTCCCGGTAGGCGCCAGATTTCATGGCTTAGAAATATTAGAGACTGGACCGGCCTTGATTCAACATCTTTGTTTAGAGCTGCATTGGACAGAGACAGATTTGCCAGTGTAGTTGCTAACCTCCGCTAAAGGAGACAGCGCCACAAGAAGAAGAAACACTTATTGAACGATTATAGTACTAATGAATCTTGTTCGTCATGGTATATATTTTTAATTTACATTACTTTGTTTTTTAGATGGTACCAAGTGCAAGTGGTCAACAGTTTCAGAGAGTACAAATCCCAGGAACGGAGTTTTTGGAAGAAGAACCTTTATATGTAAACGCAAAGCAATATAGAAGGATTCTCAAAAGGAGGCAAGCTAGAGCTAAATTAGAGTCTGAGGGAAAAATACCCAAAGAAAGACCGGTGAGATTTTTTTAATGAAAAAATTATAATATTTTAAATTTATATTGTAGACTAAAATAAAAATGTATACCATTTTTATTCAGTTGCAATGTGAAGGCAAAACAATCTTATTTTTCACTTAGAACAGGGAGCGCAGTCCCTGTAAGTGAAAAAAAAGTAAGTGAAAATAAGATTGTTTTGCCTTCACATTGCAACTGAATAAAAATGGTATACATTTTTATTTTATATTAGTATTACTCCTATAGAGTAACTAGGTCCATTTTCCGTTGGAACTTTACCAAGCTGCAGACGGGGGTTGTGAATTGCAACTTTTTAGAATTCCCTCCCTTTGTCTTCACTGCAGCATCCATCTGGCTTGCAAATTTTAGAAGGCTTGGGTGTTACTAGGGAAATGGACCAAAAAGATTTCAATTTAAAAATCTTTTAGTAATATTTTTAATATTTTTCAATATTACTAATGTTATTAGGATTGAAAACTTTACCTTTTGTATATTGTACATTTTTAATATCGTTCTGAAACTGCTTTCTTGTATCGTGTCTAAAATACGTTGTTTATATGGGACTACGCCATAACTATTGGTGTCATCAAAATGATATTTTTAAGTAACTAATGTTTATCATTTCGATTTCCACTCCGGAAATCGTTCTCAAAAACGAATATTTTAAAAAATTCTGGGAAGATGTATAACCCATTTTTTGTTAGGGTATCTATGTCTTTTCAAAATTGACATACTAGGTCTCGATATTGTAGGCCACAGCATAGGGGTTGTTTCTTTGACTTTTCGCTTTTTCATGCCTATTTTTTTCATGATTATTGATGCGTATTTCCATTGTATTCTGTACAATGGAAGTCTGTACATCTGTGGTTTCTGCAAGTCTGTGTTCTTGATGTATGTTTCATGCTCGTTTACCGTGACACTTGTAGTTTCTCCCATGTAGAAATTGTTGCATTCACAGGATATTTTATAGATGCAGTTTTTGGATATTTTTTGTCTGTTGTTGGGTTTGGTTTTGGACATGATTGATCTCAGAGTGTTGGTTAGTTTGAATGTTGTTGTGATGTACTTGTTTCCGTGACCAGACATCTCGTAACGCGACAATTCGTAACCGGACAATTCGTAACGGCGACAGTTCGTAACTATACAAATTCATAACGGACAATTCGTAATGTCAAAATGGAATTATTCTGTTTATTTTTGTTAACGTGGAAACTAACTGTTATTACAGTTATAATTGAGGGGATTAGATGCTAAGGGGTACAAGTGACAAAATGGTTTAATTGAGAAAAACGAAGTCAAAGTTAAATTTACATAGTAAATTCTACAGCGAATTAATCACTTATGTACTTATTTTGAATTAATTTTATACCTTTTATTTATCTAATTGTAAAAGCTTTTGTAAAGTTAGTATTTATTTTCATTCAAAATATTTGAAATTTGGAAAAAAATGTTCGCACTTGTACCTCTCTGCTTCAAAGGACCAGGCAACACTCCTTATGGAAAAGTGGTCCCGGTCAAATTTAATGAAAGTTTGGTCAATGATACTTCTTGATGTGTAGAATAAAAAAGTCCATGGCACCTGGGTCTGAATAACTACTATTCTCGAGTTACAGCCTTCTGAAATTATTGGCTTCGGGTGCTCGGTTTACGTTAAGTGCACTAATTTACGGTCAAGTGAACGAAAATATTTATTATTAGAAGAAGAGAAACTGATGTTCTTCATACATACTTGCGTGTTGTATATGAATTTGTGGTCAAAAATAGTTGGATCGTATTTTAGTTTTCAGAAAACCTCCGAAAAGTCTTCAGAATACTAAAGCAGTGCGGTATAAAATGTGCTGCTAGATCGATATAAGCATTATCATGATTTCATGAATGCTTCTCAGTTATGTAATACCAGCATACCAGAATAGGGGTAATTCCACCGGTAACATGTTCCAGAATTAATGAAATAACTTTATTTAACGAAAATGAACGAGATGGAGCCATCAAAACACATTTATAACCAAAGAGTGGATAGCTTGACGAAAAGACGTAAGCCCAGAGCACGGGCGCCCATATAAAAATTTTTAGGGGGTGGCAAACGTGAAGATGTTGCACATTATATTTTGTATACTTTGAATAACCAATATAATTCAAAGCACCCGAAAAGCCAGGGGGGTCACGGCCTCCCTACCCATGGGCATGGGCGCCCATGGCCCAGAGTACGATTTAAGGACCAGAGAAGATGAGTTACGGGTGTTAAGAGTACGAAATTGGAAAACCAAGGCGGAGGATAGAATTAAATGGAAGCTGATTCTCGAACAGACCGAGGTCCACCAGGGGTTCTACAGCCAATGATGATGAGCTTTTTAATACAAAATATTATGGAGAATAATTTTGTAGGGTTATTTTTATAACAACTATAATATTCATACTTAGGTATAATCATATAGAAGAAATGGTCAATGGAGAAGGCTTCATAATCATGTTTTGCTAACTTTCCTGTTTTCGACTTAGACTACCTAAAAGACCTTACGATTGGGATATATCAAATTAAACTGGCACCATCTTACATACAAGATAAAATAATAAGAGAAAACGACGAAGAGTTTCAAATTGATGAGAATATGGATAAACCGGGATTCATGAGTTCGAACATTTTCTAGGTTTCGGCAAGCTACAAAACACCAAGTATTCATTTCCTATACGGTTGATGAAGATAATGATGAAGATGAGCCTGTAGAAGAACCGGTTAACGGGTACTACTGTACCTGTCAATCTGGTGCGAGAGCTGTAGGTACTTGTGCTCATATCACCAGTGTCTTATATGGTTTTTAGGCTTTGCAAGACATCAACCCAATGTTAAATATCCTTATAGGTCGTTAGTTAACACGACGTATGGTGCATCTAACCGAAATCAGCAAAATGTTAACATACGAATAGTCGAAGATGATTTAAACCCGTTTTTTCCATAGACAATTGTAATTAATATTTAGCATTTACAAACTACCTTTTACTTTGTTTTTTGTTGTATTGAAATCAAGTCCATGTCTACCTGTCTTATATCTTATATGCGGGACAAGTTTCATGTCAACTAATGTATTTTTTATGTTTCAACAATTTTTTCTTTAATTATTCTGGAACATATTACGAGGGGAATTACCCCCATCCCCCCTAGATCCGCCACTGTTCAGTAGTTTTCTAAAGATAAGGCGGAACTGTAGTTTTGCTGGTATTCCATAACTGAGAAGCATTCATGAAAACATGATAATGCTTATATCGACCTTTTATACCGCACTTCTTTAGTTTTCTGAAGACTTTTCGGAGATTTTTTGAAGACTAAAATACGATCCAACTATTTTTGACCACGAATTCATATACAACACGCAAGTATGTATGAGTAACATGAGTTTCTCTTCTTCTAATAATAAATATTTTCGTTCACTTGACCGTAAATTAGTGCACTTAACGTAAACCGAGCACCCGAATCCAATAACTTCAGAAGGCTGTAAATCGAGAATAGTAGTTATTCAGACCCAGGTGCCATGGACTTTTTTAATCTACACATCAAGAAGTATCATTGACCAAACTTTCATCAAATTTGACCGGGACCACTTTTCCATAAGGAGTGTTGCCTGGTCCTTTGGCACTTGTTTCTCTTTGCCGCTTAAGTACCTACCTTACGAATTTCTTAAATTCTTAAACTAAAATAAATGAAAAATTACGTAAAAATTAAACGTTTTTATTTATGAACAATTACTTGGTACATTTTGTGTTATTATTTCACTCATTTTGGACAGTTTTTTAAGAGCACGATTTACAAAGATGCTAAATGATTCACTAAAAATAATATCCAACACCTTAGAGGCAAAGGGATACAAATGTAGTTACACCGGTTTGCCACCAACTCTTTTCAAATATTTTGTAAGTAGTCAAACCAGAACTTGCGAGATATCGTCACCAGTAGTTTAATTCAACTGTATCTCTTTGTCACTAAATTTTTACTACTATCTAGTATTATTTTATGCGCTTAACTCATTTTTCAATATTTTGTCACTTGTACCCCTTAGCATCTGATCCACTCAATTGAAATTATGTTTATTAATTTAACGAATCAGTACCGGGATAAACATGTTTAAAACATTTTATATTTCGTGTTTCAGAATATATTAAAAGTTTTTAAACCCAAATAAATATTTAAATACATAAAAACTTTGAACAATATTTTTTAAAGTTTATTTCTCTTATTATTCCTTAAATTTGCATATACCTAGACAAAGGAATAATGAAGTAATTCGTGAAGTCTTTAAGCCGACAACCGTCTTCAGACATTCCCAACTATCCAAGTAAACATTTTGTAAAGGAAAGATTATAATTACCGTATTAAATGCCTTAAAAATATGAAATGCCTTAAAAATGTGTAACCTGATACTGATTCGTTAAATAAAATTGATAAACATAATTTCAGTTATAACTGTAATAACAGTTAGTTTCCACGTTAACAAAAATAAACAGAATAATTTAATTTGGACGTTACGAATTTGTATGGTTCCGAACTGTCACCGTTACGAAGTGTCGCCGTTACGAACTGTCGTTGTTACGAATTTTCCGTGACCATTTGTCCGGTTACGAACTGTCGCGTTACGAGATGTCATGGAACCACTTGTTTCCGATTCTTTTCAATTTTTCTGATGATCCATTTACATATGGTATTGTTGTAACCTTTGAATCCCTTCTTGTGAGGGAGTCTCTGCAATGCTTGTGGTGTTTTGTTGTTTCTTCAATATTGTGGAATTCCTTGTTTTAAACCTTTGTAAAACCTTTCTCAGCAGATTTTTTCTTCTTGAAATACAATTGGTAATTTTTTCTTCTTGAAATACAATTGGTAATTTTAATGTCTGTTGGTGTGCGTGTGCGTTGATTTTCTATAGACTTTGGTTGCATATCCTGTGTCTTCTTTTGTAATTAGCACATCTAGAAAAGGAAATAAATTCTTGTTTTCTTGTTCTATGGTGAATTTAGTGGATTCTTCTTGATTGTTGATATCCAACAGAAATTTATTCAATCCTTCTTGTCCGTGATGCCAAATGTAGAACAGATGATCTAAATATCTCCACCATACTGTCGGTTGTTTGTGTACAATGTTTTTTTTTTGAAATCCTTCACGAATATATCAGCTAATAATGGAGATATGGATGAGCCCGTAGCTAATCCGAAATTTTGTTTTTAGAAGTCTTTATTTATTTGACAATAAGTTATCTGTGCAAAGTGTTAGTAGCTCCATGATAGCTGATACATTTAGTTTGATTTTGTTGTCAATGTATCTTTTCGTCAAACTTATTAACAATATATTGTCTAATTTTCAGAAATATCTTCACGAGTCAAGGCATAGACATGCAATGAATAGGATACGAGGGGAAGGAGGGCGATTTCATTCTGGATCAGTCAAGAAGAGAAGGTAAACATATTTACAGCTATTGATGATTAAATAATATAATGACAGAGATTGTTAAATATATAAGGTCTGTCAAAAATTATGATCTTCGTTTATAACTAAGCAGTACTTTATTCTTCATCATGCAGATGGTGGCATTCTTCGAAGTAGCCCCATTCAACTTAATAACACTCCCACCCCATTGGTATTTTAAGTTACTCTAGATTCCTAGATACTGGAGATTCATACAAAATAGGGATATATTTCAAGCTCCAACCCATTAGAAGCACATTCATCATTTTTTCAGCAAGCGATCTTTAAAATCGGAACTTTTGCTATCCCACAAACAAGGATGCAAACGAACTGCAACAAATAAAGAGAACAACTTTTCATCATTCTAACAATAAAACATTGAAAACGTTTGTTTTCTATAATTCCACAAAATTTCTTATAACTATGTGACTACAACTGTTTCGGCAGAGTGCCTTTCTCAAGTGATTTAGTTTACTATGTGTTTGCCTTTTTGAAGTCTTTAACTAAAGAGGTTGAGGAGTGGGGAGCTGTTTGTCTCAAGTTGGTCATTCAGAATTATATCTGTATTTTTTAATTTATTAATTTCCATAGATTCTAATAAAGACAGCTTAAGGCCTTTATTTTGAATATGCAGGCTTTGAAACTTCATTAAAAAAATGATTATGATCTAGAATCTAGAAGGTGAAGTGCGTATGTAGAAGTGTCTGTTTTTCTATTGTTGAAAGCCATTTTGTGTTCTGCTATCCGTTTGTCAAAGGTTCTGCCAGTTTGACCGATGTAAGTTTTCGGACAGTCACCACAAGTTACTTTGTAGACACCACTCTGTAGTTGTTTTCTCTTTCGGCTCTTATTGTTCTTAATATATTTGCTTAAGTTGTTGTTAGTTCTGAAAGCTGGTGTTATTTATTTCTTTTTTATGTATCTGGCTATTTTTGTTGTTATCTTGCCAGTATATGTGATAGAGCAGAAGGTACTGGGTTCTTTCTGTGGTGGTGAATATACTAATTTCAGGGCTTTCTTATGGAGTTTTTGGTTTAAAATTTTATTAATTGTTTGTTCGTTATAGCCATTGTTTACTGCTATTTGTTTAATGATGTTCTGTCAGTCTATGTATCATGCTATGATAGGCTGCTAATTTGTGTTGTGTAGGATGGGATGATGAATTGTGTATAGTTGTGTCAGTATTAGTAGATTTATGATATACGGAGAACTCATGTTTGTTGTGTAGTCTGGTAATTGTTACATCTAGAAAGTTTATGGACTTATTCTGTTCTGTTTCTATTGTAAACTCAATATTCCTATGAAGTGATTTATGTAAGATAGAAATTGGTCAAGTTGCCTGTTAGTTCCTGTAAAGCATACTAGTATATCATCCACGTATCTCCACCAATATAAGAACTGTTTAAATACGGGATGTTTAGAAATAGTTGTTTCAAGCTGGTTCATAAATATATCTGATAGCAGTGGGCTTAGACGATTATCCATAATAAGTCCTGCACTGTTGTTTGTGTATATTTGATTATTGAATTCAAAATAGTTTTGATTTATGCAAATTTCAAGAACTTGTAAAATTTCAGATGCAATGATCGGATTTGTACTATTATGGTCTAAAAGATTTTTAACTTGAACAAAAGTTTCGGTAGGAGGAACACCATAACAGTACAAATCCGATCATTGCATCTGAAATTTTACCCCTTTTTGAAATTTGCATAAATCAATTTGAATTCAATAATCAAATATACACAAACAACAGTGCAGGACTTATTATGGGTAATCCTCTAAGCCCATTGCTATCAGATATATTTATGAACTAGCTTGAAACAACTATTTCTAAACATCCCGTATTTAAACAGTACTTATATTGGTGGAGATACATGGATGATATACTAGTATGCTTTACAGGAACTAACAGACAACTTGACCAATTTCTATCTTACATTAATTCACTTCATAGTAATATTGAGTTTACAATAGAAACAGAACATAATAAGTTCATAAACTATCTAGATGTTACCAGACTCTACACAACAAACATGAGGTCTCCGTATATCATAAAGCTACCCATACTGACAAAACTATATACAATTCATCATCCCATCCTACACAACACAAATTAGCAGCCTACCATAGGATGATACATACATAGACTGACAGAAATTCCCATGTCAAAAAGTAACTTCGAAATAGAACTGAACATCACTAAACAAATAGCAGTAGACAATGGCTATAACGAACAAATAGAACTGAACATCACTAAACAAATAGCAGTAGACAATGGCTATAACGAACAAACAATTAATACAATTTTAAACCAAAACTCCATAAGAAAGCCCTGAAATTAGCCTGTCCACCACCACAGAAAGAACCCAGTACCTTCTGCTCTATCACATATACTGGCAAGATAACAACAAAAATAGCCAGATACATAAAAAAGAAAGGAATAACACCAGCTTTCAGAACTAACAACACCTTAAGCAAATATATTAAGAACAATAAGAGCCGAAAGAGAAATCAACTACAGAGTGGTGTCTACAAACTAACTTGTGGTGACTGTTCGAAAACTTACATCGGTCAAACTGGCAGAGCCTTTGACAAACGGATAGCAGAACACAAAAGGGCTTTCAACAATAGAAAAACAGACACTTCTACATACGCACTTCACCTTCTAGATCATAATCATTCTTTTAATGATGAAGAGTTTCAAATTCTGCATATTCAAAATAAAGGCCTTAAGCTATCTTTATTAGAATATATGGAAATTAATAAATTAAAAAATACAGATATAATTCTGAATGACCAACTCGAGACAAACAGCTCCCCATACGTCAACCTCTTCAATTAAAGATTTAAAAAGGCAAATACGTAGTAAACTAAATCACTTGAGAAAGGCACTCTGCCGAAACAGCTGTAGTCACATAGTTATAATAAATTTTGTGGAAATATAGAAAACAAAAGTTTTCAGTGTTTTATTGTTAGATAAAATGAACTTCCATCAAGTAACGGTCGAATCCATCAATTATTTCATATTCCACGAAAAAATGACGTTATTTTAATTGAACCAGGTACAGCCACAATTTACAACAGATAAAGGCAGCCGACGCACGCATCACAGCTTTGGGGCCGCGGTACTTCCACTCGTCCCCTATACAAGATATAAACAAATTGCCCTCAATTTCTATACCCGCTGGAATATAGAACAATAGGGAACTTGCATAAAATTTTGAATTCGAAAAAATGCTATAAATCACAACAGAACATAATTTAAAATATATATCAAAGAAAAAAAAAGTTGTTTTTGTCTTTCGTTTGGCCCCTGAAGACGATTAAAATCAAGAGAAAATTCAAATTATAGCGACCAGTCCAAAACTCTCCCTCATTGGTCGTAACAGCATATCATTATAATAAAACTCCGCGCCATTAATGAATTACGTTTTATATTCATTTACTTGTAATCATTTTATGGTGTATTTCAGTTTTATAAATCTTTGGATAGTTACTGTGAACTATATATTTCATAATATTTGAGTGTTTTTGTTAAGACAATTTATTTAAAATGATCGAAGAGGGGTTTTCTAAAGGGCAGTCTGATAACTTACCCATTGTAAATATGTTTATGCTGGCCACATATTTTCAAAAGGATAAAAATTTTTCACTGAATTGAAATTGAATTATTATTTTTATCTTTTACATCTATATACATTCTGTATTCAAAAGTTCTATGTTCTTTTTGTTCAAAATACACTTATCATCCATTATTCCTTGTTTCCAAGATTTACGGGGTCTGCCTCGTCTTCGAATAGTTGTTGGAGTATAATCTAAAATCTTTCTTGGCCATCGTTCATTGTTCATGCGATTTACGTGTCCATACCAAATCAGTTGCCGGAATTCGATTCTGTTGTCAATGTTATCAATAAATCAAAATACACTTGATTTATTAAAAAAACTATTAAGCAGACAACAGATATTACATTAAAATAACAAATACTTACATTAAAATTAGCTTTTAGCTTCGCATCCATGAATACCTTGAGAATGAACTAAAATATCTTTAATGTCCTTTGTAACAACTCTATTAAACTCCGTTTCTTATCAACTAGTAAACTAAATAATTATTTTATTGGGGGTTTTAATGGTTGTACTTTATCAGAATGATATTAAACGACACTTTCACAATATTTACTTTTATTTTCCATAGTAAAAACATACACAATTCAATACTATCTCTTCAAAAACTGTGTTAGACTCCAAAGTAATCAAAATTGTATATAATTTTAAATTAGACATTAGAAATGTCATTAGAAAATATAATGATATGAAGTCACAAGTGTACGCGCGCTTTTTCGATCGTTTAAAATGATTTAAATACATAGAAGATTTTAAATGTGTACTTCTGTTTTATTTTTGAGGGGTGAAATTTTGGAAATCTTATTTTTAAACGAAACGGAACATTATGTAATAAACATGTGCAAATTCCCTATTAGAGGCGATTACGCCGAAACAATTGCTGCATTTTTTTGAGATTCCTCCATATCGCTCCACTAATTACTCCAGATTGATCCATTCTTGTTGTTGAGCAATTATTGCACAAAAATTGCCAGTATAAGCGCACCGTAACTGCAGTTGACGACAATTTCGTGAAGAGTTACTCGCTCATACTCACAGAGGGCGCTCTGTATATATTTTGGTGCGAAGTTATGAACGAAAGTCGTATAATTTTGTGACAGACATCCTCAATGACCCATCTTTAATATAAAATTTGTAACAGGGAAGAACAAGCGAGACTACAACAACAGCAGCAACAACACCACCACCACCAACAGCAACAAACCCATCACGAAGTACAAGGTACAATTGGTGTGTCATACGGAAATATCGAAATGACCACACCGATTATTATAGAGGTAACTAGATCATTTTTATTTTTGTTTTATACTCAACAAATAACTCTTAAAAAGATCAGTAATTTTAACGTTTCTACTGGTATTTACCACATCAAATTACTATTTATATTATTGTGCCTTCTCAATTTTATAATATCGATATGATATTTGATTTTTATTATGTTAGGCGAGGAAATAAACCATTACACCTGTAACTTTTTTAAAGTAAGACGGATCGTTATGTAACCTTTTGCATTCGATTCTGGAGAGCTTCGGGAAAATTGTTGACCACTTGGCATGGGGGACAAATGAAAATTGCATTGTTGTAGGCGGAAAATGCATTTAAAAATTCACAACTCAGAAAATAATTATGGAAATGATTTCAATTTTCATACTCGCGGGTTTTTGAGGTCGCTGAACAGAAATATCGGGTCGGCGAAGCTGTAAGAGGTACCTGGTACCCGGTATGCACGTCGTCCCCTTAAGTTTTATGGAAAATCGTTATGAAAATCGTTTTAATCCCGTTGTTAATTCGCTGAACACGAATATTACTTCAGCGATACTGTACGAGGTACCTGGCGCCCGGTATCGACATCATCTCCTGGAATTTTATGGAAATTCGTTATAAAATTCAACAGTGAGTATCAGTAAGTTATTTTACTTCAGAGGGTAAATTATAAAAAAAATCGAAATTTTTTTTAGATTTAATAAAAAAAATTTTAAATATAAAGAGTCAGAACCTTGAGTATACCTATAATTAAAACTCTCAGTAAACTTAAAAACCTCGGAATAACAAGTTTAAACATATTTTTTTACGGATTTACATAAAATTTCCGGAGACGACGTAGATACAGGGTCCCAGGTACTTCGAACAGCATCTGCGATGCAATATTCGTGTTCAGCGACCTCAAAAACCACAAGATAATAAATTTCAATTATTTTCATAACAAATTTTCGTAAAATTACAGGAGATGACGTAGATACCAGACATAAGGTATCTCGTATTCGTACAGCATCTTGGATGCAATATTCAGTGGAGTAACAAACTGTGTCGGGGCCCCCCGCAGAATTGGAAATGGGGCCCCCTTTAAAAAATTACTAAATGCGACTTGTGTAACAAAAACTTGTGTGTTTTATAGTCCATTAAATGAACGTGAAATCCTGCGATACTGTGTAATTTTTAGTGTCACTACCGAAGTGGTCAAGTCAATACTTTTCGAATTATTTGCGAGTGAAAATGTTTATTGTTCAACAAAAAAAAAACACGTTTTCAGGCGGCTTTTTGAGGCTATTGACCCAGTAAAAGCAAAGTTGTAGCTCATGACAGACTGTTCTTATTTGTAAAATTCCAAATCGAATATTGTAACATGAAATAACCAAAAAATGAAACACTTTTCGGGTAAAACTCATTAAAGCTTTTTAAAAGTGCTTAAAAGTTTTATTTTTATTTTTTATAAAAGTTTTTAGCATCAAAACTAAGCGAGTTACGCTCAAAATAAAGTTAACTACGTTTTTTGGTAAAAAAAAATCGTGAAAATCTCGCCTCATATAGCATCAAAATAAAACTAATCATTACCCCTTTACAAATTATGTAACTTTTTTATATGGCCTGTAAGCTGCCAAGGTTCATTGTGCTTATTTTTGAAAGGGTTTTAGTTGAAAAAACTTGAACGAGTCACTAATCACGAGTGTATCTAAATTTTGAATAGCCATATCTTAACCAATTTTTTCTTACAGAAAAAAAATATTTATAAAAGCAAAACCTACATTTCTTTACTTTTTCTTATGAGATTTTTCATATCACTAATACATTTTAAGTTATTTTGAAAAAAGGACAATTTTCCAAAATAAAAAAATCTTTTTTTATTATAAAACCAAATTTTTTAAAAAATAAGAACTTCGAACCGGTCAAACTTACAGATCATATACACGATACATACAGTCGGAAAAATGAAAGAATGCCCATGAACGATCACATCAATCACTTATTTTGTGTTTGCTGTCTTTTTCTATAAATAACAAATGTTTGTTATAGGAAAAGAGATTTTATAAAATACTAATCTTAATCCTCTTACAAAGTCATTTGTATTTGAATGGTGTGATTAAGTTTCCAGCAGAGGTAGCAATTAATAAATTTTAATCTATTGTCCCTTTAATTATTATAAGTATATACCTGCTCTTCAGTATGTTCAGTCTCAAAACTGAAGGACGCCATTCAAAAACAAATGACTTTGAAATAGATTAAGATTAAGGTTTTCTAAAATAATTTGATGCCAAGTATAAAGCGCTAACGATTAATTTTATTTGGGGTGCTAAATAGGAGGCGATTTTTTTTTACCAAAAAAGGGGTCTAACTTTATTTTGAACGTAACTCGCTTAGATTTGATAATACAAACTTTTATATAAAAAAAGAAGCTTTCTTTAAACATTTAAAAAAAGTGCTTCATTTGTTCGTTATTTCACGTTGAAATATTCGATTTGGAATTGGACGAATAAGAACAATCTTTCATGGGCTTTAACTTAGCTTTTACTTTGTCGATAGACTTCATAAATAGGTACTCCATTTTTGTTTGTTTTTTTATGAGCTACATTTTTACTAAAAATATTTTTTCGATAATTTTTCGATCAAATACTTATTTTTTACGAAAAAACGCCTAAAAACGTGTTTTTTTTTGTTGAAAAATAAAAATTTTCGTTTGCAAATAACTCGAAAAGTATTGACTTGGATAAAGAAACTCTATAGAACAAAAGTTATAATTAGCCAATTTATCCATTTCCGGACTTATTTGAAACGTATGATTTTCACCCCCGAGAAAAGGTGACTTTCGCCCCTCAAGTAAAAGCAAGCAACCGCACAAGTCCAACTTTGAAGTGGAAGGTAAGTAGAACCTAAATTCAAATTGTCAAGCAAATCCATCCTGACGCTGATAATTACATTCCAAAACGGTCATTTACTGGGCTATTAGTGTATTCATGTACCTACTGTTTATGGCAAATTATTACATTTTTCATCTTTGTTGGTATAAATAGTTAAATAGATAATACGTAGAATAAAATATCTATGTGATGGACAACTTCATTTTCAATACTGCATTGTTTAAAAAACGTTGCGTATGTATGCGGAAAATGACATAACAATAACACAGTTTTACATATTTTTATATTAGACGACTAGGGCCCCTGACATATTGGGGCCCCCCCGCAAGCTTCATGCTGCGGGGGCCTCTGTTACGCCCCTGGCAATATTCGTGTTCAGCGACCTCAAAAACCTCTGGATCACAACGATTTTCATAACGAATTTCCATAAAACTCTAGTAGGCGACGTGCATACCGGTATACCGGGCACCAGCTACCTCTTACAGCTTCGCTGGCCCGATATTCCTGTTAAGCGACCTCAAAAACCCCCCGAGTATGAAACTTAAAACATTTCCATAATTATTTTCCGAGTTGTGAATTATTTTTTGAGATGCACTTTTGAAAATGCATTTTCCGCCTACAAAACTGCAATTTTTATTTGTCCCTCATGTCAAGACGTCAAGAATTTTCCTGAAGCCCTCCTGAATTCAATACAAAAGGTTTCATAACGATCCGTCTTACTAAAGGTTTAGGTGATTTGCAAATTAATTTTCATTCAAACTGCATTCTCGGGACATACTTTCTACGCAGACTGTGCACAGCTTACTACGTGAAACTTAAGTTCGACTAATAAAGCTCGGGATTGTTCTTCATTGAGATCCACTGTGCATAGTTAATGCCTTCACAAATCGAGATTTTCAGGCTTGTTTCTATATTTTATACATTATAAATACGGGTGGATTACCCTTGGTATGGGGTTGGCAGTCAAGAATACACTTAAATACCCATATTTTGTTTATTCCGTTAACAAATACAATAGGGCTTTTCATCGACTGTCATTTGTTTCGAGCTTCTGTCATGTGTTGTATAATATTAATATATCTACGCCATACGTCTTTGGTGTGTATCATTGCTATATACCAATAACGTATGACGTAGATATATTAATATTATATGACACATGCACATGACAGAAGCTCGAAACAAATGACTGTTGAAAGGCCGTATATAAATGTACTCAGCTGATAGATGATTATATCATTCTGCTCAAACGGTAGCCAACCCCAAACTCAACTAACTCCCCAATCTATTCACGTTCCCTTATTTATCAACACATCGTTATGTAAATATGCTTGTCTGTATTTTTTCATTACTGTGTCAAGTTTATCGTTATATTATCATAAACAACCTTGCTGAGGTCTGCAGAAATGCATGCGTGAGTTATTTACTTCACCTAAAAGGTGTTCAAATTGCGACGTGTGCTTTGATGTTTATTGATTTATAAATAAATATCTAATGGATTAATTTAGGATTTTTAGAGGATCTAAAAAATGAGTTGCATCTCTTTACAATAAGTGTCCAGATTGCATAATATTAAATTTCTTGTACATACCTGATATTTCTCATTAATGTTGATCTATGTTTCAATCTTTTTCGGCCTTTTATACAGGGTGTTTAGTAAAGAATGGGTCATAGCTTAACCTTAGATTCCTTAGCTTAAAATAGGTCGATTTAAGCTAACTTAGTACGAAAGTTGATTATAATCGAAATACAGGGTGTCAAAGTTAAACTTTTATTTTATTTATTCTTGAATATTTCCTAACAGGCATGGAATAACAACACAACATTTGATAAGCGCTGGTTTTTTGGGATGAGAAATTTTAATTCGCCACCAAAAATGATGTATTGTCTAGAGGGCGCCACATACGTCTTCAACGCTCATTAATACGTTCAATTTTTTTTATCCCCCAATCTTCATACTTTTTGAATCAACACTTTTATTCTCTTAATATTTTTACTTAAAAAAGGTATACTACATTCATCTCGCTAAACTCAACTTTTCGAGATAAATGCATTTTAATCTGCGATAAAACATAATTTTTTGCATATTTAATATCATTGTAGTTACACCCGAAAAATAAACTTAAAACAATATTAATTGTACCAGTTCTCATATTTATGTCATTGCATCGCAAATTCCATTTGAAGAAATATGTGATACATTTTTGGATATTTTTATGGTTTTAAGTTAATTTTCTGGTGTAACTACAATGATATTATACAAAAAATTATGTTCGCAGATTTAAAATGCGGTTATCTCGAAAATGGTTGAGTCTAGCGAGATAAATGTAGTATACCTTTTTTAACTAAAAATATTAAGAAAATAAAAGTTTTTATTCAAAAAATATGTAGAGTGGGTAATAAAAAAATTAATCTATTGAATGAGCGCTTAAAGGCGTATGTGGCGCCCTCTGGGTAATACATAATTTTTGGTGGCGAATTTAGATTTCTTGTCCCAAAAAACCGCCGCGTACATTTCGTGTTATTATCCCATGCCTGTTAGTCAATATTCAAGAATAAATAAAATAAAAGTTTGATTTCGACACCCTGTATTTCGGTTATTATCAACTTTCGTGCTAAGGTAAGTTAGCTTAAATTGACCTATTTTAACCTCAGGAATCTGTATACATATTTAGCCATGAAAAGGATTGAGCGATTTGTTAGATTAAAGATACAAGACCTGTATGTTAGATTCTAGCTCCCTATTTATCATTGAGTGTAAGAATTTAATATTGATGTAGATATCTGTATAATCTCATAGATATTGGATAACATTTATATATTATTATATTTTGTTGCAGGGAGTTATGCCTGATATGATTAAGACAGATCCGCTCTCTATAGAAGGAAATTAGTAAAGGATAAATTACTAAATTATTATTTATTTTTCTGTATTGACTCTGTTGACTCTGTAAATAGCTTTATCAATTGTTTTTTACTGATTAGTTATTATTTTGTTACATTTTATGTGATATTTTAATCATCTAATGCAGAAACTTAAAAAATCTACTGTACTATATATTTATTTTCAGATACAAGTTTGAAATACTTTGTAGAAAGGAACTCTAATACAGCAAGAGCCCGTGGCCGCTAGGCATTTCATATTTAATAAAAGCTGAAAGTTTCTTTGCGCATGTCCCCAACACAGGTAAAAACGATCAGTGAGTACGGACTTTGGATCGTGGTTACGTGAGTAGGTAACAGATAGCAAAGGTGTGTAAAATATTATTATTACTTTCCTTAACCTTTAACTACCCGCGCATCAAGTTATAACATAACTACACGCGTGGCGTACTTTGTACGCCACAAGAAAATACACTTAAAAACAGCGGATTTGTTTAATTTTTTTTGAAAAAATACACTTAGTTGTTTGTTATAAACCTTATTCGGCATCAGTGAATACTTGGAGTTCCTTTTCAGTAAGCCAATTGGGATTTATAACTGGAATCATGGAATAATTGGATTCCATGATAAATAAAATTACTAATAAAAAATTTTTTAAATGTGATTTTTTACAGGAGAAAAAGTATTGTTTACAAAGAAAAATATATTTTTTGCCATAATGACTAAAAAACAATTAAAATATGTACTTATATTACGACTTATAGTAATATAATCCTGGGGTATATTGTCCACCACCAGAAACAACAAATAATAAAATGTAAATTACGATCTTTCCAGAACGCCGATTATAACGAAACTAAAACCAAATTGTAAAGCACATTCCAGTGATAGGTTAGAAAAATAAGCAAGGTCAAAAATTAAATTTTTAAATACAGGGTGTCCAGAAACTCTACCGACAAACGAAGACAGGAGATTCCTCAGATAATTTTAAGACAATTTAACCCAATTTACTTAGTCCGAAAATGCTTCCTAAGGGAGCTAGAGCTCTTTGAAGATGGCGTCATGTAATTAGTTTTTCTTGAATACCTCCAGAAATGAATTGATTCCATCCATTGCGAATTTCTAGTACTGGTCATAGGCGTCCGTTTTTTGTAGAGCAACGGTTATTTTATCACATAAATTTTTTGTCTTCAACTTTTAAGCATTTTTGATACTGGATTATTAAATTGTGAGGTATTCTAGTACTCAAAGGTACTCTTAATTTAAGTCGGTAGGACACACCGTTTTCTAGAAAAATCGATTTGAAAGTTTTTAGTTTTGGAAATTTGAAAAAAAAAATTGAAAAAAATTTAAAAAAAAGATGCATTTTATCAACTTAAAGCAAGAGTAATTTTTAGTACTCGAATATCTGATAATTGAATAATCTTAGTGTCAAAAATATTTAAAAATTAAAGACAATAAAGTTATGCTATAAAGTAACTGTTGACCTACCCAAAACGGACGCCTATGACCGGTAATAGAAAATCACCATTAATGAAATCGATTAATCTCTTGAATATAAATAAATGTACCAGTTTTCATCTTTCTAAATAATTTTTTTTGAGTCTTCTTTTTTGAAATTCAAAGAACGAAAAATTTTCAAACCGATTTTTCTAGAAAACGGTGTATCCTGTCGACTTAAAGTAAGAGTATCTTTAAGTACTAGAATACCTCATAATTTAATAATTCAGAGTCAAAAATGCTTAAACATTAAAGACAAAAAAGTTAGGCGATAAAATAACCGTTGCCCTACCCAAAACGGACGCCTATGACCGGTACTAGAAATTCACAATGGATGGAATCGATTCATTTCTGAAAAGTAAATACGCATACTAATTTTCGTTTTTCTAAATAGAAGCGTTCTGGAGGTATTTAAGAAAAACTAATTACATGACGCCATCTTCAAAGAGCTCTAACTCTCTTAGGAAGCATTTTCGGACTAGGTGAATTGGGTTAAATAGTCTTAAAATTATCTGAGGAATCTCCTGTCTTCGTTTGTCGGTAGAGTTTCTGGACACCCTGTATATTTCCAGTAGAATTCTTATATCTGGCGTACAAAGTACGCCAGCGCGGGTAGTTAAAGGTTAAAGTATAAAAGTTAAATTTTATATATGTTACTTGGACTAATCTCTT
Source organism: Diabrotica virgifera virgifera (assembly GCF_917563875.1). Lineage (NCBI taxonomy): Eukaryota > Metazoa > Arthropoda > Insecta > Coleoptera > Chrysomelidae > Diabrotica > Diabrotica virgifera. The sequence continues at coordinate 75,328,673 of NC_065445.1, read as the reverse complement.
CTTCTTTCTTCTTTCTCATAATCCTTAGTGCCCTTCAGGGCGTCGGATCTAATCTCAAAAGATAATATCTCAGTAGCCGGACAGTTTCAATGGTTTTTTCACCTTGCCGGACACATTGAAAGTCTACTGTAGGTACGAGTGCGAGACGATAATATGTACTTGAGTGTACACGAACGAGTGAGATAGTGAGTTCCGTCTTCTGCCACCTTTTACTGCGCTTCTTCTTCTTAAAGTTCCCTCTCCTATCGGAGATTGGATATCATAATGGCTATGGTCACTTTGTTGGCTGCTGCTCTGAACAGTTGTAATGAACTACTGTTAAACCATTCTCTAAGGTTCCTCAGCCAGGAAATGCGTCTTCTTCCTTGGATCCTTCCTTGCATAACAATTCTCAGCAACTTGTATTTTTTTCTCCTCTGGTAATGTGACCCAAATATTCCAGTTTTCTAGTTTTTATACTCTTCACAATTATTTCTAACTCCTTATTTAAACGTCGCGGTCGTAGCACTTCAACATTGGTAATCCTTTGAACCCACTGAATTTTCAATATTCTTCTGTAACACCACATTTGGAACGCTTCTATTCTTCTTATGTGTTGTCTCTTCAATGTCCAAGCTTCCATTCCGTATAGCAATATAAAAAATATGTAGCATCTTTGAGCCCTCAATCTGAGAGGCAACTGAAGGTCTTTGTTTGTAAGCGGTGTCTTCATTTTTATAAATGCTTGCCTTACAGTTTCAATTCGGACTTTAATTTCTTGGCTTTGGTCATTTTTGTCATCAACCCAGGTTCCCAGATATTTGTATGTCTTCACTTTTTCTATTTGGATTTGCTCTATCATTAACCTTTCATTTCCATGTTCTGTTTTTGAGACAAACATGAATTTAGTTTTTTTCTTGTTTATTTTTAGTCCGTATCGAATGCAATAATCGTTAATTCTATTTAGCAATTCTTGTAGCGATTCCAGTGTGTCTACCATTATAACAGAGTCATCAGCGAATCTTATGTTATTTACTATTCTTCCGGTTATAGAGATTCCATCACTTAGCTCCGCTATCGCTTCCTGAAATATGGCTTCACTGTACAGGTTAAACAGTAGCGGCGACAGAACACAACCCTGTCTTATTGCTCTCTTTATATCAATATTCTCGGATTCTTGTTCTTCTATCTTTATATTGGCCTTTTGATTCCAATACAGATTGATGATAATTCGTAAATCTCGTCTGTCTATATCTCTGTTTTTCAATAATTCTATTAGTTTTTTATGTCGGACCCTGTCAAACGCTTTTTCGAAGTCGATGAAACAGGAATAAATATCCAGGTTCATATCTAAGCATCGTTGAGAGAGGACATTAAACGCAAACAATGCCTCTCTTGTTATAAGTCCTTTACGTAACCCAAATTGGGTATCATCCATATCATATTCTAGCTTTCTGTATAATCTTCCATGAATCACCTTTAGAAATATTTTACTGCGCATCATCGTCGTATTATTTATATTTGTATATATTATATATTACTATACAGGGTGTTCCTAAAGTAGCGGACATTTTTTTAGATTTGTTGACAGATGGCGCTAATAAATCGTATTTTTCCAATTACAGCGCCATCTCTCAACAATTCTAAAAAATGTGTCGAATAAATATTCCTAATTTTTTGATGAGCAATCCAAATCTGCATTAAAAATCGAGGGTTCATATTTAAGATTTTAAAGTTACCCCCACCCCACCTCCAGGAGTGGAGTGGAGGCCGTGTTTGGTATCATTCGATAGATTTTTGAAAAATATTGAAAATGTAGTTTTCGGTTTTTCGATCAGATGTGAACATTTCGCGAAATATTCGATCGTCTTGCTACTTTTGGGACACCCTGTAAAATAATATATAATAGGTTTGTTCTAGCATCAGTTTCAAACGGTTTGAAACCATCAGCGAATAGTGGACCAGCGCGAGTAGAGGGAATATCACTTTTGACTGTATTATGTTCTCTCACTAACCAACTGTTTGCTGGTGGTTTCTGACTAGTTTGACTGTTTGCTAGAACAAACCTATTATATAATTATAAATAATACGACTGGTAATGCTCAGTAAAAGATCTCAGTAGACGGAATTCATTATCTCACTCGTTCGTATACACTCGAGTACATATTGTCTCACGCTCGTACCTACAGTAGACTTTCAATGTGTCCGGTAAGGTGAAAAAATCATTGAAACTGTCCGGCTACTGAGATATTCTCTTTTGATAGCAGTCCAAGTAACATATTATGAAATTCAGCTTTTATACTTTAAGGCATGATACTATAAATAACGAGATAGTATCTTCCCGTAACTCAAATACGTCCGAATTCGCGCATTATGACGTAACTGGAGACCGGAAATTGAATTGGAATTCTTGTTAAAGTTAAATGGGATTTGTATGCATTCTGTGATGAAATTATTCAATTAGCAAAATAATATTAAACTTCAATATATTCGAAAAAAATTTAGTGTCGAGATTCCTCTCAAAATAACTGTCAAAGATAAAATATAAAATACACTTAGCCTACAACCGCGAACAATTAAAACTAATCGGACATTACGGATGATTACGAACCATTACGAACGTAAGGTCTCCAGTTACGTCACGACTTCAGGATGTGCGATATATTAGGTTCGTTCCAAGACGACACATTTGTACGATCCCTTGAACCGTCACGAAATCGATTGGACTGTCTTAATGCGCAGAATCGCCCTTGAACGGTTTTATTTCGATCGCGAACCGATTACCCGTAGTAACCCTCTTGGAACGTATTTGTGTACCATTTCAAGTTCGAGTTGCGCCTGAGCCATTTTAATGAGAGTACCACTAGTAGTTTGCTAGATGGTTAGAAATTATCATTTCTAACATGTTCATTAAATATCACTTCAAAATCTTCGTCAGAATCGATATCTGACAAATCGCTCTCTTTTATGGAAAAAAAATAATAAATTATCCATATTTTTAAGATTAATTTGAAAAAAAAAGAATTAATAATTATTTAAACGAAAATCAAGATTCACAGGTACTAATAGCGTGGATTGTGGATTATTTTGATTGAATCATCAGCTGATCTCATAGCAGTGACCATTAAAAATGAAAACAATCCTAACTGCGCAAGTCAGTACAAATAGTTTCTGCTTGAAGGCATGTATCAAAAGGACCGTTCATTTACCGATTTCGAAACGGTACATGGATCGCTTGGAACAACACAGTGTACGATACGAATCATCGTTCATGTTCACTTGGAACGCATTTTTTATAATGCGCATGACGAGGGCAGTACGAAGGACGGTTTTCATGTTACTTGGAACGCGCCTATTATCTTGTTATTTATAAGGCTTGTTCCAACTTGACACAAAACCGTTCTTGAACCGCCACGCTCATGCGCAATAACGGACAATTATGCGCAGTAACACATTTTTCGTTACTGCGCGGTTCACGAACCGTTCAAGAACGGTCTTGTGTCGAGTTGGAACAAGCCTATAGTATCATGCTTCAAGGAAAGTAACATAATATTTTACACACCTTTGCTACCTGTTACCTGCTCAAGTAACCACGATCCAAAGTCCGTACTCGCTTATCGTTTTTACCTGTGTTGGGGACATGCGCAGAGATCTTTCAGCTTTCATTAAATATGGAATGCCTAGCGGCCACGGGGCCTTGGGCTATAACGTAAAGTTCTGATTAATGGAATATAGGCCTTCTCAGTGGTGTGTAAAAATTATAAAAGTATATATTTTACGCTTTACCAAGTAACTACTAAATTAGCGAGTTATATAAATGTCAATTATTTATTGAATTCTTGTGAACATCTTGTATGGAATGATGAATGATAAATGGTATGGTACAAAATATTTACTTATATTGATTTAATTTTATATTCAATTTTTTAAACATTGATCGTCATATAAAATAAAAAGGGGACATACAATGTTTGTTCTAAAATGATCCGACCTTTGTTCATAATGTCATTCATCTCCATCCAGCTTGGGTCATTATTGGACTTAACGATAAGCATTCGTCGGTGCTTAAGTTTTCTTCTTACAGTGCATATCCGTTTCGGGTGTTGGCGACCATCATGGCAATCAGCAGTTTGCACACTGCTGCTCTAATAAGATTTGTGGTTGTTGTGTTGAACCACGTACGTGGATTTTCAGCCAGCACATCCTTCGCCTTCCTGGTCTTCATTTTCCTTCTACTTTTCCTTGTAAATTAGTTGCAGCAGTCCATATTTCGCTGTTCCTCATGCTGTAATCGAGGAATTCGATTTTGGTCGTGTTTATTATGGTTAAGTGCTCTTTTTCTTTTTGTATGTTTAATAAAAAACCCTGATTAGTAACGTGGTCGATACACGATATCTTCAGGATTCGACGATAACGCCACATTTCGAAATACTCAATTTTCTTGCAGGTGGCGTCTACGAGAGTCCACGACTCAACTTCGTACAACAGTCTAAGCCATCATAGTAACCTGAATGTTATGGGAATTGATAAATCATGACATTTGAATAGCTTAGCCATTTTTGAAATACAGATCGTGCTTCCTCTATCCTACATTCGATTTCTATGGAAGGATCCCAATTTTCATTGGTGTTCGTACCAAGGTTGGTGCATGTTTTTGCTCTTTCTATTTGTTGACAGTTCACACTCAGTTGTCCAAATTTCTTCAGTCACTGAAGTAATTCTGAAATTCAGTTTTTGTAATGCCTTCAAGACCATCGTCACATTCGTTTGAATCATCTCTATGTAGTGGAAACGTTACAGGCTGTTGTCTGGACTTTATGGAGACTGACGGAGTTGTACCCTTGTGTTTTTCCAAAAAGTCTTGCAGTAGGTTTGACAAATGTGCTGGCGCATTATCGTTATGAAGAAAACTTCATTCCAAAAATGTGGTCGGCTTTTTTTAGAACTAGTACTTATAATTCTTTGGTTATTGTCTGACCTCTTGGAGCGTATTTATGGAGCATAGACGCCCGGATGGAAGCTTTCTTTATGAAGACTGCTCTTTTGTTTCAGAGTCATAACTGTAAACCCACGTCTCAAGAGTCATATCTTTTAAGCATGATTTTATCATGAGCGACCATTTTTAAGTTTTTTAATGACTTTCTACTGTACCGTTATTCATTTTGGAATGCTTGACACTCACGCACCTATCTCATTCCCAAATTCTCGATTAGAATTGTTAAAATACTAGTTGTTTTATATTCCATGATCGTTTTGTAGTTCGTCTAACGACGGTTTTTCGATTTTATCCAGTATCATATTTTCTATATTTTCCTGTGTTATGCTGAAAGGTCAATATCAACAGACGTGCGGTCATCTTTAAACCGATATAACCATTCTTTTATCTGTGTTTTGCGTATATACATTAATCTTCAAATCACTTTTGCATTATTTGAATAGTTTCTGGACATGTTTTTTCGTGTCTGATGCAAAACTGAATCCTGATTGGTTGCTTGTATCTCCCCCTTATTTTCAATGATAACATAAAGTAACGAACACAAAAAGACAATGTAAACAGAAGCATGCTGTTACGAAGTAGACACTTTCTATTGGTAAATACTGCTTACGGAAATTTCTACTACTGATTTCGCTCATACCCCACAGAGGGCACTGAAATGTTTTGGCGTGAAGTTGTAAGGTAGAATAAATACATTTGGAACAAACCTCGTATTCATATTTTTATACAGTGATGAGCGCGCTAATAACCGGCAAAATAACGCAAAAGATGGAAAACATAATACCTTGCGCAACACAAAGAGATGAAATTAGTGGAGGTGGAAATGATAGTTATAAACGTATAAATTAACATTACATTACATAGTTTCCCACCTTTAGACGTATCGAAGGAGTATGACAAGTGTCATTGTGACAGTAGAATTTAATAAAATACTCCTGTCACAGACGTCTAAAGGTGGGAAACTATGTAATGTTAATTATTTATACGTTTAGAACGATAATTTCCATTTCCACTAGTTTCATCTCTTTTTGTTTCGTAATGTATTATGTTTTCCATCTTTTGCGTTATTTTTCCGGTTATTAGCGCAAATTTCAATTTCAAAGGATTTAAAACATTTCATCAAATATTTATTAAACATTAAGGGTCATATGGCTTTTCATTCACAGTCATTTGTTTCGAGATTCTGTCATATGTTGTATAATCTGTGTATAATATTAATATACGACATATGACAGAAACTCGAAACAAATGACAATCGATGGAAAGCCCTATTAAGATGATATTCAGATAAAATTAAGAAAAGCCATATACTGTAAATGGAAAGAACAACACGAAATTATTGTACATACATGGACAAACTCTCTTTTGTTTTCTTCCAAAATGATGATGATATGACGATCAATGTGATAAATTTATGATGATTTGTAGATGTTCTCCATAATCTTAACATTTTGTTGCTAGATGATTAAATGACATTAAAACACATTAAACAATTGGTAATATAATGATGCATATTTTGATTTTTTACGAATTGTTCTGTGTTTAGAGGTAAGGACTCTTTTTGTACATTTGTTAATACTTTTTGACTGATCGACTTAAAAGTGAATGTATTTAGAATACGTAATCAGTTGTACAATAAACTTTTTTTTATTAAAATGTATGTGTATTATTCTTAGTTACGAGAAAATACACTCACCGGCACAAAATTCCGCCACCCAAAATTTTTGATAGTTTGACAATTTATAACTTTAGTATTTGTGCTCCGATTTTCAAGATTCTTGCAGCAGTTTGTAGGTATTGTCCTTTTCATGATCATTTTTCAGTGCGTAACAAATGATAGGAAAAAGGGTAAGTCCATGATAATACATATTTATGACATTTATTCTAACATGACATTTTAGTTAAATCTGACAGTTGTCACATTTTATTTTCGATTTGGAATAAAAACAAATCAAATGTGTTTCTTGCATTTATAAAATGGTATTTTCTTTGATTTGTATAGTCATAAATTATACAGATTATATTTGTAATATTATTTAATTAAAAAAAAATATTTTTTCATTATGGCGCCATCTATCGACAACTAGAATAACTAGAATAAATGTTATAAAATGTCACCGACGAAATGTAATCACCGACGTGCCTTTTTTTGTCACATACAATTTAATGCGTTAGAAAGAAATCGAAAAACTGTGACGCACTGAAAGATGATCATGAGAAATACTGTATATCTAATAATAAAACACTGAAAACGTTTGTTTTCTATACTTCCACAGAATTTATTATAACTAAGTGACTACAGCTGTTTCGGCAGAGTGCCTTTCTCAAGTGATATAGTTTACAATGTGTTTGCCTTTTTAAGTCTTCAACTGAAGAGGTTGAGGAGTGGGGAGCTGTTTGTCTCGAGTTGGCCATTCAGAATTATATCTGTATTTTTCAGTTTATTAATTTCCATAGATGCTAAAAAAGATAGCTTAAGGCCTTTATTTTGAATATGCAGAATTTGAAACTCTTCATTGAAAGAATGATTATGATCTAGAAGGTGAAGTGCGTATGTAGAAGTCTGTTTTTCTATTGTTGAATGCCCTTTTGTGTTCTGCTATCCGTTTGTCAAAAGTTCTGCCAGTTTGACCGAAGTACGTTTTCGGACAGTCACCACACGTTAGTTTGTACACACCACTCTGTAGTTGCTTTCTCTTTCGGCTTTTATTGTTCTTAATATATTTGCTTAAGTTGTTGTTAGTTCTGAAAGCTGGTGTTATTCCTTTCTTTTTTATGTATCTGGCTATTTTTGTTGTTATCTTGCCAGTATAAAATAGCCAGATACATAAAAAAGAAAGGGATAACACCAGCTTTCAGAACTAACAACAACTTAAGCAAATATATTAAGAACAATAAAAGCCGAAAGAGAAAGCAACTACAGAGTGGTGTGTACAAACTAACGTGTGGTGACTGTCCGAAAACGTACATCGGTCAAACTAGTCACTTAGTTATAATAAATTCTGTGGAAGTATAGAAAACAAACGTTTTCAGTGTTTTATTATTAGATAAAATGAACTTCCATCAAGTAACGATCGAATCCATCAATTTAATACTGTATATGTATTGATATCGTTTGGTATTATTCCGGTAAAAAAAATTGCTTGCATAGGATTATACAGGGGTGAATGGAAGCATTGTATTTTCTCCTAACTTTAAAGAATTCTGTGGAAAACTGGAAGAGCTGATTTTGTTTCATAATCGTGTCACTATCCCGAAGGCATCACTAAAATTTTGTTTTTTTTTTAATTATCCGAATATATCTTTTGTTGTAAGAGCTGTACCATTTTTTGTAAATAAAAACACGCATGACTCATAAAATACAGGTTGGATTGATAAGATTAGAATGGCCCGCAAGCAGCCCAGATCTCAATCCTATTGAGTATTTATGGGATGAATTAAAAGTTATTCGCCGACATCCTAGGCCCTCAGAAAATTTGGTACAGTTATGGCTCTCGTAGAGGAATATCGGGCTATTCCCCAGGTAAGGATAACACATCTTTATTCAATGTCAAACAGATTGCGTGCAGTCGTTGCTGCAAGAGGTGGACATACCCGCTATTGAATTGTTTTGTTAATTTTAGTGCGCTTGATAATTTTAATGAAATAAACCTTCAAAGCAAGTTTTTATTTACAGCTCTTAAAATAAAAGAGATATTCGGATAATAAAAAAACAAAACCTTAGTGATACCTACAGGATAACACAAAAGGAGTATGAAACAAAATCGGCCCTCCAATTTTTCCAAAGAATTTTTTAAATTTAGGAGAAATTACAACGCTTCAATTAACCGCCGTAAAAATTTGTTGTTACCGGAATAATAACGAACGACACCAACACATGTACATACCTACAAACTGATGCAAGAATCTTGAAAATCGGAGTACAAATAATATAAAGTTATAGATTGTCAAACAATCAAAAATTTTGGGTGGCGGAATTTTGTGCCGGTGAGTGTATGTTTAAAAAAGTAGACGATGTTCTATAAGCTAAAAGTGTTTCTTGGGAAATCTCTACGAAACTATAAAGGATTTCCGACTTCCAAGATTAGTGAAATGTCTCAGTCCAAGGACAGTCAGTGAAGGGACCAAAAAATGGGCTCCCACAGGGAAATGTTCCCGCGCTGACTCTATACAACATATACACCAATAACTAACTCATAAAACAACTTCTTCTTCTTTAATATAAGTGTCGTCTCCCAATCGGAGGTTGGATATCATCATCACTAACTTTAATCTTTCTACCGCTGCTCTGAAGAGTTCTATGAAACTATATTTAAACCAGTCTCTTAAATTCTTCAACCATAACACTCTCCTTCTTACAATACTCCTTCCGCCTCTTATCTTTCCCTGTTTTATCAGTAGTGCGACCAACTCCAGTTCAGTCGAATACAGGCCAAGTCTGAAAAAAATACCTGAAATCCGGGCTATTTGCAATAAAAATCGGGTCATTTTTTTATACAGAACTTTAATATATCATTTTATTGGTTTTATTCAATATTTTTATGTTGACAATGATATTTTTGATGGGATTAAGCCACAATTGGTTGTAATGATCATTACATTTTCATTAGTTATTGAAGTTTAGACTTCCAATCCTGAAATTGTTCTCAAAAAAGAAATAGAAAATCGACTGATGTTGGATTTCCATGTAAATATAACCTTAGGTTTATTATAATTACACTTTTATAAAAAAGAACTTTTTTATAATAAAACCTTTTTATTATTTATAGGAAAGAATATAAAATAATTTAACGATTTAACGATAAAATGCTTAAAATTCCAAAAATTACACTCTAATAAAAATAGTTTTTTATGAAACAGTTCGTGAAGTACGCTTTTGCAAAAGTACTTCACGCACAGTTTCATACAATATTTTATCTACGATAAACAAATATAAAAACTGTAACTCTTCGTCACTGGAATTAATTTCTATTCTACAATTTTTAGAACTTTGACATTTAAAAATCCTAACTACTTTCAAACCACAAAACTGTCAAAAATTTTGTTGTAAGTCATTGCTCATATTGTCATCACCATGACAATGCGAAAGTTAAGGATATTTGATTATATGAAAGTGTGCCAAAAAACCCATTGAAAGTGTGCGAAAAAGTATACATTGTTACTTCACGCACACTTTACACTCTTCACGCACTGGTATCTATAATGACAGTTTTCACAAACTAATAACTTATACATAATATGACAGAGTAGATAGTAGTTATTTATGAAACAGTTCGACAATTTCATACAATATTTTATCTACGATAAAGAAATAAAAATCTGTAACTCTTCGTCACTGGAATTCATTTTTATTCTACAATTTTTAAAACTTTGACATTTACAAATTCTAACTACTTTCAAACCACAAAACTGTCAAAACTTTTGTTGTAATTCATTGCTCATATTGTCATCACCATTACAACGCAAAAGTTAAGGATTATCACCATGACAACGCGAAAGTTAAAAACAGTGCGAAAAAGTAAATCCCATTTAAAATACATTGTTACTTCACGCACACTTTAAATTCTTCACGCACTGCTATCTATAATGACATAGTTTTCACAAACTAAAAACTTTTACATAATATGACATAGAGTAGAAAAAGTACTTTTTATAATATCACGGTTTTGTTATTGTACATGTACATATGTAGGACGCAACATATTTGGAAAGAATAATTAACTTATAAAAAATGAATTTTTAGTAGGTGTATTAACTGTTATTTATAATTATGAGAACAAAAATTACACTAGTATAAAATAGTATTTTTTAAAATACCACTGTTGTTTAAAATGGTATATATAATTTTAAGTATATAAAGTTTTAATTATTTATTAAAACAATTAAAAAAACATACGCAACAGCCGGGTTCCAACTGGGGACCTCTCGATCTGCAGTCTAATGCCACTGAGGCATCATCAATTTGTAGATATCGATTTATTAACGTACTTTAAAATATCATTGCATTAGTCACATTTTTAAAATAGTTTGAAATTTAAAAAAATCGATTTATCCATACAGTGTGATTGGTCAGTAAAGCTTTGTAGATCCGTTATAAGATAAGTAATGGATAGTAATAAAAGTTAATATTCTTGTTCTCATGATCATTTTTCAGTGCGTCACAGTTTTTCGATTTCTCTCTAATGCATTAAGTTAGATGAGACGGAAAAAGCGGTAGCTCCGTGATTAAACACAAAAATAATGCATCATTACAATGGTTATATACATAAGATGTCTATTCCTAACCTACCTTTGATTCGTTGATATTTAGAATGCGCGTTTTTTCTAGCCAATCAAATACACGTATTACGAACATTTGACAAAAACTTCGTCCATTTTGGCCATTTTTTAGAAGTGTCAAAGAGTCAAGTGACGGTTATTATTCAGGTCAGTATTTTGTGTACCTGTCATTTTGAAATTTCGAATTCGACTTCACTTGTGTTTCACAACGTCTTTGTGCATTATTTTGTGTTTTGGTTTAGAATTTAGTTCGTTAAAAGTTAGTCATTGGCGTGAGGAGACTAGAGACATTCGATTTGTACCGAAGAGTGTTAAATATCTCATGTAGAATAGCCAAAGTGGAGGTAATGAGACTTACGCATAAGGAACGAGAACTAACAAATAAGAAGAAAACTGAGATATATGGGACATGTGATGAGAGATGTATATTTAATACTCCAGGTCATTATGCAAGAAAAAGATCCATAGTAAGGAGACGTAACTCATGGCTGAAGAACCTTAGGAACTGGTTTGGATGTAATAACAATGAATTATTTAGAGCCGCTGTTTCAGAAATAAAGATCTCTCTGATGATTGCTAACTTTTGAAGCGGAGATAGCACCTAGAGAAGAAGATAAAAACACAGTTTATGGACAGTTTTGTGTCATTTTTTAATGTTTCCATATTTATAAATTTAATTAGCAATATTGTTTACTTTTTAATTTTATTCCCCTTTATAAAAAATACCTACATGTTAACATATTGTGTAAAAATCAAATCTACTAAATTACTAATTAGTTTAATTCCACAAGCTTTTCACCTATGGCTAAGTACGATTGTGGCATCTGTCAGATTCGTCAATAATTACATGAAATAAGTCTCGACACACCCAATATAGTATATGACGTCATAATTAATGACGCACTGAAAAATGATCATGAGAACAAGAATAACAAACATTGTAGCCAACTTTGATTACAGATTGATAATCAGTAATCGTAAATTGTAAGTTTTAGACAATTATTCAGTCATGGCTTACTTAAAATTTGGAAATATTTAGACCCGTAATTATTAATAATTTTGCTCTGAAAAATTAAAATATCTCGAAAACTAATACATTTACACATAGGGAATGTTATACAAAAATTATAGTATGGTAATGTTACTTTTCGATAATGATATAAAATACAGGGTGTTCTATTTAAAATTACTGAGAAAATAATGTACTTGCGTTTTGACTCACCCTGTATTCAATATAAAGAAAATTAGCAAAACAAACATTTACGAAAATTTTGACAATAAATAAAAAAATATAACGTCAATAAACCATTGACCTTGTGCTTGCTTTTATTTATACAGGTAGTTAAACTTGTTACGATTTTCATATAAAATTGGTTATAACTTTGTAAATACCCCGCATAACATACCAAACCAAACAAAAAAAGTGTCAAACATTTTGCACGAGAGATTGAAGCCTTATACCGAAACGTTTCTAGGAGAATATCAGGCGTGGACGTTCAACCATTAACCAGATCTTTACACTACGACAGATCCTGGAAAAAGCGCAAGAGTTTAACATAGATATGTACCATATTTTTGTCGATTTTAAAGCTGCTTATGACAGTGTATTAAGACCAAGTCTCTACAACGCTATGAATGAGTTAGGAATCCCAAAAAAACTCATGTGTATGATAAAAGTGACAATGGCGAAGATGATATCAGCAGTAAAAATTCAAAACGACTCGTCAACCCCATTTGAAATACATAGGGGGTTAAGGCAGGGAGATGCGCTGGCGTGTCAACTTTTTAATGTAGCATTAGAAAAAGTCGTACTAGACGCTAATATAGATAGCAGGGGAACAATATTCAATAAATCTGTCCAAATTCTAGCATATGCAGACGACGTGGACGTTATAACAAGAACCAGAGCGAGAACTGCGGAAATCCTAACCGAGCTAGTAGCAGCAGCAGAACGAATGGGGTTACATATAAATCGAAATAAAACAAAATTCATGGCGACTAACACAAACACAAGAGCTGGAAATGTTGACGCAGATCTAATCATCAATGACCAAAACTTCGAAGCGGTCAAAGAGTTCATATATCTAGGGACATCGGTTAACCCCAATAATAACACATCAGAGGAAATAAAAAGACGAATAATAATTGCAAACAGGTGTTATCATAGTCTATCAAAGTACTTAGCTAACAAACGTCTGTCCCAAAAAACTCGTATAAGGCTGTATAGAACATTGATAGTCCCCGTTCTCACATATGGATCAGAGGCATGGACGCTAACTAAAACAGATGAATCCGCTCTGTCGATTTTTGAAAGAAAGGTGCTACGTAAGATATTCGGAGCGGTCTGTGAGAACGGAATATGGAGGCGTAGATATAACTTTGAACTGCAGAATATCTACAAGCATACGTTTGGTGGAAAAGATATTATCACTATAATTAAGCGAAACCGCCTGCAGTGGGCAGGACATGTAGCCCGGGCCCCTGAATCGAACATGATAAAAAAGATTCTAACAGCGCAACCCGTGGGAATGAGAAGACGGGGTAGACCAAAGCTGAGGTGGCTGGACGGGGTAACACAGGATGCCGAGAAGATCGGAGTCGGCAACTGGAAAATGCAAGCAAGGGACAGAACAGAATGGCGTAGAAAGCTTGAGAAGGTCGAGGCCCTCTAAGGGCTGTAGCACCAAGATGATGATGATGATGAGAAAATAATGTACTTGCGTTTTTACTCACCCTGTATTCAATATAAAGAAAATTAGCAAAACAAACATTTACGAAAATTTTGACAATAAATAAAAAAATATGACGTCAATAAACCATTGACCTTTTGCTTGCTTTTATTTATACAGGTAGTTAAACTTGTTACGATTTTCATATAAAATTGGTTATAACTTTGTAAATACCCCGCATAACATACCAAACCTTTATATTTTTGTAATCAAAAAGTTACGAAGATATCGAATATATAATAAAATATAGGGTGTTTTATTTAAAAAAACAAAAGTTTGGTCTGCCACTCTGTTATCGAACACCCTGTAACATTCTAACTAATTTTGTAATGTGAAGCTCAAAGTTCGCTACAATTTTTGTTATTAAGTTTTATCGCTATACATTACTATAACGGATCTACGAAGCTTCACCCCACTAATAATTAATCACCCTGTATAATAGCAGTTAAATATTGCATTGTTAGCTAGTTCTAAGCTATCCTGAAAATTTCAGGTGTCTAGATAGCCTCGAACTATTTTTAAAATGGATTACAAAATTTGCGGAGTCCGTGACACCAACCAAGCCAAGTATATAAAAAGGTTTTAATAAAAGTGTAATTATCATTACAACCAATTGTCGCTCAATTCCATAAAAAATATAATTGTCAAACATGCGATAAGAATACAGCTTTAGAACATTTTTATGTTGATTACTTATAAATTTTTGGCGAAAAATTGAATTTGCTTAAAAATGAGAAGAAAACCTTTAAAAAACAATCCATTGATGTGAATTCTTAAAAGAATAACGTATTCAAAATAGAATTTTACCAAAAGGTTAAAAATCTGGATGGCCCGGAAGCCTTGTCCGGGACGCCGGGACACGACTTCGTAATTCGGGCCATGTCCCGGATTTTTCGTACTAGTTGGCCACAATAATTATTATCAGTAGTAATTGCACAAGAGCTCTAAAATTATTGAATTTTTCCCGAGTGACACTTTGACAGTTTTAGAGAAATTATGTCAAAAGTGTCACGAGGGCAAAAATTCTATATTAATTTTAGAGATCGAGTGCAATTTGTTGCGATTATTTCATGAATAAAACTGTTCAAGACCAAAATTTTATTGTAATTTATTTATGTAAGTACAAATTAGTACAATTATACACACAGTTGTTATAAATATTTTACGGTTGAAAGTCATCACTTTTATAATTTTTAAAACATTAATTGTCATTAATGTCACTGGATGTATTTTTTCGTAGCAACGAAGGGCATCTGACGTAATATACTTGACGACGGGAAATTATCAAAAATTATCAATTTAATTTAGATTTCTGTAGCTTTCTATTGGTCAGAATCTCATATGAATGAAATAATCAGTCTTACCATTTCATATCGCTGTCTGCCCATTACGTGTCCCAGATATTGTAACTTTATCATTTTTATTGTTTATTTCGTATTCTTTGCCCATTTCTCGCTATACTTCAGTGTTCGTTTTCTTCTGTGTCCATGCTATTCTAAGCATCCTCCTGTAACACAACATTTCAAATGACTGTAGCTTATTTATGTGTTCTTGCTTCAATGTTCAGCTTGAAAACACGTAGCATCTCAGAGGTCTTACTCTCAGTTCTAATTAAGATTCTTTGTTGCAGATAACTGTTTTTATTTTTAAAAACGTATTTCCTGCTATTTCTATCCGGGCCTTTATTTCTGTTGTTTGATCATTATTGTCTGAAATCCAGGTTCCTAGGTATTTGTATTTAGCAACCCTTTCTGTCGGTACATTTCCCAGATGTATGTTTGTATTTTTGTTGTTAAAACAACAAACAAGGCAATTTAATAACGCTGATGATACAGCTGTGGCAGCTCAGGGAAGAGCCTTCAATGAAGTCAAACTGACAGATGGCCTGGGAGAATTAGCACTATACTACGATGAAAACCTAGGTGTGTATGATAAATTTTTTTGCACCCTATCTTGCTGATTTTGAATGAAATCGACATGTAATAGTGCTCATTTTAAAAGTCTTTTCGAGTACTACAAAAGTATTGGTAGCATTATACCAGTAAAATCGATCATTTTTTTGTTATGTCAAGTTGACTGCACCGATTCCAGCAATCACCAAAAAGTCTTTTTCCACCTACCACATCTCGTTTTTCCGAAAAAAAAACGAATCTTTTTTTTATAAGCTACAACGTTTCTTAAACTTTTTTTCGTTAGTTCCATAGTTGTTAAGTTATTCGCAAAAACCGCCCGAAAAGATGTAATTTTTTAATGACAATGACGAATTTTTTAATCACAAATAACTCAAAAGGTATTGAGTTTTCAAAAAATATATATAAAACAGTTTTTGTTTAGAATTAGGCCCTCTACCGACTCCCGGGGCTATCTTGACCAAAAAAGTTCTACTCTTAGAAGGGGTGGGAACCACCCCTGAGGTAAAAGCATATTTTGGCATAGGATAGACTTTGTTTCTTGAGCGATTCCTTACTTACTGTAAAAATATCAAGTAAGTTGATGTATTAGGACCAAATTCGGAGCCAAATATTAGTACGTTCTTTAACGGTAAAATATTGCAAAACCTCTAAATTTTAAAGAACCGCTTGGATTGACAGGAAATTTGGCATACACATAGCTAACAAGTCAAAGAAAAAAAGTGATATTGTGCCGATATGTTCTTTTGCCCCGGGGTGGTTTTCACCCCCTGTTGGGGGTGAAAAAATATTCGTCCAAAGTAAGTCCGGAAATGGATAAACTGACTAATTTTAAATAACTTTTGTTTTATAGAGTTTTTTCACTCATGAGTCAATACTTTTCGAGTTATTTGCCAGTGAATATGTTCATTTTTTCAACAAAATAACCACGATTTTAGACGGTTTTTCGCAAATAACTAAAATAGTAAGTATTTTGTCGAAAAAACATTGTTGGCAAAAATATAGCCTGTAAAAAATTTAAAAAAATGGTGTATATACCACGTTTCTATACCTACCAGAAGCAGAGTTATAGCTAATTAAAAATAGGTTCATATTCGTCAAATTCTAAATGGAATACTTTAACGCGAAATAACCAAAAATGAAGTACATTTCGGGGAAAACTCATTACAACTTATTTAAAGTGTTTAAAAAAAGCTTCATTTTTATTTTATAAAAAAATTTTTAGCATCAAAAGTAAACAAGTTACGCTCAAAATAATGTTAGTCCCCCTTTTTTCTTAAAATCGGAAAAACCACCCCCTAATTAGTATCTCAAATGAACTTATCGTTACGACTTCACAAGATTTTTGACTCGTATATGTATTTTTTATATGATCTGTAAGTTTCATCGGTTCAAAGTCCTTTTTTTGAAAGAGCTGTAGTTAAAAGGGGTTGAACGAGTCACTGATCACGAATGTATGCAAATGTAGAAACACCAAATCTTAATCAATTTTTGTCTGACAGAAAAATAAAAAAATACATGATATTCAGAAAAGCAATGCTGACTTTTTTTTGTTTTTCGAGATTTTTGGTACCTCTAACAATTTTTATGTTATTTTAAAAAAAATCATATTTTTCAAAATTAAAATTTTTAAAAATTTTACTTTAAAACCAATTTTTAAATAAGCACTTATTGAATCGATGAAACTTACAAACCATATAAGCACAACATAAGTAGAATAATTTGTGCAGCTGTAATGGTAGGGGAGCCCAAGCGGGGATTTTTGCAGTTACTCGAGCGCGTCAGATTAGCATATAGGGAGAAACCTGGTACCCTGCAGATGTACCTCTACCATAGATTGGCTCTTAACACAGGGGAGTTCGTTAAGGGGGGCCCGAAAAAAAAAATCTATTCTTAAAAAAACTCGAAATTGTCAGATTAAGATAAGGTAAGTTAAGTACATGCAAAAGAGTGTATATTTAAAAAATCTGACGATTTGAGCCGCGCGTAAGGAAATGGGTGAGTCCCAAAGATTCACAAGAAAAAAGCGAATATTTCGCGAAATGAATGACAGATCGAAAAACTAAAAAATATGTGCTCAATATTTTTAAAAAATCTATCTAATGATACCAAACACGACTTCCCACGGAGAGGGGTGGGGGGTAAATTTAATATTTTAAATACGAATCCCGCGATATTTCGCGAAATGAACATCAGATCGAAAAACTGTAAAATACACTTATTCAATATTTTTGAAAAATCTATCGAATGGCACCAAACACGACCCCCCATAGATGTGGGGTGGGGGGTTACTTTAAAATCTTAAATAGGAGCCCTCATTTTTTATTGCAGATTTGGATTCCTTACGTAAAAATAAGTAACTTTTATTCAAAACATTTTTTCGAATTATGGATAGATGGCGTTATAATCGGAAAAAACGATTGTTGGAAATGGAAAATTAAATTAAAAATGGCAAGCGCCCACTAAAATGGAAAACTTTACTTAACTTTTTTTGGTTTTAGGACCTACTCTTCACAACCCAATAGGTCCCCAAAGCGCTCGAGTGACTGCACATTTAGCATACTTTGCTCCCCTACCATAACGATTAATTTCATTTAAGTTGCTAATTAGGGGATGGTCTTCCCGATTTTTTTTTGCCAATTTATTGTGAGCGTAACTTGCTTAAATTTAATGCTAGAAACTTTTTATAAAAACAGAAATAAAGCTTTTTTAAACACTTTAAAAAAGTTATAATGGGTTTTCCCCAAAAAGTGCTTAATTTTTTGGATATTTCACTTCGAAATATTCTATTTGAAATTTGGTGAATATGAATTTATTTTTCATTGGCTATATATAACTCTGGTTCTGCGAAAGACCTAACGCGTACACCATTCTTTTTACTTTTTTACAGGCTATATTTTTGCTAAGAACGTTTTTTTCGACAAAATACTTACTTTTTGAGTTATTTGCGAAAAACCGTCTAAAAATGTAGTTATTTCGTTGAAAAATGAACATATTCACTCGCAAATAACTCGAAAAGTGTTGACTTGGCGAAAAAGCTCTATAGAACAAAAGTTACTTAAAATTAGTCAGTTTACCCATTTTTAGGACTTATGTTGGACATATATTTTTTCACCAACAAGAGGGGGTGAAAGTCACCCCCAGGCCAAAAGCACACATCGGCACAATATCACTTTTTTCTTTGACATGTAAGCTATGCATATGCCAAATTCCATGTCAATCCAAGCAGTTCTTTAAAATTTAGAGCAAAAACCGTGAAAGAATGTACTATATCCTCACTGACTAATCTAACTTCATTGTGACATTTTGGTTTTCAAAATGTCAAAGCTTTTTAAACATTCAAGCGTTAATTTAAGGGAACGTATAGCTGCCGATCCCAATTTTCATAAGGGATGTGATAAATTTACCTTTCCCAACGGAGATATTTATGAAGGTGAATTTATTGCGCATAGAAAGGGGCTTGTATGGAGAGAGGGAAAAGGGACGTATTATACTGAAGACGGACAGGTGAGTATTGTGTGTCCTCTTCTTTAAGTGCTGTCTCCCAATCGGAGGTTGGATATCATCATCACTATGTTTACTTTATCTACCTCTGCTCTGAAGAGTTCTAGAGAACTGCACTTAAACCAGCCCATTAAATTCTTCAACCATGACACTTCCTTCTTCCTGTACTCCTTCCGCCTCTTATCTTTCCCTGTATTATCAGAAGTAATTTATTTATATAGAATATAAACGATATAGAAACTCCTTAGAATCCGTTAAGGCTTACCCAGGCGCAGATGTCTATTCAGGCCATAACCCTCTAATAGCGCAAATGAGTATTAAACTAAAAAGACTGGAGCAGAAAAGAAGAGCAAACCAGATAGACGTCAGTCATTTATGTAACCCCTGGAGGTAAAGGATTAACTGCAAAGATGTATTAATAATAATTTGAAAATATTTCATGAAAAAGAAACATCTCAGCCAACGAACAACATAGATAAAAAAATGGCAAAACGTAAAAATGGCGATAACAAGTCCTGCGAAGAGAATTCTGACTAAAGAAAAACCAAAAATAAAGCAAAGATAGATGACTGATAAAATCCTTCTTCTCATGTACAATCGGAGAATAATGAAAGGAAAAAACGAACAAAGGTATAAACAAATACAGAAAGAAATCAAAAAGGAAATCAGAACAGCAAAGGAAGATTTTTATAAAAGAAAATGTGAAGAAATAGAGCAATTGCAGGCAAAACATGATATATTTAATGTACATAAAAAAGTGAAAGGACTTGCAGGTACACAAAAACGTAAGCAGCCAAATACCCTGTATAATTTTAACGGAAACATAATAACAGAACTAGAAGAACAGTTGAAGACATGGAAAAACTATGTTGAAGAACTCTTTGCAGATGATAGACAACAATCTGAACTAAGTAACATACAAGGAGACGAAGGTCCAGAAATAACGGAAGAGGAAGTAATGTACGCACTAAAAAGAATGAAAAACGGTAAAGCCCCAGGTCCAGATGAAATACCAACGGAAATCCTTAAACTGATAGAAGAAGACTCGATCAACATTTTAGTTGAACTTTTCAATAGCATTTATACATCAGGAAAAATACCACAAGAATGGCTTTTATCCACCTTTGTTATTATACCAAAAAAAGATGAATGCCAAACAATGTAGTGATTACCGTACAATCAGTTTGATGAGCCATGTACTGAAAATATTCCTGAAAATTATACACACTAGAGTACACAAAAAACTGGAAATGGACATCAATGATACCCAGTTTGGATTCCGAAATGGACTCGGAACAAGAGAGGCGTTGTTTGCACTGAACGTTATGTCTCAAAGATGTCTTGACATAAATCAAGATGTATTCATGTGTTTCATAGATTATAACAAGGCTTTTGATAAAGTGCGGCATGATCATCTAATCAGACTCCTGGCAGAAAAGAATTTAGATAAACGAGACATCCGACTATTAGCAAATATGTACTACAATCAGAAAGCAGTAGTGAGAGTAGAGAATAATACCACTGAAGAAATAGAAATAAAGCGAGGTGTGAGACAAGGGTGTATACTGTCACCAACCCTGTTTAATCTCTATTCCGAAGACGTAATGAATAGAACACTCTCTGAGCAATCCATAGGTATTAAAATAAATGGTGTTAGATTAAACAATCTGAGATTTGCCGACGACACCGTTCTCATCGCAGAAACACTTGTAGAGCTACAGACATTGGTGAATAAGATAGCAGACTGCAGCGAAGAATATGGACTATCTTTGAACATAAAGAAAACTAAATTTATGGTAATATCGAAATCAACACGAAATGTCAAAAATCTATATTTACACAATGAAATTATCGATCGAGTTAGCAAATACAAATATTTAGGCACTTTTGTAAATGAAGACAACGATAGCTCAGCAGAAATCAAAATAAGCATAGAAAAAGCCCGATCCATATTCACTAAAATGAAGAGAGTGTTCTGTGGAAGAGATTTGAGCCTTGAAATGAAACTTCGCCTGATGAGAAGTTACGTACTTTCTGTGCTGTTTTACGGAATGGAGTCATGGACGCTGAAAAAGATTGATATAAAAAATTGGAGGCATTTGAACTATGGATGTATCGCAGAATCTTGAGAATATCATGGACAGAGAGAGTCACAAACGTCGAGGTCTTGAGAAGAATGAATAAAGAAAAGGAAGTCATATTTACGATCAAAAAACGAAAACTGCAATATTTGGGACACATTACAAGAGGCGAAAGATATGAACTGCTTCGAATAATTATGCAGGGGAAGATAGCAGGAAAAAGGTCCATAGGAAGAAGACGAAACTCCTGGCTAAATAATCTACGGGAGTGGTATAGCTGTAGCAACAACGATTGTTTCGGTCACCAGTTTCGAAAATACGTATAGCCCCGATGATCGCCAACCTTCGGAACGAAGATGGCACTTGAAGAAGAAAGAAATTTATTTATCAATAATTAAATAAATTGGTGACATGAAAGATATAGTAGATTATATTATATCAGGAGGCCGGCGACAATAACCAATAGTTTAGTAATAATTAAAATGTTAATTAAAAAATTTCGGTCGAAATAATAACCAAAAAGATTATGATATACCAGAACAACTATGATTTTGTATAAAAAAAAGCACTATACCTATTCAACGTACTTTACAGAATTGAAATTGGACTATTTGAGCGGTCTCAGGAATGTTATAAACCCCTATAAGGGTTCCTCTGAGGAACCCCTCAGAAAATATTAGATTAAATTAAATTAAGTTAACGCCTGTTAAAAAGTTCACGGCTTCTGTGCCCTTTTCGAAGAAAAAAAAATTGAATTGCGAGGAATGGTATAACCAGTCAATGACAGGCACAGGTTTTCAATCTGTGAACCATTACCTTTTTATTCCGGTACTCTTTGTACATACAAATTTTCATATCTTCAAGACACTCATAACAAAAAAGATTTATGTCACCAAGTTATTTAATTATTGGTAAATAATTACTTCCCTAAAATTTTAGTTGAAAATTAAAGATTTTGTTTGGAAAACCCGAATTTTTCGAGGAATTTTTTTTATTTTATTTAGCGTATGGCACCTGACACATTTACATTTACATATATTTTGTATAAGACAATACATATGTTCACAAACGCACATCTAACTTATTTACATAGTCTATCGACTCTGGAGTCGCCATCAGGAAATCCTCTGACCTGCCATGATATAATCTTGTGGGACACTCCCCATTTGTGCATCATGTAACCACATCTGCCGTGTTGGGTTCTGATTCGGTTCAGAATAGACCATGTGTTGCATGGTAAGTCAAAGCCTGGTGGTTTTTGTGTGATGCAGGGTAAGTTGCTATTTTGTTGTTCCATCCATTCTCGAGTCCATGTTGTCGTTAAATTGAACACATTTTCCACAGCAACCTTTGCTGTTTTTATTGGTGGTCGTCTGGAGCGTAGACGGTTACCGTTGGCGGCATCTATATCTTAATGGATTGGCAGGTTCTCGTTACCTACTATCTTTCTGTACTCACTAGTGAGTGCGTGTATGCGTCGTAGTTTGGGTGGTGGAATGTGGCTCAGTACTGGGAGCCATTGCGTAGGGGTGGATTTGATAACTCCAGCAATCATTCTCATTGTATTAATCAATTAAACATCTACTTTGTGTATATGTGGGCTGTTAAGCCATGCTGAAGAGCAGTATTCCGCAGTTGAGAAGACTAGGCCCAAGGCAGATGATCGCAAGGTGGAAGCCGATGTTGTGCCGCACAGCTTCTGGATGATGTTGTTTCTGGATTTAAGTTTTCCGCTGTTTTTGTCAGATGTTCCTTGAATGATAGGGTTCTGTCAAGAGTCACCCCAAGGTACTTTGGTGTTTTATTGTAGGCGAGTGTGGTGTTTTCGAACTGAATATTGAGTATTCTTCCTGCAAGCTTGTTATTTAGGTGGAAACTGGAAACCTCCGTTTTCGTAGCGTTTGGTTGGAGCCTCCATTTACTCAAATATTTTCCCACTATGTGTAAGTCCGCCGTGAGGATTTCTTCTGTTTCTTCAAATGACTTACACCTTGTTGCAAGGACCCAGTCATCGGCGTAACGAAACTTTTTTGATCTGGTTTCTGGTATATCAGAGATGTATAGGCTAAAGAGAAGAGGAGCCAAGACAGATCCCTGAGGCAGTCCATTCTTCAGTTTCCTTGGGGTGCTGATGTCAGATCCCATGACCACTTGAATCGTTCTGTCGGCTAGCATGCTGTTGATTATTCGAGCGGTGGATTTACAGGGGATTGTACTGAGGAGCTTGTATATCATGCATTCTCTCCAGACTGTATCGTAGGCCGCTGTTAGGTCTATGAATGCGGCTGCAGTTTTAAGTTTTCGCTGGAACCCTGCCTCGATAAATGTGGTAAGTGAAAGAACCTGATCTGCGCAGCTTCTTTTGGGTCGGAAACCTGCCTGATCAACCGGTATTGTTTCAAGCAGCTTTGTGCTAATTCTATTGTAGATAAGGCGCTCTAGAAGCTTAAACGTAACCGATAGTAGGGCTATTAGTCTGTAATTCTTAGGATTGTTATCATTTGGTTTCCCTGGTTTTAATATGGCAATGACCTTCGAGCGTTTGAGTTCCTGTGGTATGATACTGGTCTTCATAATGAGGAAAATTTCCGCCGAAGGAAATCGAAAAAAATATCTACATATGTGCAGAATTAATTTACAGTGAATTGTTATGTGAGTGTTTTTGGTTTAAAGTTAAAATCTTCCGAGTTACAGAGCAATAATTGAAAAAAAGATTTCGGAGCGCTAATTTGTTTATAAACCAAATAGCACACTTTCTGAGGAATTTGCATAGCTATATTACTAATATATGAAATCTTAAAATTTGACTCCAGCATGTCCAGCAATAAAATAGCTGGAACATAATTTTCCTTGCTTTATACTAATTTTTCCAGATTACCTTACATCTTTCATTGTGTTGATAATTCACGTTGTGGAAATTCTCAATTATTATATTTATAATTTAATACTAAATACTATTCTATCTAATTCCTCCAAAACCAGCAAATTTCCATAAAACCCAGCCATATTAATACCTTTTGCTTTAGTTTTCCTTGCAAGAAACAAACAAAATACATCTCCTAAACTAAACCTAACCTCGCTTTCGGCCATTCATTCATGTCCGTGTCACAATAATTTCGACTCGAAATTATAATATCAACCACTTTTTTGGAGTCGCAATTAATTTTGATAAGTCGCTATTTAATGACATCATTTCGATAGTTCAACTAAAATCCACAAGGCTCGCACAGTCACATTTCAACGTCACCATATTGATTGCGACTTGTTTTGAGTCGAAATTTGAATTAGAATCAGGGCCCAGATGCAGTTGAATTATTTACGGGAAGCCTATGTTCAGCAGTGGACTCAAAACAGCTAATGATGATGAGTCAGAGTGTGCTACATTCTGTTGATGGTTTTGGTACACATGTTTCTTAAGTTAGATGAGGTCTACTCCTTTGATTTTTCTCTTTTTACGGTCTGTTTCTTTCATGACTATTGATGCATCTTTATCTTTCCATTGTACTCTGTGCTTATTGTCCCAAGCATGTTTTGATATCTGCGATCTGTCGAAGTCTCTGTTTTTGATGTATAATTCATACTCATGGTCTTGAGGTTCCTTCCACATAAATTGTTGAATTCACAAGGTGTTTTGTTTGGTCTACAGATTTCAGTGTATTGATTGTTTAAAATGTTGATGGATGTATTTATCTCCTATCCCTTTTAGTTTTGTTGATAGGCCTACATATGGTATGGTACCTACTTTAGGTACCTCCATATAGTATTGTCATCTTCAAATCCATTCTTGTGAGCATTTCTTGATTACTTTTGGTGTTATGTTGTATATAATTGAATGGCAAAATTCCATACCTATTAATAATAAAATACTCTATCAGGAATCTTAAACCTACTCGTTTTATGACCTGAATGATTAAGGTAAACATTTAGCACAATACAAATAATTGACCAAAAAAGTCAACAATTTTAATACATACTTTTTTAAGAGTAGATTTATAAAGGAACTTGGTTTAATGATAAGTTAGTAAAAGAAGACGAATGCGAGGTAACTTACCAAGATGGTGCACAGTACCTGGGACACATCGACAATGGTGAATATGTTGGTTCTGCTATGTATACTGTTGACAAGGGAGTTCATGTTTTGGCCGACTTTGCCGGAAATAAACCAATGGGAAATATAACACTACTAGATCCAAAGGGAAGGCAATGGAATGGTAAATTTGACAATTTATTTAATTTTTGTTTATTCTGTAACCTAAATACTCTTAAATATTCTATTCGTCTCGATTTATCTTTTGTCCTATTATTGGGAGTGATATTTACATATGTTGTTTCCCCTTTAAGTTTTCTTCTTCTTATAATCAGTGCGATTTCTTTCTATTTTCTATTAATTAGGTATATTTCTCCTTCCTGCTATATTTATTTCAGGTGAGATACTACTTGTCTCTGGCACTTGGTCGTTGGTCGTGAGAGAATTGTACAAATCCAAATGCAAGTTACCTACTCCTGAAGACGACATACACCACCACATCATCACTTCACCTCCACCGTGCTTTACCGTAGCTTTCATATTTTTTAATTTTAGTTCTTCATTCGGCCTTCTCCACACTGATATATTTTTCCATCGGATCCAAACAAGTTTATTTTGGTTTCATCGGCAAATATTACTGAATTCCAAAAGTTCAAATCTTTGTTAACATGCTCCCTGGCGAACACCAGTCTAATACGCCTATTTCTTTGACTAATAAAAGGTTTATTTCTAGCAGTTCGGCCATGCAGATTATTTTTTCGTAATATTCGTCTAATTATTTCGAGGTTACCATCTTTCCATCCATCTTTCCTCGCGGTCGGTAAAAATTTTATTAGGCGCCAGCCTTGATTTATTTTCAACTCTATTTTCATTTCGATAACTTTCAATAATGTGCTGAACTGTTGATGAACATTTATTTACCATTTTGGATATGTTTCTGTGGCTATATCCATTTCTATGGTGAGTAATAATTAAATTTCTTTCATTAATCGTAGTTCGGCGGCCCATTTTTAAATAATTTTGTTATTTAACAATTAAATATTTTGAAATGTCAAATTAAACAGAATCTAACGCCTACTTCGCAAATTTCAAATTGATTAGTTGTGTAATGCTTTATCGTATTTGCATCATTTTAGCTGTGACATTAAAATAATAAATAAAATAATGAACTATTTTTTGTTATTTAAGTATGGTATATTTGAAACCCAAAATATAGCTTATGCTATTTTATAAGCCTAATAGTTATTTAATTTTAGTTTGTAATTTTTTTTTCTAATAAATATTGAGCTACTGACACAAGCTAGTTTTATTGAGTACGGACTGCATCATTTAAGCTGTGAGTCACTGTATGAATAAATAAAACAACGTAATATAATTAATAAATAATAATTTTGCTGTGAACCGAAACAACAGCCGTCTTACTTTAGTTAGTTCAGTGAGCGCCAAAAGCACTCTAGGGGAAAGTCGCTTATGATGGCATACCTAATTTTAACTCAATTTTTTAAGTGTATTTAAAATTTTCTAACCATTTTTGTGGTGCCAAGTGATTTGAACTTGAGCTACATTTTAAGTTGTGTACAATATAATATTTTTTTTTTGTTTTAATGGCATGGACTTTATGTCAATCAGCCAGTCACAACATGACTACTATATTAAGAAGATTAAATATTTAAAGACTGTAAGTCCATAAAATATCAATAACGAAGAAAAATTAGTCAATAGCTGTTGAGAGGTAATTTATGTACTGAAATAAAGAGATGGTACTAAGCTAAGGTAAGCTAAATATAGGGGTCCTTTCAACATCATAGGTGTGTTCAAAAACGATTTACAAAAATTTAATAACAATAACAATAAGATAAGAATAATAAAATAAGAATAATAATAAACAAGACGGTGAGGTCCTCAAAGTTCCATAGCAAGTTTTTTCTTTGTTTTTAAATATAATATTGATTCTGAACGTTTTTTGCACGCTTTTAATTTTTTTTGAATTAGCAAGTATGCCATCATAGGTGACACCCCTTTCCTATGATGGCACACCATTTATTTTAAAACAAAAGAACTTAATTTTTTATGTTTTATTACGAAAAATAACAACAAAAATTAAAAAATAAATTCGTAATATTCTACCAACTTAATTAAAAGGCTATTAAGCAAATAATATTATTTATAAATACAACTCCCATAATATAAACTGTTTTACTTTTTTTCCACATCCGCACATTATAGACTAAGAGCCGCTATAGGTGAAAATTCTTAATCATTTTAGGCACGACGGGACCCTATAACTTAAATAGTAGAACCTAAAAGGAAACGTTTGAACACTGTGCCGTCACTTTTCAGTGGCACATGCGTCTACAGTGGCGCATCAAACTTTCCACTTATGGACGGGATACATAAATTAAAAAATACCCTCCCTAATTACCAGAATTTAATTTTTTTCATTTTTTTAAGTTTTATGTGATTAAGACATAAGATTCATCGTAATTTTAACCCACCACCCCCTTCTCCCTGCCCCCACCATCAAAAACTTTATTTTTCGATTTTGTTTTTTTTTTTGGTGGGATGCAATCAATTTTAAAATTTCAAAAAATTTACACTTATAGTTAAGGGTTTTATAAAACACGTCTATTTTTTATAGACCTGTAGGTTGAGTGTACATAACCTCAAAAAAATTTTAAATTTTTTTTTTTTTGAAAAAAGTATATAACTTTTTTTGGGGATAGCTGCAGATCTAATTTTTTCTTAGTGTTATGTATTTTATCAAACACTATATTTTTAATTTTTTTCAGATTTTTCTGTAACGTTGGTCACCTTCAAAAATCCAAAAAACTGTTTTTTAAGGGGGTTTTGGGGGGTTTGAACGTGTTTTTCTGATTTTTAAATATTCTAAAGAACTCAGTTACTTCAAGTTACATATAACCTATAAAAACAAAATTGATTTGATATATTATGAAGTCTATAAAATAATGAAAATCCCCCAAAACCCTCAAAAAAACAGTTTTTCGGATTTTTGAAGGTGGAGAGACTTACGGAAAAATCTGAAAAAAATTTAAAATATAGTGTTTGATAAAACACACAAGATTAAGAAAAAATTAGACCGGCAGCTATTCCTCAAAAAAAGTTATAGGTACGCTTTTTTGAAAAAAAAAATTCCTTTTAATTTTTTGAGGTTATGTACACTCTACCTATGGGTCTATAAAAAATAGGCATGTTTTATAAAAGCCTCAACTATGCGTGTGAATTTTTTGAAATTTTAAAATTGATTGCATCCCACCAAAAAAAAATAAAAACGAAAAATGAAGTTTTTGATGGTGGGGGCAAGGGGAAGGGGGTGGTGGGTTAAAATCACGATGAATCCTATGTGTTAATCACATAGAACTTAAAAAAAAATTAATTCTGTTAGTAAGTTCTGTTAACTTTTAATTTATTTATCCCGTCCATAAGTGGAAAGTTTGATGCGCCACTGTCGACGCATGTGCCACTGAAAAGTGACGGCACAGTGTTCAAACGTTTTCTTTTAGGTTCTACTATTTAAGTTATAGGGTCCCATCGTGCCTAAAATGATTAAGAAATTTCACCTATAGCGGCTCTTAGTCTATTATGCATATATGCATGGCACCATGAATGGCATGTCTGACACCGAATCGATATTTCTTTTGATTTAGATAGGAAGTGCAGTTCATTACAATACAAACAATCGATATCGGTAGGCTGACAATAATAAGAAAAAGAAGAGTGTATAATGTAGTTATTTCAGTCAGTTCGATCTCGACATCTTGAAAAGCATTATCAGAAAATACTCTGTATACAAAACAATTAGTTCATTGATTTTTGAAGTGAAAACTTCTTTAGGCACGTTGTGCACTTTCTTTGGATAGGGGAAAAAGCATTGAATTCGCGACCGTCATCGCGACCCTCATCGCGACCGTCATTGCGACCGTCATCGCTCATGCTATATATTATGTGTATGTATATATACATTGTGTAGACGCATTTAAATTTATAATAAATGTAAAACCTATTTTACGATGGGGAAAAGAGATTAATTTCGCGACCATCATAGCGACCGTCACCTCTTCGGCGAAATAAATTTTGTATATATATTAATTTATTATGTGTATGTATATATAAATTGTATAGAAGTATTAAATTTAAAATAAATATAAAACCTATTTTACGATGGGGAAAAAGATTAATTTCGCGACCATCATAGCGACCGTCATCTCTTCGGCGAAATAAATTTTGTATATATATATTAATTTATTATGTGTATGTATATATAAATTGTATAGAAGTATTAAATTTAAAATAAATATAAAACCTATTTTACGATGGGGAAAAAAGATTAATTTCGCGACCATCATAGCGACCGTCATCTCTCCGGCGAAATAAATTTTGTAGGTACATATATATATTTTATGTGTATGTATATATAAATTGTGTAGAAGTATTAAAATTTAAAATAATGTGAAACCTATTTTTGGATGGTGAAAAAGGATTTATTTCTCGACCGTCATAGCGACCGCCATCTCTTCGACGAAATAAATTTTGTACTTTTCTATATTATGTGTATCTATAATCTATACATAAATTGTATAGAAGTATTTAAATTTAAAATAAATGTAAAACCTATTTTTCGATAGAAAAAAAGGATTTATTTCGCGACCGTCATCGCGACCGTCATCTCTTCGGCGAAATAAATATTTTGTACGTATATGTATTGAAGTTAAAACTTCTTTAGGGACGTTGTGCACTTTTTGGATGGGAAAAAGTATTAAATTGGCGACCGCCGTTGCGACCGTCATCGCCTCGAAGAAATAAATTTTTGAAGTGAAAACTTCTTAAGGGTCGTTGTGCACTTTTTGGATGGGGAAAAAGTATTAAATTAGCGACCGTCATCGTTTCGACGAAATAATTTTTTGAAGTGAAAATTTCTTTAGGGACGTTGTGCACTTTTTAGATAGGGAAAAAGTATTGAATTAGCGAACGTCATCGCGACCGTCATCGCTTCGATGAAATAAATTTGTAAAGTGAAAACTTCTTGAGGGACGTTGTGCACTTTTTGGATGGGGGAAAAGTATTGAATTAGAGACCGTCATCGCTTCGACGAAATAAATATTTGAAGTGAAACTTCTTTAGGGACGTTGTGCACTTTTTCGATGGAAAAAAGTATTAAATTAGCGATCGTCGTCGTTTCGATGAAATCAATTTTTGAAGTAGAAACTTCTTGAGGGACGTTGTGCACTTTTTGGATGGGGAAAAATATTAAATTAGCGATCTTTATCGCTTCGACAAAATAAATGTTTGAAGTCAAAAATTTCTTTAGGGACGTTGTGCACTTTTTGGATGGGGATAAATTACTAAATTAGGGACCGTCATCGCTTCGACGAAATAAATATTTGAAGTGAAACTTCTTTAGGGACGTTGTGCACATTTTGGATGGGCGAAAAGTATTGAATTAGGGACTGTCATTCATCGCTTCGACGAAATAAATATTTGAAGTGAAACTTTTTTAGGGACGTTGTGCACTTTTTCGATGGAAAAAAGTATTAAATTAGCGACCGTCATCGCTTCGATGAAATCAATTTTAGAAGTGGAAAGTTCTTGAGGGACATTGTGCACTTTTTGGATGGGGAAAATATTAAATTAGCGAACCTTCATCGCTTCATCGCTTCGACGAAATAAATTTTTGAAATGAAAACTTCTTGAGGGACGTTGTGCACTTTTTGGATAAGGAAAAATTATTAAATTAGCGACCGTCATCGCTTTGACGAAATAAATTTTTTAAGTAAAAACTTTTTTAGGGACGTTGTGCACTTTTTGTATGGAGGAAAAGTATAGAATTAGGGCCGTAATCGCTTCGACGAAATAAATATTTAAAGTGAAACTTATTTAGGGACGTTGTGCACTATTTCGATGTAAAAAAGTAATAAATTAGCAACTATCATCGCTTCGACGAAATAAATATTTGAAGTGAAAACTTCTTGAGGGACGTTGTGCACTTTTTGGATGGGGAAAATTATTAAATTAGCGACCGTTATCGCTTCGACGAAATAAATTTTTGAATTGAAAATTTCTTTATGGTCATCACTTCGCTGAAATCAATTTTGTACATATATAAATTATGTGTATGTATACATAAATAGCATAGGGCATACGCATCGCGCATATCGTATATGATATAGGTACAACAGCACTTCTTTTAGGATGGGGTAAAAGCATTGAGCTCGTAATGTATATACTATAAGAAGTTTTCACTTCTGTCGGCACTCCCACGAGTGCCTTCAATTTTTTTTTAATATTGTTTTAAATAATAATTTTACATTATTTTTTAGCAACTGCAGGAGATACCTCTGCGCTTCTTCTGCCAGAACATACATTTTTCAACGATATATCAGCCAGTTTAGGCAAAGGAAAGCCTAAAATTCAAAGAATAAGAGAACATTCAGCAAAATTGACAAAACCCCAACGAAAAATGAGTCTACAAAAATTAGAAGATAGAATTTTCGCTAAGTCGAAGAAAACTCCATCTGATTTAAAATTCGAAGAATCACAATGGTATCAGAACTATATTAGGTTCAGAAACGTGTATGACAATATATTGGAGAAAATGTCGAGACTAGGTTTGATATCACAGAGCATATTTATTCATTTTTATTTGGTGTGCTTGCTATAGATATCTCGTTAACATAGACCAAATGCCACCAGTCCCATAAGTCAATTTTTGTATTTTTTACGTTCATTTCATTCAAAAATAACAGTTAAGAGGATCGGTACGTATTTTCGGCTGCAATGAAATTCAAATGGGGATACATTTTTTTCGAATCCTGAGAAAACTAATAAGTATTTTTGAAAAATTTAAACGCAGAATGAAAGATCACGTTATTAGCGAGGGCCGAAAGTCCCTGAGAACTTCTATAATGTTTATTTTAATAAGTTACAGGGGTGAAAAACTAAGAGAAAATTTAGTGTGATTTTTAATTTCAAATATATCATTCAAAATAAACTTTTTATTTATTCTAAGGGACTTTCGGCCCTCGGTAATAATTTAGTCTTTCATTCTGCGTTTAAAATTTAAAAAAATATTTATTGGTTTTTTCAGGATTCGAAAAAAATAAACACAATGCCGTGGTAATATTTTCCAAATCTATCTTTGTCTTACAACGCACTCAGCCGAATATAATATTGTCACCATATATTGTCAGTCAGACACTAACAATCAGTGACAATTGTAAATATTTGACATTTCATCGGGAATATGTTGAGTTATTGATTAAATATTATTGAAATATAGTGTATTTGATAAGTAATTGATTTAAGACGTGAAATTAATAAAAAGTTATTTATTGTGTATTATTTGTGAAAGATCCAAGCAGAGAATACATCAGGATAATATATTCTGTGATCCAAGTATTTTGTTGTTAAAGATGTTCAAAATTGTAAGCGTTCCATAACAATATATTATTAAAAAATCACTTTAACACTTTTCCTCTTTTCTCGATTGAGTATTAGTCTTTGTTGTACAAATAAATTATTACAATCACTGAATACGTAGTTAGTGAAAAAATTATCACATTTATTAAGAGGATCGGTACGTATTTTCGGCTGCAATGCAATTCAAATGGGGATTCATTTTTTTCGAATCCTGAGAAAACTAATAAGTATTTTTGAAAAATTTAAACGCAGAATGAAAGATCACGTTATTAGCGAGGGCCGAAAGTCCTTGAGAACTTCTATAATGTTTATTTTAATAAG
The DNA here is from genome assembly GCF_917563875.1 of Diabrotica virgifera virgifera. Taxonomy (NCBI): domain Eukaryota; kingdom Metazoa; phylum Arthropoda; class Insecta; order Coleoptera; family Chrysomelidae; genus Diabrotica; species Diabrotica virgifera. Next base: position 75,295,413 of record NC_065445.1, on the reverse strand, counting down.
TTACAGGGGTGAAAAACTAAGAGAAAATTTAGTGTGATTTTTAATTTCAAATATATCATTCAAAATAAACTTTTTATTTATTCTAAGGGACTTTCGGCCCTCGGTAATAATTTAGTCTTTCATTCTGCGTTTAAATTTTTCAAAAATATTTATTGGTTTTTTCAGGATTCGAAAAAAATAAACACAATGCCGTGGTAATATTTTCCAAATCTATCTGTGTCTTACAACGCACTCAGCCGAATATAATATTGTCAGCATATATTGTCAGTCAGACACTGACAATCAGTGACAATTTTAAATATTTGACATTGCATCGGGAATATGTTGAGTTATTGATTAAATATTATTGAAATATAGTGTATTTGATAAATAATTGATTTAAGACGTAAACTTAATAAAAAGTTATTTATTGTGTATTATTTGTGGAAGATCCAAGCAGATAATACATCAGGATAATATATTCTGTGATCCAAGCATTTTGTTGTTAAATATGTTCAAAATTGTAAGCGTTCCATAACAATATATTATTAAAAAATCACTTTAACACTTTTCCTCTTTTCTCGATTGAGTATTAGTCTTTGTTGTACAAATAAATTATTACAATCACTGAATACATAGTTAGTGAAAAAATTATCACATTTATTAACTGAATTAATAATTTCCAATTATAAAAATAACAGTTATCCAAGAACATTCAAAACCCATCTCTTGAAATTAATAATGACATTTTCAAGTAGAATGACATTCTAGTAATGTTTACATATCCATACCAGTGTGAATTTTACTACGCGTAATTTGCCGTGTAAAGACAGAAAAAGTAGGGATACACGTAAAATATTTGCGAATTATGTACCCATAGCCTTAACATATTTTCTGTTTTGGAAATTTTCAGATATTTTCTCTATTTTATAGACTATGGATATAGGTCAATAGGTGGTGGGCTAAAATTTCGACACGCCTAGTTTTTTTATTTACATAGAACAAACAAACAAAAAAGAATGTGTGTGTACTTTGTACGCACGTAAGAAGTTATACTTCTATTATATAATCTCAACGAAGTAAATATACTTAACAGGTCATTTGTATTTTATTTAAATATTAAACTAACTTTCTTATCTACCACTTTCAAAAAATTTTTATTAAAATAACCAAAAATTAAAAAAATATATGAATCATCCAGGATTGGAACCCGGGACCTTCCGATCTCTGATTCAACGCTCTATCAACTAGGCTACCGAGCCTCTTGTAAGTGACACGTAAGTTTCGGATATAATTACATAGCACGGTGACAAATAGATCGAGTGGAAAATGTTATACCTACATATTTTATTATCTTACTACAGAGGAAAAAAATCCATAGACACAAAAATTATAATAAATAATACATTTACTAAAAACACTAATATATTCTTTTAATGACTTATTTGCGCTGATACAGATACTATCTTGAAAGATTAGCAACGAACTACACTGTCTGTGTGTGCATGCGCGCAGTATTATGAAATTTTACTCTCAATCGCGACTAAAGAAGTATAACTTCAAAAATGAAAAAAAAAATTTAATTCTTGGAGTGAAGGCATTCCTCCATCTTAATTTGTGGCTTATTCCCAATTAAAATAGTAAATTAACATTTTGCACTGCAGAACAGAATCGCTAATTTCATATATGAGGCCATGAGGCCAGAGTGGCCTAATTGCTTTTAGCATTACTTTACATAATCAAAGAAATGACCAAAGGCTAACAATGTCCGATCGTTTTAGTAGTTTTATGTTGACCAAGGATCATTATTGATCAACATGTATGTATGTATCGGTTTTAGAACGTCTTTCGACGTTGTTCGAATGCCTAACTTCCACGTCCTTCTATCATCCCATTGGCCATCTCTAAGATCCCTTATACTCATTGCTGTGGTTGCCCCTTCTTTCCATGTCTTTTTGGGTCTTCCTCGTTTTTTGCGGTTTGGTGGTACCCACTTCATAATCTTTTTGGGCAATCTTGTGTCTTCCATTCTTTGAACATGACCATACCAAATCAACAGTTTCCTCTCAATGTCTGTTGTTAAGTAATTATCTATTCCAATTCGTCGTCTTACTTCCTCATTTCGAACTCTTTCCCTATGGGATATACCTAACGATCTTCTAAACACATCCATTTCTACAGCTTCTAATTTTTTCCTGTTGTTCTCAGTTATTCTCCAAGTTTCTGCTTCGTAAAGTAGGCTGCTTTTAATAAGTATTTCATAGATATTGTATTTTCGCTGTATTCCTATTTCGGAGCTCCAAAGTATTCCATTTAGGCAGCCAATTGTTCTTCTAGCTTGTGTTACCCTTTTCTTTATTTCCTCATCGTCTTTTCCCGTTCTATCGAAGATTACTCCAAGGTACGTGTATTCACTACAGGATGTGATTTCTTCATTATCCTCTAGTTCGATATTGGATAACTCAGCTCCTATGGGTAGGTATTTAGTTTTTTCCACATTAATTTCCAAGCCCCACTGTTCATATTCCTCCTTTAGTTTTCTTGCCATATACTGTAGATCGTCTTTATCACTAGCTATGATGACTTGGTCATCAGCAAATTGTAAGGTATATAAACAAACCTCTCCGAGGTCTATACCCATACCGTGGCATTTACGTTTCCACTGGTTTAGTGCTTTTGCAACATATATCTTGAACAAAGTTGGTGAAATACAGCAGCATATTTTTACAGGTAAATATTGATCAACCTACAATTACTAAAACAATCGGACATTGATAGTTTCTGATAATTTTCTTTGATTATGTAAAGTAATGTTAAAATCAGTTAGACTACTCTGGATCTCATGGCCTCATATGTTAGTTAATTAAAATCACATTTTGCTTGTATGAGAACTGTATGAAATATGAAAACTAAATTGCTAAATGTATAATTAAAGCTAAAGAAAATGGTTCCACAAGTTATGCACAATCATCATCATCACGTAGCGCTACAACCCTGGGTGGATCCTGGCTGACTGTATAACTTTCTTCCAATTTGTTCGGTCTTCCATCAACCTAGGGTCAAATGGGATGTTCATTTTTCGGAGATCTGCTTGGATGTTATCTCTCCATCGCATTCTGGGACGTCCGAATGGTCTTTTGCCTGTAGGAATCTCCTCCCATACCAGCCTTACAAGTCTCTCGTTATGAATTCTGTGCACGTGGCCTGCCCATCTTAGTCGCTGTGATTTAATTTCTTGGGCAATATCGGTGTCATTGTAGAGTTCTTTTAATTCGAAGTTGCAATTCGATTCTTGGTGTTCTGTAGGATTCGGATAACACGCAGACCCAAATGTGATTACTCAATTCATCACTGCTGTGTAATTTCCAGAATAAATGTTGGATCCTTCCATGAAATTCAAGCGCTCGCGGGACGGTACCGTCAGTTACATCAAAGGCGAAAGTTCTCTCGTTGAAGGCTGGAAGCGAAGTCGTCCCTTCTGTCCGAAAAGTACTCATCGGAGTATGTCCATTTGGATATATGTATGCGTAAAGCGTTTTGTGCGTGTGGAAGAGTAAAAATTGATATCCAGCATTTATTTAAATTAGAATACTTCTTTTTCTTCAAGTGCCGTCTCCTAATCGGAGGTTGGATATCATCATCACTATCTTTACTCTATCCACCGCTGCTCTAAAGAGTTCTACAGAACTGCATCTAAACCAATCCCTTAAATTCTTTAACCATGACACTCTCCTTCTTCCTATACTCCTTCCGCCTCTTATCTTTCCCTGTATTATCAGTCTTAGCATTTCATATCGCGGTCCCCTCATTACGTGTCCCAGATATTGTAACTTTCTTATTTTTATTGTGTTTATTATTTCGCATTCTTTACCCATTTCTCGCAATACTTCCGTGTTCGTTTTCCTCTGTGTCCATGCTATTCTAAGCATCCTTCTGTAACACCACATTTCAAATAACTGTAGCTTATTTATGTGTTCTTGCTTTAATGTCCAGCTTTCAAGTCTATATTGTAGTATTGAGAACACGTAGCATCTCAAAGCTCTTACTCTCAGTTCTAAGCTAAGGTCTTTGTTGCAGAGAACTGTTTTCATTTTTACAAACGCATTTCTTGCTATTTCTATCCTGGTCCTTATTTCTGTTGTTTGATCATTTTTCTCTGAAATCCAGGTTCCTAGGTATTTGTATTTATTAACCCTTTCTATCGGTACATTTCCCAAATGTATGCTTGTTTGTATGTTTGTTTTCTTAGTTATTATCATGTATTTGGTCTTTTTTATATTCATTTTTAGTCCATATTCTTCAGAGAAATTGTTTGTTTTGTTTAGTAGTAGTTGGAGTTGTTCAGCAGAGCTTGTTATAATCACGGTGTCATCTGCATATCTTATGTTGTTAATAGATCTTCCGTTAATTATTATTCCTTCACTTTGAGATAGCAATGCTTCTTCAAAAATGGCTTCACTATATGCATTAAAGAGTAATGAAGACATAATACATCCCTGCCGAACTCCTCTTCTGATTTCAATTTCTGGACTGGGTTCGTTATCTATTACAATTTGTGCTCTTTGATTCCAGTAAAGGTTTGTTATTATTCGTAAGTCCCTTTTGTCTATGTTTTTTTCTTTAGAATTTGGACTAATTTTTCATGTCTTACTTTGTCAAAAGCTTTCTCAAAATCAACGTAACAAACATGCACATCCACATTCATGTCCATGCATCTTTGAGCTAACACATTAAAAGCAAATAACGCCTCTCTGGTTCCTAGTCCGTTTCTAAACCCAAACTGACTATCATCTATTCCTTCTTCTAGTTTTTTTATTTATACGACCATATATTATTTTCAAGAATAATTTGAGAATGTGACTTATTAATGATATTGTTCTGTATTCACTGCAATCTTTAGCGTTTGTATTTTTAGGGATAGCACAAAAGGTTGAGAGTAACCAGTGTTTTGGTATGTTTCCTGTTTTGTACACTGTGTTAAACAAGTCTTCGATAATGTCTAAGGTTTCATCATTTATGCATTTTAAGCTTTCTACTGGGATTTGGTCTGGACCTACTGCTTTACTATTTTTGCTGTTTTTTAATGCCGATTTAATTTCTTCTTTTAATATATTCAAAATCATATCATCTTCGACTTCCATCTGATCTGTTCTATTGTCTTTGAACAATTCATTTATGCATTCTGTCCATCTCTTTAATTTTTCGTTAGTACTCAACACAAGTTTCCCATCTGTATCTTTTAGTATTCCTGGTTTTCTTTTTCTGTTGTCCTGAGTTAATTCCTTAATTTTTTTATGTGTGTTAAAATTATCATGTCTTTTCTGGTGTTCTTCTATTTCTGCGCATTGTTCTTTTAACCATTGTTCTTTAGCCGGCTTAATTTTGGATTTTATTTGTTTATCCACATTTTTGTACATCTGATTATCTTTGTTTTTATGCTGACGTCTTTCTTCCATTAAATCTAAGATTTCCTCCGTCATCCATTGTTTCTTTTTGTATTTCATTGTATTTCGTCATTCCTTCTTTCGGTCACTATTGGGTTGTGATCTGATCCTATGTCGGCACCTGGATAGGTTTTTGAAGATATAATTGCGTTATTGTATCTTTGTCTAATCAATACATAATACAATTCTCCCTTCTTGATCTGCTGGTAACTTCCAGGTATATAGTCTTCTCTTTGGCATTTTAAACAATGTATTAGTTATGACAAAATTATTGAATTACAAAATTAGAATACACACAAGGTTATTCTGCATCATTTTTAAAGAGGGCAGAGAAAAGCAACTAAATATAATTATTAAATTATCTAAAAATTTATTCTAAAATAAGGATTCCCGAACATTGCTATTGAAAAAACATTTCGCTATGACGAACTATCGAATTGATTATATTTTGAAGTTCTCGTGCATCGTTTGTTTTAAGACCGTATCATCAGCGTAATGTTTATGCTAGAAGTTATAGTTCCGTTTATCTTGATTCCACCTTGGACCTCGTCTAATACTTCTATGAATATAGATTCCGAATACGGATTAAATAATGGCGCTGATAAGATGCAACGCTGTCGCACTCCTCGTCTTATTATAAAAAAGATCGGATGTTGTGTGCTCTATTTCGATTTTTGCCGTTTATTGCCAATATAATTCTGAGATAATTCGTAAGTCTTGTTTCGTAATTTCGATCATTCCTTGAAGGTTCTTCTTCTTTTGGTGCCTATTCGCTTCGAATATTGGCGATCATTCTGGCTATAATTATTTTATTAACTGATACTTTAAAGAGATTAGTTGTTGTGGAGAACCATTTCCCCAGGTTCTTCAACCATGATATTCTTCTTCTCCCAATTCCTCGCTTTCCGAATACTTTGCCTTGAAAGATTACCTTCAGTAATCTGTATTTAGTGCCGTTTCCATTATATGTCCGAGATATTCTAACTTTCTCCTTTTAATGGTATACATCACCTCTCTTTCCCCATTCTTCGTATTACGGTCTCGTTGGTTATCTTGTCCGTCCATGATATTCTTAGGATTCGCCTGTATAGCCACAGCTCGAAGGCTTCAAGTTTTTTCTCCATCGCTTCAGTGAGTGTCCAGGATTCAACTCCGTAGTATAATATTGAGAAGATATAACATAGTAGAAGCCTTACTTTTATCTCCAGATTAAGGTTGTGGCTTTTAAAGAGTGGCCATGTTATTAAGTGCACTCCTAGCCTTGTCTATCCTAAATTTTATTTCGTGTGAGTAATCCCATTGTTCATTTACATTATTCCAAGATAGGTATACTGTTTTACTCGGTCCACTGGTGTATTATTGATAAGTAGTTGGGCGACTCTCAATTTTATTTTTGCTGATGACCATAAATTTAGTTTTTGATATATTTACTTGTAGTCTAAATCTTTCACTTACTTCATCTTGAAGGTTAACGCAGTCAAATGCTTTTAGATAATCTATTAAGCGTGCATATATATCCCACTCATGTCTCTGCATCGTTGCGTTAACACATTTACGACAAAAATATCTTTTCGTGTTCCCAGTCCGTTTCGAAATTCGAATTGAGTGTCATTTGGAACTCACACTTCTTGTAAATTTGTGTATGGCAAATTCTGAGAAAAGTTTCAAGGACATGAGACATCAAGCTTAATATTCGGTAGTTATCGCACTGTGAGCCATTGTGTTTTTAGAAATTCTTTTTTTTTTGTTGTTTTTGGCGAATCTAATGTCTCCTTCTTGAATCTTTATTTTCATTCTTTAAAGCTTTTCGAATTACTTCAACGTCTGGCTGTACAAAGTTCTCTATCATTTTTATTTCTGTATCAACATTGACACATTTTGTTTTTCCTTTCAAGGTTCTTCAGTTGAGCGATGTCCATGTCTCTTGTCACTTTTTATCTTTTAACTTTCAGCAATCTTTTTATTCTAAAACGATTATCACCAGATTGTGATCAATATGAATGTCTGCTCCTGGGTATATTTGAGTAATTTTATGTACTTCCTAAAGTTGTGCTTAAGCAAAAGGAAGCTACGAGAAGTTAGGAAACTGACTTATCTTAGATGGTCATTTAGTTGCCTTCTAAACCTCTAAAATAGTTTATTATGATATTAACAGTGAAATAACAATTGAAATAAAACATTCATAATTTTAGGTCAAGAAGGTCTTAGCCAAGAAGAACTTGATTGGTTAGAAAAATACCGCCACTTCAGAGAAAAATACTTAAACTTTATGAAGCACAAGGAAACTCCGCGTGAAAAAAGCTTGTCACAATTTAACTTATTTGAACTCTACAACGACATAATGCAAAACTCAGAGCAAAACTTTGTTTCCGTTTTTTATCCCACCGTTAAAGAAAACTTACAAGAGGAGAAGAAAGATGATATTGATAATACAGAATCAAAGAAGAATGCAGTTTATTTTGAAAAATTTGGAGATACTTAGCTTTACATTAATAAAAATGCTTCTTATTTTAGATAACTAAATTTTTTAATGCCGATTAATCTCTTTAATACCCTCCTCCATATTTTTGGTACCTTTTCTTATGTGCTGATTTTTCCCTTTTTTTTCACCGGTCGAACTGATACTGATACCGAATTGATACTGAAATTTTATATTCACCATTGGCGCGTATACGGGTCATATTATCCGTATGCACGCCAATAGTAAATATAAAATTCTTAATTGTATGTCAAAAAATGCGCAATAACTACTTCTTAAAACCCATCAAATTTCATTTGCATATATCAACCGGTTTTAGAGCAACAAATAAATCGTCAGTTTGTAAGAAAAATCTCAACACCCTCTATCTCAGAAACGAAGCATTTGCGAACATAAGTTTATAACAAAATTAATGGGAAAATTCCAGTAGCTGGCTGTATACCATAATTAAAAAATCATATATATATATATATATATATATATATATATATATATATATATGAAACTTAAAGCTAAAATCAATATCAACAAAAGAATTAATATTAAAATTAAACTCACCAGGCTTCCGGGTTGAACCGCGTCGTTGGTTTCTAGGCCGAGCTTTCGACGTCCTCTCTGACGTCATCTTCAGGGCTTCCGGGGTCTCAGTCTCCTGAGGCTCCAGACACTACACTCACTACTCACTACTTCACTACTCACTGCAATACTGTTGTTGCTGACGCTGGGGCGGTCATTTATATCCCCCATCCTAATTACAGGCCAACTGGTAACCCTGACCCTCAGATAATTTTTCGGTAACCAATCAACTACCGGTGAAGTCGTAACTAAATAAAGGTATAATCGTTTAGACTTGAAATAAACATACGGAAAATCTATTTGCTTTTAAATTATTATCAGATGGATTTAAATAATTTATCATTGCTAAAAATCTAAATATTAAATTTACAATTACTTAATAAAAACCAAGCTCGTGTAGAGCTATACTTGATGGAAATAATATTTATAATACCTGTTAATGAAACACTATAATATTGTTGCAATTATTTTATTAAGATATTTCAATTTTTGCTATTTTTTATAGGTACATATAATACAAATATAATGTTTTTAAGCAAACCAAGAAACATTCGGTTTAGATTTAAGGTATTAGATTTAATCAATGGTTTCGAATTCACCTGAAGAAAGTTTTGAGTTGGCAGGTCAGGTAATAGAAAAGTTACGAATTGGCCGGTGTACATTTTGATTTGAAAATTTTTGTCATTAAAAGTTACGAGTTGGCGCGTGTCCGAATTGTTCGATATTGGGACCACTCCCTCACTCTCTATGGTGGTTTTTTGTATGAGTATTTCTTTGAAATCATATACGAAGTAATTAAAATATTACAATAGAACAAAAAATGGTCTCATTTCTTAAGGTGATACAGTAGCGATCAACAGGTAGCCAAAACGCGTTCCAAGATTGCGGCTGTAATTTTGAATATTTTTTCGAGATATTTGGCACACGTATTAGTAATATAATAAAGAATGGCGGTACAGAGCCAATTTGAAAAATATATTAATATGTGGAAATTAATCTGTAATTAAATACAATATTAAAAAAACGAGCCTGTACCGCCATTAAGAAGAACAAAAAAATACACTTTCTTCAAATAAACTTTTTTATCCGATGCCTAGATTTTGTGTCATTTTGGAACTACTAATGAAATAAAAAATTTTAGTAGTTCCAAAATGACACAAAATCTAGACATCGGATAAAAAAGTTTATTTGAAGAAAGTGTATTTTTTTGTTCTTAATGGCGGTACAGGCTCGTTTTTTTAATATTGTATTAAATTACAGAGTAATTTTCACATATTAATATATTTTTCAAATTGGGCTCTGTACCGCCATTCTTTATTATATTACGAATACGTGTGCCAAATATCTCGAAAAAATATTCAAAATTAGAGCCGCAATCTTGGAACGTGTTTTCGCTACCTGTTGATCGCTACTGTTTCCTCTTAAAAAAAGATTATGTCTAAGGGGATTTAAAAAAGTACCTTAACCGAGCTATTATATGTTTTGAAAAAAGGATAAAATAAAAACACTGTTATTTATTAAATCGTATACATTAATTACAATACATATTAAAATTTGAACAATTTATTCTTTACATATCCAACCCTCGTATAAAAAAATATTTACTTAGTTTGAAACAAGCATAGTTTGAAATTATGATAGATAAAATGATTTTCCATATCTGAGAGTTTTAAAATTACATTATCATTAATCACCGTTATAGCCATGGCAGTGCTTATTATATTAAAATACTGCAGTAGTAAATAATGGTACTGTTCAAAAAGTACTCTTTATTTATACCGCCATATCGTCGCTTAAGATGCAAAAGCTCTCAACCCAGAAATAAGTTTTTCCACAGGAGAACAAAAAACATATCTGCTTGCGAAAATCGCCAAACCTAAATAGAGAATTATTGATTCAATATCAAGGTATTTAATAACACCTTGTACCTAATATCAAGGTATTTAATAATACCTTAATATTAAATCAACAATTCTCCATTTAGGTCTAACGACTTTTAGTCCACAGTATATCGTATTTTTTTGGAAAATGATTATAAAAGTTTTAAAAATGATTTTAACTGCTTCGTTTGAGCGAGTCTACCACTTTCTGCAAAATTTCAGAATGCAGGTTGTATGCGTTTCCACGTCCCGCGTCATCAACATATTAACGTTGTCGGACTAACGAGGAAATGAGGCTGTAAATTTCTCGGTCAAGGGATCGACAATCTTTATTATTAAATATAAGTACTTTCAATTGAAAATTAAGAGATTTCTAATAACAAAACTAGCGCGCTAGAGTGACATCTTGCGGGTATCAGACTCTACGATCGCGCCCCCGTTTTTGTCCGACAAAAATAATTTATTTTATTTTAACGTATAATCTTTTGATTAAAATCATAAATTATAGTTTTGCAATAACAAAACTTAACTGCGCTAGAGCTACAGGTTTAGACGCGGGGCGTGCGGAAACGTGTCCAACCTGCGCTTTGAAATTTTTCAGAAAGTGATAGACTCGCTCAAACGAACCAGTTAAAACCATTTTTAAGACTTTTGTAATCATCTTCCAAAAAGGATGATGTACTGTGGACTATTTCGCATACGGAGAATGTTTTTTACTCTCCTGCACAAAAACCCATTTGTGGGTTACGAGCTTTTGCATCTTAACCTTTGTCGAGCGGCATAATTTTACACCGTTAACAGAGGCATATGTACAATTGTATCTGTTATATATTTTCTTAAAAATTCGTTAATCTAAAGGGAAATGTGTGTTAATTTTAAGGTAATATTATTTATTACTAGCATAACTGGTAAAAAATTGTTGAATATTGCACTAAATATTCGGTAATTTGTTCTTGAACGAATTTATATAAAAAAGATTAGAACCCGCTATGGCGTAACCGCTCTTATCTATCGTAAATTATTGAAATTACTACAACAATAAACTTGCAACTAGTGGTCGTAAACAAATTCTAGGAAGAGTAGCCTTGTATTGTATTTTAACTGGAAACATAGATCTCATCCCCATTTAGTTGTTTGGTGTTTGTCAATACGTGTACATCTAAAACTTATCATGAATAATAGTGATTATACATATAGTCTACCGAAATGGCAACAAAAGAGGTGTACGTAGAAATAACAAAGAAAACTTGTGTGAGATGTGGATTATAGCGTTTCTGCCACTAATACGTGCTGCAATGTCTTGTAATCCTTTCAAGACCATCCTAAGATTTATATGTTTTGACAACGAAAATATCCGCGAAGAACGCAAAAACCGATAAATCAGCACTCATACGAGATATCTAGTGTACATTCCATGTCAAATCACTCAGGCAAAAAATTTTGGATCTCCGATTTGTCTGAAAATTGGTATATAGCTTCTGCGGGACGTAAAAATAAGATATTTAAGGTCAAAAAATCTTCTTCTTTTTTTCTCAAAACGTTATTTTATGCGATTTTACAGTGATTTGGTGTTTATTTAAACAAATTTGCATTTTCTGTCGTAAAGTATCAATGAAAAACATAATATTTTAATAGAAAGGACTCAAAAATGTCATTATATGGCATTATAACAAGTTCTTTTGAATCAAAACAAGTTTTTCAGCCAATTTTATAGTGTAAAAAACGTTAAAATACCGTTTTTTACATTTTCCTCCATTCCCAAAATACATCATCATCGATTTGGCTGAAAATCTGCCCACAGATAACCAAAAGATAGGACTTTAAGTGGTTAGAAGAATTTGAATTATATTACAATACCAAAAAAGTTACATGCAGTAATATCAGACTCAAAAGTATATATTAGTCCAGTCGGGATAGCATTTGACCTTGAATGCCGAGCTGCCCAAAATTTGATTTTTCTGATCTTTAGGGGAGTCAATAGTAGCCTAAATTTAAAATCACGAATGAATTCCTCCGTTACGTTAGCCGCCATCTTGATTTTAAAGGAGAACCTGTTTTGCTCAATATCTCCGCCATTTTTAACTTTTCGACAAAAAGGTAGGAACTGAAATTGTTCCAAATAAATCGTATTTACAATTATTACAATTTCTTTTTAACAATTTTTGTCGTGAGGTCGATATTTTCGAGTTAATTGTACTTACAGTAGACGCCTATATTTTTGACTATAATATTGCATGTAACTTTTTTGGTATTGTAATATAATTCAAATCCTTCTCACCACTTAAAGTTTTATGTTTTGTCTATCTGTGGGCAAATTTTCAGCCAAATCGATTGCGATGTATTTTGGGAATGGAGAAAAATGTAAAATACGGTATTTTAACGTTTTCTACACTATAAAATTTGATCAAAAGCTTGTTTTGAATCAAAGTAACTTGTTATACTGTCATATAATGACATTTTTGAGTCCCTTCTATTAAAATATTATGTTTTCCATTCATACTTTACGACAGAAAATGCAAATTTGTTTAAATACACACCAAGTCACTGTAAAATCGCATAAAATAACATTTTGAGAAAAAAAGAAGAAGAAGATTTTTTGACCTTAAATATCTTATTTTTACGTCCCGCAGAAGCTATATACCAATTTTCAGACAAATCGGAGGTCCAAAATTTTTTTTGCTCCAAAATTGAGTTATTTGAAATGGAATGACCCCTAGACAATGCTGAATAAAAATTTGCAACAACGCTCCAAACCATCCCAATTCATAACCACCGATGAACAATCGTTTCCATTTAGAGACCGTACAAATTTTACACAATACGTTCCAAACTCGCTAAATATGGGATCAAAGTATATTTGGCTTGTGATGCATCAAACGCTTATCTCGTACAAGATAATCTTTATATTGGAAAAACAGCATATGGTTCCCGATAAGTTTACGTTGGCGAACAATCAGTTTTGGATCTGGTCACGTCTTATAAAGGTTATGGGCAGAATGTTACCACCAATAACTTTGTTACCAGTTTTGAATTCGCTAAATTCTTGACTTCATTGCACATGAGGTTTGTAGGGCTAGTAGGCACAGTTAGAAAAAATAAGAGATTTCTACCCAAAAATGTGCAAGCAAACAAGGAAAGAGCTGGTCTTTCCACACATTTTGCATAGTTACAATCATGATGTTACTGTATGCTCTTATATGTGCCAAAGAACAAAGAAGTAGTGTTACTCTCGTCCATGCATATGACAGAAAAAGTAGAAGACAGTGAAGTACCGAAGCCGGAATAATTCAGTATTACAATAAAACCAAAGCGGGATTGATAACATGGATAAAATACTGGGTGAGTATTTGACTGTATACTCACCCAGTAGTTTATGTCGAACATTGCGTTGGCCCTTGGCCTTTTTTATAATATTATGATTGACGTCACTAGCTTAGCATGTTACATTATACATCGAAAGCATAATCCATCACAAAACACAAAGGACTAACGCAGGAAATTTTTGAAGGATCATTCTAAAGATATTTGGTTGCCTTCATTTCAATCTAAAAGTAAAAACCGGATGATGATGACAAGTCATTTTCTTCGTAGTGCTGTACAAATGGTCCTTAATTAAAACAGAGTATGTATTTGCTGTAGATACTCCTCCTGTAGGCAGACCGCGGAAGAGGTAGGTAGATGATGTCAAACAAGTCGTGGGCAAGCAGTGGATGAGAACTGCCAAGAGTAGAAATCGATGGAAGCAAATGGAAGAGGCATATGTCCAGCTGTGGACGAACACAGGTTGAAGAAGAAGAAGAAAACTTTTCCTCAAGTATCTCACAGCATTCGTGGATCTACTCCAATAACCGGAAGTTATCATGTTTGTCGAAACGAACGGAAAAAACATCGTAAAAAGAAGAAACACGTGTGTAGTATGTTTTCTACACGTGTGTGACGAACATTCTTTGTCTAAAACGATATGTATGGGTTGCGAAAATCCAAACCAACATTCATTTTTTATTTTGATTCAAATAAGCTATCAGTTAAATAGAAAATATATTGTTTTTTTAAATTATTTACTTAAAAAAATGAACAAGGTACAAATGTACCTATGCCGTCGTTTATAAGGGTAGGAAAGGAACTATTTAAGCCTATTTAAGTCAACTGAATAAAGATTTTTTTGTTAAATTTGACTAACATAATCTACTATATAAATGTAGAGATGTCACAACAGTTCAAGTCTCTACCTCTTTGAAAAAAAAAGTTATCACAATTTAAAAACTCAAAAGTTGCAATTGTACCTATGCCGCCCGACGAAGGTTAAGCGACGATATATTAATGGTTTTTTAATGGTTCTTTATTCATTAATACTACTTTAAAAATACACAAAAAATAACAAACGTATGGATAATTGATTGAACACAGAACTGAAATAATATAAATAAGATAAAAAACTGATTAAAGTATTGAGAAGTAAAATATGCAGAAGTGTTGGAAATAAAGTTTGTGATCAACGGAAAAGATAAAAGTGAACATAGTGCAGCAAAAATGGAATGGACAAAATTACTATACTCTATATCGAAAATTAGCACAATAGATATTAGAGTAAATGTCAATTATAGTGAGGTTCAGTCAGATGCGTTATAACCCAGAAATTTTCGCCTCTACTGACCAATCGTTAGGAAGAGATCGTTTCGCCGGTATTCTTTCAGTGGCAGACTGTTTCATTGCCACGATTTTCTTAGCCAATGTTACCCAAAAGAGTTATTTAAGAATTAGCGAGACAAAACTTCAATTGGCGTCTGCTGCAAACAATAAATAACATAAGAAGCTGCAGAGATCTACACGATTTGTATCAGCATAACAAGTATAGAACTGGTAATTTCAAGTACTACCAATAAACAATAACTTACTCTGTCAATTGTAAAATAAATATAAAATCAAATAGTATACGTTAAAGTGAAGGATAGCGTTTATTGTCATCTTCTCTGGCCCTACTAAATCTTTCATTGGCGATATCCCTCCTTAACTGCTTATTTTCTTGACTATATTCTAAAGCTTTCTCATGGTATAGATCCAATTCTGCGGTTGTTGATCTTCTGCAAGTAAATGTTCCATATTTTATATATGTAGTAAAAACAAAAGTACACAAACATCTTTATCATAAAACGCTAACATAAAAAAAAACACCACAAATGTATGTGATACAATTTTCTTCAATTAACCAGTCAGTTTTGCATTCTACTTACAGATTTTCTTGAAGTTCTTTGACGTTTATTCCCAATTTTGCAACTTCTGATCGCAAGTCTTCATTCAGTAATCTTTGCTCAATAACTTCTTGTCTAGCTTCGTTCAACAATCGTTCCAAACCAGTTTGATTGTCTTGATCTTTATCCAAAGCCCTTTTTAATTCCCTGTTTTCCCTAGAGAGAAGGTCTATTTGTCGCTCAATCTAAAAACATTAAAAAACTTTATTAGTATTCGGTCTACATAATTATTTCTTAATTATAATATTTTTTGGGAACTAACCAGTAAATTATTACAATACCGGGTGTCCACTTATATTTTCCCCCATTTTAACTGCCTATAACTTCTAAACGGCTCAAGATAGAAATATGCGGTTTTCGCTGAAATGTTTTATTTTAGCAAAAGTTTTGTCTGAATGGACTAAATTTTTTATATCGCTTTCAAATACGAAAAAAATGGCGGCTTTTTGAAAAAAACGTTGTTGACTTTTTTTTAATGGAACACCCACTATATTTTTCTGTAAATTGAAAGAAAGGTCATTCACCTATCCAGCGATATCAAGTTTTTCAAAATCGGTTGTCAACTCACTGAGTAATTAATTTTTAAAATGAGAGGTGCAACGTGGTTATCACATACCTAAATAACATGACTAAGCAAATTGATATTATGCTATGTGATTTCCACATTGCATCTCTCATTTTAAAAATTAATTGCTCAGTCATTTGACAACCGATTTTAAAAATTTTTATATCGCTGGATAGGTAAATGACCATTTTTTCAAGTTACAAAAAAGTATACTGGGTGTTTTAATAAAAAAAGTCAACAACGGTTTTCTTTTCAAAAATCCGCAATTTTTTATTTAAAAGCGTTATAAAAAGTGGTCATTTACCTAAAAACTTGAAAAAACGTTTATTTACCTATCCAGCGATATAAAAATTTTTAAAATCGGTTGTCAAATGACTGAGCAATTAATTTTTAAAATGAGATATGCAATGTGGAAATCACATAAATTGATATTATGTTATGTGATATTCATGTTACACCTCTCATTTTAAAAATTAATTACTCAGTGATTTGACAACCGATGTTGAAAAACTTTATATCGCTGGATAGGTGAAGGACCTTTCTTTCAATTTACAACAAAATATACTGGGTGTTCCATTAAAAAAAATCAACAAAGTTTTTTTTTCAAAAATCCGCCATTTTTGTTTTCGTATTTGAAAGCGATATAAAAAGTTCAAATAAAACATTTCAGCGAAAACCGCATATTTCTATCTTGAGCCGTTTAGAAGTTATAGGCAGTTAAAATGGGGGAAAATATAAGTGGACACCCGGTACAATACAAATTGTTTAATTTTTCAAAAACTTGGGTTTTGAAAATAGTTTCCACGCTGGAAAACGAAGTGTCAAATAAAGCGTATTATATACATAAAATAAAAATTGAAAAATTGTGGTTGATTCTGTTTTAACTAATCAGCAAATAACTAAATACTAACTACGATCCGAATTCACCATTTCAAAAAGTTTCTCCCACACAAACTAAAACAGACTTCCGACTCCAGAAATTGTTAATTTGCACAGGTTAACTGAAAAACGGGACAAATTAGCGATAAAAATAGAGCATTTAAAAGAACAACTAAAATTCGTTAAAGAAGAATTTCGGTGGTTCTATGGAAATATTTTTGGTAATGACAAACCTGTTACCACTACAAGACGAACAAACTTCATTGAATTAAAAAAATTATTGTTCTTTTTGTTTTACTTGTGCACATCATTTTAGTGGTAGCAACGGCGTAACCTGGATGATCCTAAAGGGGTTACAATTACTGGAAGGTCTCTGGGGTATGGAATACTGCCAAATTTAAGCTCAAAGTATGTTAAGTATCACTGCCAATGGGTGTTATAGTCCCCAAAACCCCCTGGTTATGTTACTGAGTGGAAGAAGGAGTTATCTGCAATCAAAGTTAAAAAACAAATCTATTTTTTATTTACTTTTGCTTACTTCTGCAATAAATATTTTAGTTATATAACAATTACCCTTCAAGCATAAAAAGATTGCATAAATTATTGTTGATAAAAATACATAAATATTTATATTTTCGTCTTTATATCCAATGTTGCATTTTGCTGCATAATACCTTTTTCCACTCATGTCTTTAATAATTATCAAATGCGCTTCATTAAATACATAGCAATGAGGAAAATAATTACCAAATAAGATGAATATTACTGTTAGTAAGGGATTTTTTATATTACTTACGCTCGATTTTTCATCTTCCTTATCTCTTAACGTTCGTTTTAATTCATCCTTTTCACGATCGAGTTTTACACACAGGTCCTTTAGTTGTTTCAGTTCCGTTGTAGTTCTAACGCTCATGGAAGAACCCTGCTTTAGCTGGATTTCTAAACTAGCTACCTGAGTAGTTAATTCCGATATCTAAAAACACAAACTATTTAAATACCATAGAATATATTTTTACACGATTTTATTATTTTTTTTTTGTGAATTTGATGGCCTTGGCTGAGCCAATTAGCCAGATATTTTATTTTAAAAACAAAACAATTTTTTTTTAAATTTTTTTCTTAAATTCAATATTTTAATAATTGGTAAAAATCTCCGATTATTTAAAAATATCATAAATCGTTACGACTCACAGTGTGTCGATTAGAACGAGCGGTGGACAAAATTATTTTTCATCATATTTACATTTGTATCGAGCAATAATATAATTTGATAATAAAATAAATCATTTAAAAAAAAACAAATTGAAAATGGTTATTCATTTTTTTTAAATCATTTTTATTAGTTAAGAACTAAATCAGAGATGTCTAGAAACCTAGAAAATAAATAAAAAATTAAAAACAAAAGTTTTTCTATATTTAATACATTATAAATACAAATACATAAATACTACCCCCTCTGTGGCTCAGTGGTAAGAGCGCCTACCTTTGAATCGAAAGGTCGGAATGGTCGTGAGTTCGAATCTTACCAGGGTCAGAAATTTTTCGTTTATTATAAATTGATAAATGAAAATAGTTTCTGTCCTTCTGAGATCGGTACTCACCGGAGGGACCGCAGACGTTCGGATACAATTAGGGTCTCTTTGCAAAGACAATGACGTCGACTTTGCAAAGTAACAAGACACTTACTCAACACACATACTACACATGACACTAGGTACCTAACTGCAAAAATTTACATAAAAAATATACATAAATATATAAATAAATATTCGTCTGATTTTGAAGTAGACTTGACAGAGGTTGATACTCTACTGTAGGAGTTATAATCAACTCTGTTACAATTGACCAGCATTTTTGTTTATAATTTCTCTGAGGCTATTTATCAGTGGATCAGATGTTATGATCAACATTGAAAGTAAATCTGTAGTCGTGGCAATACGTGGCAACAGTTTCTGGTGTATTGCTCCCGGAACTTGCGGCAATCTTTGTTCCTTGAGCTTCTTTTGAAAGCAGTCCAAGTGGAACTAATGCTGATTTGATTACTTCCATACTATGTATAAGTATTTTATGTACAGTGGCTTTCAGTACCATAAAATGGCTCTTATGATCAGGAAAAAGTTCTCTGCATTCAAGACAGAAATTTTCAAATCTCTAAAAAAACGTTGTGCTCGAGTGTGTTGGTTATAAGTCTTATTATCAGTGGAAAAGGTGCAGATATTACATATAGCAAATTTAGCCCTGGTACAAAAGGGTACAAGTCATTGCCATCATTTGAAAATTTCGAAAAGAAAGAAAATTCCTTCGTTCATCATACAAAGTTTTTAATATTGTTTGTTTATCAGATAGATTTATTAAATTAGAAAAAAAATTATCCATCTTCAACAGTTAATCTGTACAAATTAAGGAAAACTTTAATTTCGTGTGAAAAAATTATAAACCGAACTCAATTGATTTATTCTATTACAATAAAAATACGTACCTTTGGACGCTATTACTAAAAAACAAATGATGTACAAGCGTGTGCAGGTTACAATAAGTATTTTTATTAATGGGAAAGGTGCAGCTATGACATACACCCTTCCAAAGTTTCAAAACGAAGAAAATTTCCTTCGTTCATCATAAAAACTTTTTTAATATTGTTTGATTATCAGATAGATTTATTGGATTAGAAAAAATTAACACTTAATAGCATTTTCCATCTTCAACAATTGATCTTTAATTAAGGAACAATTTAATTTCGTGTGATTGAAGTGATGTACGGAATTCAACTGATTTATACTATTACAATGAGAATACGTACTTTTGGGCTCTATTACTCAACGATGGAATGTGTTAGACATAAACAAATATTAGAGTAGCATGTTTTGGGGTATTGTTTACAATATTCCAATAATAATTCTTTTAGTTTTGAATATGACTTTTGTCCACCTAGCTAGGCTAATAGACACACTGTGCGACTGTAAAAAAAGACATCGAAATTGGCTTTTCATTTGTAGTTGACTACTTCAAAAGCATTTCAAAAGCACAACTGATGATACTATTTTGGACACCGTTAGGTACCTGGTTTTGAAAGGATTTGCAATTAAGATGTGGTTTGAATACTGCTATAGCATACAAATAAGGGTTTGGTACAAGCCACTCAGGGTAAATATTCAAGAAGTTGTGTGCGTCATAAGCCAGAATAGCATTTTTGAAACATTTACACAACTGATGATATTATTTTGGACACCGTTAGGTATCTGGCTTTGAAAGGATTTGCATTTAAAATGTGGCTCACGAGCATATAGTACAAACCCATCAGCAGAATGCAGCAGGTTTTGATTGCCAATAGTAACAGAAGAAGTCAACAACAAGTACATACCAATAATAGCGGAGTACAGGAAGTCGTAGAACAAGTCATATAGAGGAAAGTCACCAATTATGGAATACCATTTTGTTTTGGGGATATAAAATAATATCTTTATAGAAATGAAAACAATTTATTATTATGATACATCAGTCATACCTTTTTATGTAGTAATTAAAAGCCTTCTATTAAATATCTTAATTAACAAAAAAAAATCGAACAAAAAAAAATCGAACAAAAAAACAAAATCTCAAATGAGTAACCAAATATGGAATAGGCACCCATATATGGAATATAGGCATAAACCAACATATCAACAGCAAAAATAGACATAAACATCTGAGATCAAATAAATTTAAGGGGGAGAGAGGGGTATGGTTTGAAATCAGCATATCAAGCACATTTTTGTGAATTTTTTTCGAAGGTATGGTAGAATTATTTTATTTTTAAATTAAATAAATATATTAAGTACAATTCAAAGAATATTTAAGAAAAAATTCAATCCAAAATATTAAAAAATAAGCCATTAGTGACAAATTTTGGCAGGCAACTCAAAAAAATGGATTTTGTGATGGACATCAGAACTCATCACTGGATCATACGAAACAAAAAATTCAAAAAGATTTAATTAGCTTATGTATGAGTTTCACGAGGTAACAACGTCGAGTTTTTTATTTTTAATGATTTTTGAATTTTTGGTATCACTCAGAAGTCAAAAATACGAAATTATTGATAAAAATTTTGTGAAAACCAACAGATTTAATATTGTCGAACAAAAAATAAACAAAAAACGAAAAATATCTCGACGCTATTACCTCACGAAATGTCTAAAGAAAATCTATGCAAAATTTCAGGTAGATCGGTCAAGTAGTTTTTCAGTTACAATGTCCACCGCATTTGAAAAAGCAGTTTTGAGAAAAATGCGTTTAAAGTTGACAACTGTATCTTCATCTTCTTATTTGTCTGCCAAATCGTAAAGTGATGAACATTGGTATATGTTTTTTGAATTCCGGAGTAATATACCAAAGAGAAGGCGAACAGTTGTTCAACGTTTCTCACTACGCTCAAGCGTGCTGGCGCGAAGCCGCGGCAAAGCGGGTCGAAGGTAGGGACATTCAACACTCTGTATCGCGGGTAATTTTAACTCCGATCAATCTGAAATTTTCAGAGAGTATTCTTGAAAGTATGCACTTTTATTTAAAATAATTAAAAAAAATTAAATATTTCAAACCATACCCCCCCTTAAATAAGAAAATTGTGAAAAATGAAAGAAGTAGCTTAATTCACTTGCAGACATCACAGATCCATGTATGAAACTCTGAACCAGCACAATCATAATGAGCCCACTTACACAATCCACTATTCCATAATTAGGCACCAACGACTGTCCATATTTGAGTTTGTATATTAGTTCACACTAGTATTAACATTTTTTCAAGTCGTAATGTTTGAATTACAGAAGGTCATAAAATATCAAAATAAAGGTACTATTGATATATACGCAATAGCATAACAAGTCTGTATTCATGCATAATAACCAATAATACTCGTTGAATATATTTACCTTTGAAATTTTCTGCGAGACGATAAAACAAAACGCGCCTGCTAGACACGTATCGTTCGCGCATTTGGCTCAGAGGTGTGAATACGATAATAAAGAGAGCGACTGAAATAGAGGATGGTCTTGTAGTGCGCTTCCAACTTATATTTTCAGAGAAATCAAGGAATTCCATATTAGGGCACTATTCCATATTTGGTTACCTTCCTCTATAATCTCATAGACAATACATATCCAACACACAATACACGAACACACATCTAAGATACCAAATTTAAATAACTTGAGTTACACAATCACACCTAAGATACAGATTACACAAATAAATTAACACAAAATAACACACAAAAACAGTCAGAAATTGATATCGCTAGGGTAACAACTGCACACTCAAACATATATTCAACCACACACTTGCTGTGGCCTACAAGATATATCAATTTTTGAAAATACATACATAACCTAATAAAACCAAGTTATACATCTTCCGCGGTAAAAGAGTTATTTCGCGCAGCAGCCGATAGAGAGAGGTTTCAGGAATTTGTAAACATGATGACGGCCAACGTCTGAATACGGACACGACACCTGAAGAAGAAGATACATCTTCCCAGAATTTTTATAATATTCTTTTTTGAGAACAATTTTCGTAGTCGAAATCGAAACGTTAAACATTAGTCAATTAAAAATGTAATTTTCATTATACCAATAATTGTGGCTTAATCCCATATACATATAATACTTATACTATGAAGACTTTCTCATTAAAATAATAATACAGAGTGTTCCAACGAAAATTTGACCCCCCTTCCAGTAACTCAGAAACCAAGAGTTTCTTCAGAATTAAAAAAACATGTCAATTTGTATCAAGGGGGGACGAATTTTCATGCAAAGTTCGTCCCCCTTTCGCTGCCCCGCATCAGCCCCCCCCCCCAGTTTTTTTTAAATAGCAAGTGTAGTCGAATGACACATCATTTGAAAGGTATTTGTTTTCTCTACATCATCATCATTCTCTTTGCCTTATCCCTATGCGCGGTCGGCTTCCCTAATTGCATTTCTCCATACAATTCTATCTTGGGTCATATCAATATTAATCCCCTTTACCAATGTCCTGCCTAATCGTCTCCCCCCACGTCTTCTTTGGTCTTCCTCTCCTACTCCTTCCAGGAATCTGCATTTCAGCAATTCTTCGTATTGGGTGATTAGCGTCTCGACGTTGAACATGACCAAACCATCTCAACCTATGCTCTCTCATTTTGGCATCAATTGGTGCCACACCTAGACTTCCCCTAATATACTCATTTTTAATTTTATTCTTTTTTATCACTCCACTCATCCATCTAAGCATTCTCATTTCCGCCACAGTTCCGTACATCATAGCCGGTCTTATGGCTGTTTTATAGAATTTTTCCTTCAACTTCATTGGAATTTTCCTGTCACACAGCACACCACTCGCTTCCTTCCACTTCATCCATCCAGCCCTAATTCTACTGTATGCATCTCCATATATTTCTCCATTACTCTGTAATACCGATCCCAGATACTTAAAATTATTGCTTTTTACAATCAGTTCACCATCCAAAGATACCATGTTATTTGTAGTAACTCCATCTTTAAATGAACATTGCAAATACTCTGTATTTGTCCTACTAAGTTTTAAACCTTTTTCCTCCAGAGCTTGTCTCCACTGTTCCAGTTTTTGTTCTAAGTCTCTTTCACTATTTCCTACTAACAAGACATCATTAGCATATACTCGTATTAAGCACCATGGAATGTTACCCTGTAGTTTCGCTGTTATCTGGTCCAAAACTAATGAGAATAAATATGGACTAAGCACCGAGCCCTGGTGCAATCCTACTTTCACATGAAATTTATCAGTCTCTCCCACACCTGTCCCAACACTAGTCGTTACTCCGTCATACATATCCCTCACAATCTTTACATATTCACCAGGGACTCCTTTCTTATTAAGTGCCCACCACAGAATCTCTCGAGGAACTCTATCATATGCTTTCTCAAGATCAATGAATACCATATGAGCGTTTGTTTCTTTACTCCTGTATTTTCCCATCAACTGGCTTATAATGAAAATTGCATCTGTTGTTGATCTGCCTGCATAAAGCCAAATTGATTCTCGGATATTTCGGTCTCTTCACGTATCCGTCCATCAATTACTCTTTCCCATATTTTCATGGTGTGGCTAAGCAGTTTTATAGCCCTGTAGTTTGTACATTGTTGTATATCTCCCTTGTTTTTGTAGGAAGGTACTAATATACTGCTTCTCCATTCGTCTGGCATTTGTCCAACTTCCATAATTCTATTAAATAAACCTGCTAGCCACCTTGTTTCTGTCTCTCCCAATGCTCTCCATACTTCACCAGGAATATTATCTGGTCCTACCGCTTTTCCTTTCTTTATTTTTTAAAGCGCTTGAGCCACTTCCTCGTTTGTTATTTTGGTGACCATTGCTGCTACTGTCTCCGTTTACTCTACAGCAGTGGCGGCTTTTCTTTATGTGCTGCTGAGCTGCAGAACTACCAAACAACCATAGCAAATCTTAATTATTAAAGAATAATTAATATAGTTTTATTTCAAATCTGCCATATTATCATATTAAACATCAACTGTTAATAATAATTCACCAACAACGATGATTAATATTATTTTTTTTACGTATTTACTCCTCTAGTGAAACCGTATAATTTTTTTACGTATTTGGTGCTCCAGTGAAGCAATCTTTTTACGTATTTGCTGCTCCAGTGAAGCCGCGTCGATAACAACCGAAACACTGGCAGCGGTAAAATGCATTTATTAGGCAAACGGCGATCTTAGCCGATGTGCTTCGGCAATCGGCTGATTAACGGCCTCGGAAATGTGTTTGCGAGCTGCAATTCACGACAGTTATTCGTGACCGTTGCATCTGTGCCGTGTTTAGAAATTCTTAGGTTACAATTTTGTTTAATTTGTTTTGTTCGAGCGTGTTTAAAACAATGGAGTTTCAATTTAAATTAGGTGTAAATAAATTTCAAAAACTTCACTATCAACAACAGTTGATTATAAAAGAACGTGGCCGTCCTATGCCTGATCTTAATATTGAAGTGTCCGGTAAAAGCCGTGGAAAAACATATACGCGTAAATTTAATAAAGACATGTATCTACGAAATCAGTGGATTTGTGGATGTTCCGAAAAAAATGCTTTTTTCTGTTTTCCGTGTGCATTATTCGGCGCAGATAAAGAGGAAAAATTGTGGCGCGAGACAGGAGTGCGGGATCTAGTGCATTTAAGTGAAAAAATAAAGAAGCATGAAAACACGCAAACTCATATGAACAATGAAATGCGATTTGCATTATTTGGGAAACTTAATATACAGGCCCAACTTGACTCTGCTTATTGGATAAATATACAAAAACACAATGAAGAGGTGACGAAAAACAGGTATGTTTTGTCAAAAATAATTGACTGTATAAAATTCTGTGGGGCTTTTGAGCTCGCCTTACGAGGACACGATGAATCTGAAACATCAGATAACCCTGGAATTTTTCGTGGTTTAGTGAATTTTTCTGCTGAACTTGATAAAACACTTAGTGAACACCTTACAAATGCGACAATTTTCAAAGGTACCTCAAAAACAATACAAAATGATATTTTGGATTGCATGCTAGAAGTATACGCTGAGGAGATTTTAAACGAAATCAATGAAGCCCCATTTTTAGCAGTGATAGCTGATGAGACAACGGATGTTTCTATGAAATTTCAAATGGTCATTGTTTTTCGTTATGTAAAAAACGGTGCTCCAGTTGAAAGGTTTTGGACTTTTTTGCTTCCAGAAAAACATGATGCTGAAACCTTAGCTAACACAATTTTGAATGTTTTAGACCCAATATTAAAGAATAACAAAAATAAGCTCATTGCACAAAGTTATGACGGAGCAGCTGTTATGAGTGGGATACATGGCGGAGTGCAAACAATAATTAAGAGAAAATATGAAACTGCTCATTTTGTGCACTGTTACGCCCATCAATTGAATCTAATAATGTCAAGAGCATGTTCTATTAATTCCCAAGTACGCGTATTTTTTGGAGATTTACATGATATACCTGGATTTTTTAGTCATTCACCTCAAAGAATAGCTGTCTTAAATCAAATAGTTGGAAAAAATATTCCTCGTTCAATCCCTACACGCTGGAATTTCAATATTCGTACAGTAAATGTCGTTTACGAATATAGAGACTTTATTATTGAGTGTATGGAGCAACTAGAAGAAGAGTCAAATGCTATTACTTCCAAGGAAGCAAGAGGACTTAGACGTATTCTGGAAGATCAAAATTTTACTTTCTGGCTGACTGTTTTTCATTATATTATGCCACATGTTGACGTTTTGTACAATAATCTTCAAAAAAAGAACATGGACCCAACCGAAGCACAGAAAGCTATACATGTTTTTGAGCAAAGTATTAACAATGTCCGAAATAAAATAGACCCTATCATACATCAAGCTTCAAATTTAAATGCGGCGCCTAGTGTCCAAAAAAGGAAACGCCCAAATAACAGCCAACAGGATCACCGTATTGCCTGTCTAGAAGTTTGTGATGTTATTATAAACAATGCAAAAGAACGGTTTGCATATACAAATCATCTAGTTGCCGCAACACTTTTATCTTCAGAACATTTCGAAAAATATAATAATAAGTTTCCTGAAAATGAATTGGATTTAACTTGTACAGCTTATAACTTCTTTGATAAAAACCGTTTGCGAACAGAACTGTCAGTTTTGTATTCCAATATCGAGTGTAGAACATTAAAAGGTGCAGTGCCTTTACTAAAATTTATAATTTCTAATAATTTAGAGGACACATTAACAGAAACCAAAAAGTTGATACAAATTCTGGTGACTACGCCAATGACCACAGCAGAAGCTGAACGTAGTTTTTCAACTTTAAAACGGATCAAAACATTTTTAAGAAATTCAATGCGCGAAGACAGATTAACAGCCCTTTCCACACTCTCGATAGAAAAAAAGTTCATCGCTTCAATACCGAACTTTAACGATAAAGTAATCGAAAAGTTTGCGACAAAAAAGGACCGGCGTATTAATTTCCAATTTAGAAAAATGCAATAAATGTAAGTTAATCAGATTTTTATAGCATGTCGTTATTAGTTACTATTAATTAGTATTAAAGCTAATTTTATTGTTTTTGTTTTCGTATGTTATTCTATTTCTATTATTTTATATTGGCCGTGGTTCATGCAGCACACCCTATAGCAGATGTCACGAGCCGCCACTGCTCTACAGGCTGTCTGTCAAATTCTATATTTAATAAGCTGTCAAAGTACTTTCTCCATCTCTTTTTGACGTCCTTTTCGTGACCTAGTATTTTATTATTTTCATCTCGGATACATCTAATCTGATTAAAATCTTTTGCTTTCTTTACTCTCTGTTTGGCTAATTTATATATCTTCGTTTCGCCTTCCCTGGTGTCAAGTTGATCGTATAGGCTTGAATACGCTTCTGCTTTGGCTTTTGCTACTGCTATTTTCTGCTACTTGTTTTCTCTACAGCAGAGGTCGGCAAGGCGGCGCCCGCGGGCGCCACTGCGCCCTTCAATAAATTTTAATGCGCCCTTAAACTATTGTTAATTTAGACAAGAAATTCAAAACGTATATTTTTTATACGTTTATATTTATATATTTGTTAGGTCAAAAAGTAGTTGGCGCCCGCCATGAATTTTTAATTTAGTATTTCAGTCTTTACATTAAAAACGTTGCCGACCTCTGCTCTACAGTATTCTCTAATTTTTTTTAATTTGCGGAATAACCTTAAAAGCTAATTTTGAATTTAAATAATTTATAATAAATTTGTTAAGTCCAAAATTATCTTCAAACTTATTACGCAAATTAAAAAAAAAATAATAGAGCGTCGTTTAGAGACCTTTCAAATGATGTGCCACTCGACCACACTTGCTATTTAAAAAAAATTCGGGGTCGATGCGGGGCAGTAGAGGGTTACATTTGGGGGCATGAATTTTACATGAAAATTCGTCCTCCTTCCATTAAAATTTGACGAGCTTTTTTAAATTTTGAATAAGCTCTTGGTTTCTGAGTTTCTGAGGAGGTCAAATTTTCGTTGGAACAGACTGTATATAGTTTTAAAATGTCTTACCTGTTTTTCGTAGCTCTTGATAATAGCCTCTTGATTTTCAACATGTCTTTCTAAATCTGTCGCGTGGTCTAAAGCAACAGAGAGTTGCACTCGAGATTGAGATGCTTCGTTTTCTAAAGTGTGATTTGTGCTTTCCAAAAGGTTGTTTTCTTGTGATAAGCTCTTAAACTGATCCAATACTTCTGCCCTTTCTAATTCTTTTTGAGATATGAGGTCTTCCGTTCGTTTAACTTCGGCGACGTAATGTTGCAGTTGAGTTTTTAAATCTTCCACCTGTCTCTTGGCTATATCGAGCTCTTTTCTAGCATCGCGGCAGTCTAGGGATACGCTGGCTAGATCTTCTTGCAAACGCCTACTTAAAATAATGTTATAGGATTAGTAACTTAAAATAAGCAAATACGTAGTAATAATTGATAACTTGCTAATAGACCTTGCATCTGTAAAAATATTAGTACAGTAAACTCGCGATTATCTCCGAGTCTCGATTATCCGAGCCCCTCAGTTAACCGAGGCAAAAGTCATAACTGGTGAGTTACAACTTTCAACCTTGGCGCAACATCGCCGCCTCAAAAACAGGAATGAAGCTTACGCAAAAATCAATCAAATATTTTTTTAAACAGTAATACTGATAAGTTATGGTTATTTACGTGTTTTTCTATCAACATAACCAATCTCAGTGTTAACCGAGTTTTTCCATATCCGAGGTAGTCACGGTCCCAGATACCTGGGATAATCGCGAATCTACTGTACATTTGAATGTTGGGAGGTGACTCATATTTTTTTTGCAGAAATTGCTCGAAAATAACTCATATAATAATATTTGAGTTATCCTCCCACTCAAATAGGTCCGAAACATTGTTTAAATAATCAAAATGTCAAAAAATGAAGGAAAAGTTCGATTTTTTCTTGGTTTTTTGATTATGACTTTAAAATTATTCATTTCCGACAAAAGTTGAACTGACATAAAAGTTGCGTAATTAAATTTCCTACAACAACGGATTAGTTAAAAATTTTAAAAATTGTCAGACTTGTTGCAAAATAGCAATAATTGTGAAAAAAAAAAATAAAAAACAAGTATTCGCATTTTACGCTTTTCAACCATTTATGCTACACTTAGAACCTTCATATATTACCCAGAAAAACTTTGTGATACAATAAAACAATACTGTAAATTTCATTAAGATCGGTTCAATAGATTATGCAAAATAAATTTTGCAATCCAGCTTTCGCAAAAAAAAATAATTTTTTCAAAATGTTGCAGGACTGAAAATAAAGCAGATAGCAAGTTGAAATTTTTTTCACATATAGAAGAATACTGTACCTTTCAGTTAAAATTTGCAAAATTAAAATCGGTTAACTACCACGGCGTCAGGAATTTTTTTAAATAAACATTAATTTTTGGTGCTACGCGCAGGACAGCGGATACGTTTGCTCTGATTGGGCATTCCAATGACCTATGATAATGATTGATAAATTTTAATTTTTAGTACATTTTGATATAAATAAATAAATTTGTTTATTTCAAAATAAAAGCTGTCCTTTAAAATAACACTTTTTAGCAAAAACTTTCTTTGTTCATATATTTTAAACTAGATAAAAAAGTTTATTATTTTTAAACATATGCAGTTGTTTAAACACTATTTCACAAACAATAATCAAATTAGTCTGATTTTTGTGGAATTAAAATACAACAAAATATAGAGCAAGAAAATAATATATTAGATAAAGATTGGAAGAAATTTTGGTGGAAATCAACTTGTGTGAATCGAACACCGCTGTCCTGCGCATAGCATCAAAAATTAATGTTTATTTAAAAAAATTCCTGACGCCGTGGTAGTTAACCGATTTTAATTTTGCAAATTGCAACTGAAAGTACATTATTGTTCTATAAGCAAAAAAAACTTTCAACTTGGTAACTGCTTTATTTTGAGTCCTGCAACATTTTGAAAAAATGATTTTTTTTTGCGAAAGCTATATTGCAAAATTTATTTTGCATAATCTATTGAACCGATCTTAATGAAATTTACAGTGTTGTTTTATTGTATCATAAAGTTTTTCTGGGTAAAATATGAATGTCCTAAGTGTAGCATAAATGGTTTAAAAACGTAAAATGCGAATACTTCTTTTTTTATGTTTTTTTCGCAATTATTGCTATTTTGCAACAAGGGTGACAATTTTTAAAAATTTTAAGCAACCCTATATTGTAGGAAATTTAATTACTTATGCAACTTTTATGTT
Source organism: Diabrotica virgifera virgifera (assembly GCF_917563875.1). NCBI lineage: Eukaryota > Metazoa > Arthropoda > Insecta > Coleoptera > Chrysomelidae > Diabrotica > Diabrotica virgifera. Next base: position 75,265,062 of record NC_065445.1, on the reverse strand, counting down.
AGTACAACTTTTCTCGAAAGTGAATACTTTTAAAGTTATAATAAAAAAACGAAGAAAAGAATTGAATTTTTCCTTCATTTTTTGACATTTTAATTAAACAATGTTCCGGACCTTTTTGAGAGGGAGGATAACTTAATTATTATTATATGAGTTAATTCCAAGCAATTTCTGCAAAAAAATATGAGCCACCTCTCAACGTCCATCTCAAAACAGATGTGCCCTGGACTATAAAGAATCACATATTGAAGAAGTGCTCTTTGAAGTTTTTACAAATAATCACTACATGATAGTGACATTGTATTTTCTTCTTCACTCATCATTATCTTTGCCTTTATCCCTATGCATGGTCGGCTTCCCTAATAGGGAACTTGTACATTTTTGTTTTATTACACAATATTGTTCAGTTTCGTGTAAAAATAAGATTTCCAAAATTTCACGCCTCAAAACCTCATAATAAGTTAGAAATGCACATTTAAAATCTTCTGTGTATTTAAATCATTTCAAACGATCTGTGACGTAATATCATAATACTTATAATGGCAATTCTCATTATGACAATATAAAAATATATACCAGTTTGTTCAGATTGGAGTTTAATGCAGCTTTTGAAGAGATAGTATGAGTATGGACTTGTGTCTGTGTTTACTATAAAAAATAAAAGTATCAATATCTTTCTGGAACTGTTTTTACTATAAAATTAAAATAAACTAATTATAATAATAAGATTTATGTTCATAATGGGTAAGTTATTATATAGCCCTTTAGAAAAATCCTCTTCGGTCATTTTAAAAAGTTGTCCTAACAAAAACACTCATATATTTTAAAATACATAGTGACAGCAAGTTTATAAAGATTTAAAAAACTGAGATACACCATAAAATGATTATTTTACAACAAGTAAACGAATATCAAATGTAATGAATTACAAATTATAATGATCTGACGTCACAACTGTGGTATATTATGAACCCTCTGTATAAATCATAATTTAAATATGATGTTATTAACCTTTAGGGTATTGAACATACATAAAAACAATAGCTTATAGTTTGTATCACATGTTTATTACGAGTGAACTTGAACTATATTTGTTATGGTTCAGATAGGTATAAAAACACGCTGAGCAATCAGTATGGATATAGATATACAAATAATTATTAGAAGTTAGTATGTAGTAAGACGAGGCGCTATGAATCATTAATGTTATTGTTTAGATATTGGATACCAGTGAATAAAATATAATGTATAGTAAGACGTGTTTAGTCTTTTTAATTAATTAGAACCAGAAGGCAGTAACAACACACTATTTAATACACAACCAGTAAGGGCGCGTTTTTGGCTGGCTGCTATAATTTGAATTTTCTGTCAACTTTAGAGGCCAAACGGAACACAAAAACAACTTTTTTATTTTTTTATAGATGTTTTAAATTATGTTCTGTTGTGATATATACCATTTTTTTCGAATTTAAAATTTTATGCAAGTTTCCTATTGCATTTTTCCATAATGTTCTGTTGTGATTTATAGCATTTTTTTCCAATTTAAAATTTTATACAAGTTCCCTATTGCATTTATCCATAAGTTTCTATCTTGGGTCATATCAATATTAATCACCTTTACCGACATGTCCTGCCTAAATGTCTCCTTCCAGGTCTCCTTTGGTCTTCGTCTCCAACTCCTTCCAGGAACCTGCAGTTCAGAAATTCTTCGTGTTGGGTGACTAACATCTCGACGTTCAACATGACCAATCTATTTTAACCGATGCTCTCTCATTTTGGCATAACTTGGTGCCACCCCCAGACTTCCCCTAATATACTCATTCCTAATCTTATCCTTCCTTGACACTCCATTCATACATCTAAGCATTCCCATTTCCACCACATGCGTTCGTTGTTCTTAGTTGTTTTTATCTGCCCAATATTCAGTTCTGTACGCCGTAGCTGGACTTATGGCTTTTATCGTTGATTGAAATATTCCTTTATAGAATTTGCCCTTCGGCTTGATTGGATTTATTCTGTCAAAAAATATACCACTCGCTTCCCTCCACTTCATCCATCATTAAACAGTAAAAGTCTTTACACATATTATTGAAATCCCCTGAAAATGGGAAAATTTTATTATATTACCTATTTTCTTGAATAACGGCTTCTTTCAAACGTCTTTCATTATCCAAATCTTGTTGCAGAAGATTTATTTCTTGTTTATAACTCCTTAGTTGCAGCTCATTAGAAGACGAATCGTCGGTGACTTTGCTGAAATAAATTAATATAATAAATTAAAAAATGATTTATCTACGCCCATCTGTCATTCCTGCGCCTAGATTCCGTGCACTGTAGATATCTACATGTCGCTTTCTCTCCATATTTGAATATCAAAATATTTGAATTTTTAGCTTTAATTGAATTATTTTCTAGTTTTGCTAGGTTATACTCTAATTGATAAACTAGAGCAAAACTAGAAAATAATTCAATTAAAGCTAAAAAATCATATATTTTGATATTCAAATATCGATAGAAAGCGACATGTAAATATCTACAGTGCACGGAATCTAGGCCCTGGTTACACCAACAGATTTTAAGCTTTTTTTTTATTTGTAAATGGCTTTGGCATAAACCAATTAGCCAGACTTATTTTTTATTTATAAAATATAAAAAGAGCATTTTTTTTATCCAATATAAATAAATTGTTTGTTCAAATTCTCACACCGTAGAATAAATGTTATTATGTTAGCAAAATTTGTGTTTCTGTTTAGTGCATTTTTTATATGTATATTTTTTTATTTTTTTTAATTATATTTTTTTGGTTTTTTAATGCTTTATTTAAGTACTCTTTTTTTAGTTTTAATTCCTTTTTTGTTTTTGTATTTTTTTGTTTTTTTATTTGTTTATCATTATTTTACTTTTTTAACATATTTTTTTTTTATTTTTATTTTTTTGTGAACACACTTACAATAATATTTTGTCTCGAAGAATTGCTTCCATTCCAATGGTGTTAGTTTTTTACAATTTCATTTTGCAACGAATTAAATGATTATACAAACATTGATATAAGTTAATATTATTACTAAAAATCATACAATTTAGAATGGTTGGCAAACATAATTTGAGCTTTACCATATCTTCGAAAAATGATTCAATGCTCTTCTTATTTTTTGAACATTCTAGAATTACATGGTTCATATCACCAACTTCTCCGCATAGACAATATGGGTTTTCATCCAGTCCTATTTTATATTTGTACAAAGGAGTCATAGCATGATTAGATCTAATTATGTTTATTGTAACAATGAAGTTTCGTTTTATTAATCCATGAAACCAGCTTTTTGATGGTATGTTATTTTGGTGGCCGACATAGTTAAGCCCTGTCACTGATGAATTATATTCCTGCTGCCACAATTGTTTTAAATGTGAAGTAAACTTGGAGGTAAGATCTGTAGATAAAACAATATTGGTGGTTAGATCGTATCCTGTGTCAGTGGCTGATTTGGCTAGTGTATCTACTACATCATTACCTTTTATTCCTGAGTGTTCTTTAATCCACACTACAGTTATTGTTTTCCTTTGTTTTGTTGCTTCAAAGTTCAGTTTTAACATTTCTGCCTCTATGCTAGTAAGGTTTTTCGATGATTTCAGGTTTGTTATTCGGTCAACTGCACTTTTACTGTCAGTGAATATAACATGATTCTGTGTGTTTCTGGACTGGACGTATCTAAATACTTTTGCTATGGCAATTGTTTCAGCGGTATATATGGAACACTCATCTGGTAGTTTGAACTTGTAATATTGGGAAGAGTTTGCGTCATTAAAAGCACAGCCTACTTTTCCATTCAACTTGGATCCGTCAGTAGATATGTATTGGTGTTCAGGCCATCTTCCATTAATGGTTTCTAGAAAGTTTGCTTTTGGGTCCAGGTAGTATGTTTTTATATGTTTTGAAAAGAAAATATGGGGAGGTTCGGTGTAGATAGGTATAGTTTTATTGATTGACAGGGAGTTAGAGATTTATGCCATTGTGGTGTAGCTGTTTACTAGGAGTGGAGTTGCTTTTGAGTGCCAATATCGATGGGTGAGTACTAGGACAGTGAGGTCGTGAAGGTTACGAAGATAGCTGGCTTCTTTGGATATTGCTTTAGCCATAAATTTATGAATAATTAGCTGCCTTCTGAAAGATAGTGGAGGTTCTACAGATTCGACTTCTATAATATTTATTGGGGTAGATTTAAGATAATCACGACATATTCTCAAACTTGTGTTTTTCTGGGTCTCTATTTTGTTTCGGTGAGTATGTGCTGCTGTTCCATATAGGTGACTGCCATAGTCTAATATACTTTTAACCATTGTTTTATAGAACAGTAAAGCGGTATTTGGATCTGCTCCCCATTTGGTATGGCAGAATGCTCTCAAAATATTCATAGTGTTCTCAGTTTTTTTATTGCATGGTGGATGGTATCTTTCCACATTAATTTTCTGTCTAAATAGAGTCCAAATTATGTCCCTTTTTTAGTAAACATACATACTTCAGATTATTTCTCAGAGAGAATTAAGTTGTTTGAATCTAACCAATGCTTAACTGACCATAGGTTTGTGTTAAAATGTTCAGATTTTAAGCTTAAGTCGTACTTTAAGCTCAGCTTACGAAACATAAACGTTACACCATTGAGTCTTAGATCAATTTTCAGCTTGCCACGTAGATTGCATAGATGAGAATCGAAAATTATGGTGAGTGAGGCTTAAGGCAATCCTATATAATATAAGCTGAGCTGGGCTTCTGGAGTTTAAAATTTGTTGGTGCAACCAGGCATAAAGTTCCTTGTATTACACCGATTTTTGCTCTTAAAAAGGCTGTTTATAGTTAGGAGTGCCATAATCTCTAATTATTAACTTTATTTCACGCTTTCACGCAAAATAAAATATCAAGTCACCTTTGCCTTTAGCAGAACATAAACTGTAATAATTACACATCAGTTATTAACGTGGTGTTAAGATATTTCTTAATAGTGCAAATAATCGATTTGTTTTAATTTAGATCTTGTTCATAGTATTATTATTATTATGGATGATATAATAAGGATTTCAAGCTTGAAATATGTACTCCGGAAGAAATCCTAGAAAAGGCAAAGGCGGTGACATTAAATTTGCTACAAGAAAAATCAAAAGAAAATTATCTAAAAGAATACGATACTTTTACGAGAAGGCAGATCCAGAATAATATTTATAGCTTTACGGAGAGAGAGAGAGCTATTCGTACTGCCGACGCACTGTTGCCACACTGTTGAAAATTCGCAAAACTTTCGAAAAAAAATATTGATGACGTGCTGATGTAGCCCCTTAATGACAACGTAGACGTAAGTAAATATTCAAAACTAATAGCATACTTTAAACGAATCTTATCTTACATTGTCTAGGATTCACTAGAAAATAGCCATTCTTTTGATTTTGAAAATGTACCTATAGTCAGGGCCGCGTTTAGGTCAATTGCCGCCCTAGGCAATTCTCTAGTAGCCGCCCTTCAAAAATGTACCATTTTTGCGAAAAAAAAAAAATGCAAGCAGAATTTTTTATTTAGGGAGCGTTCAAGTATTACGTAACGCGATTTTTAAAGATTTTTGACCCCCCTCCCCCCTATGTAACGCAATTTTTGAAGATTTTTGACCCCCCCCCCCCCAACCTGCGTTACGTAATACTTGAACAATCCCTTAAATAAAAAATGTATTGTTTGGAAATGTATTAAAAATATTCTTTATTTTACATCAAGCGTAATGTTACATATTACTATTACAAAAAGACGCCATGCATTTTTTTTGACAATATTACTATAAGTGATACTTTAACAATAAGGGTAAATAAACTTATTTCATAGGGGAGTCAATGCAGATCGAAAACTTGCATTATTTAGGAAAAAATCAAACAAGCTTATATTTTTCTAAAATGTAAGCTTGTTTGATTACCCTATATTTTATTTTATATTCAAAATCTTCTTAACTTCCCCATCACAAAAATATAAAGGTTTGTTTTGTTATACAAGGTATTTACAAAGTTATAACCAATGTTCTATGAAAATCGTAATAAGTTCAGCTCCCTGTATAAATAAAAATAAGCCCAACAGCAATGTTGGGGGCTTAATGGTGCCATATTTTTTTGTTGATTGTCAAAATTTATAAAAATGGATGATATTGCTAATTTTCTTCATATCGAACACAGGGTGATTCAAAACGCAAGTACATTATTTTTGCATTAATTTTAAATCGAACATCCTAATTAATATCTTGGGCTAAAAAATGAAAATATCTCGAATATATAAAATATAGGGTGTTTCATTTAAAATTTCTGGGAAAAGAATGTACTTGAGTTTTAACTCACGCTGTATTCGATATAAAGAAAATTAGCAATATCAACAATTCTTAAAAAATTTCACAACCAACAAAAAAATATATGGCACCAATAAACGATTGCTGTTGTGCTTATTTTTATTTATACAGCGAGCTGAACTTGTTACGATTTTCATAGAAAATTGGTTATACCTTTGTAAAAGCCCTATATTTATAACATAACAAACCTTTATATTTTTGTGATGGATAAGTTAAGAGGATTTCGAATATAAAATAAAATATAGGGTGTTCCATTAAAAAAAAAACATAAGTTTGGTCTGCCACTATGTTGTCGAACACCCTGTAACATTCTAACTAATTTCGTAATATGAAGATCAAAGTTGGCTACAATTTTTGTTAATAACTTTTATTGCTATCTATTACTATAGCGGATCTACTGAGCATTATCACACTAATCAATCAACTTGTATATTGATTTTAAAATTATTTTAAGGCGAAAAATTTTTTTGTCCTTATTTTTTAAACCACAGAAATGTCTGGCAATTATAATTCATATTTCTAATAATGTTTAAAAAGTAATGACAAAAAATGTTTCGCCCAAATAGTTATTTATGATATAAGTGTTAAAAGTACAATTTTAAGGCACGTATGTGAAAGTTTGCAGAATGAGCGAAATTCACATGAGTGCCTTAAAAATGTACTTTTTAACACGTATATCATACAATATTTTTTCTACAAACGTTGTAAATTTATAAAATACAATATTTTTGTTAATTGCTGAAACCATAAAACCTATGACCCGTAAAAGGTAGAACTGGTTGTCTACACTCCAGGGGAATGTCTAAAAATTCTTAGCGAACATATTATACCGTTACATAAACTTGTTTTTTCTACAATCGTGTTAAAAATGCAATAATACAGTTTAAATTAAATTTTAAAAAACCTTTTAAACCACCTTTTTCAAATTGCGCAAGTTGTACTATTAATATTAATGTTATTAAATGAAATATAAATATTTTGACGTTTCACAATTTGACAATTCACTTTTAACTGCAACTGCAGTGCCTTAAAAATTTTAAAGCACTAGTGCCAAATACATTAGACGGTATAATACCATCTAATGTATTTGCTAGTGCTTTAAAGTAGCATTTTTAACGCTCCAATGGAATGCTAAAAATTGCATTTTTAACACGGTTGTAGAATAATAAAAAATACCATCTAATGTATTTGCTAGTGCTTTAAAGTAGCATTTTTAACGCTCCAATGGAATGCTAAAAATTGCATTTTTAACACGGTTGTAGAAAAAATAATTTTAAATTCGATATATTTACCTGTACAGGTGTGCTGCGCAGTAATGAACGCAACCTGTATCAGTAGCCAGATGGCCGGTACGGTGTTCGAGGAAGCATAGGGAATAATATTATATTAAAGAACCAGTTGTCAAAATACTTTTTTTTCCGACGTTGCTAGCTCTTGGTCCAATAGTTATAATAAATATAGGTAAATATAATACATACAGTAGGAAAAATGAAAGAATACCCATGAACGAACATATAAAACACGCTGTATTTTCCGGTCACCGTGTCACACAAAAAATTGGCCAGCGCAAGTACATGTAATAATTATTGTTTCATGTACTTGCACTGGACAATTTTCTTTGTGACACGGTGACAGGAAAATACAGCATGTTTTATATGTTCGTTCATGGGTATTCTTTCATTTTTCCGACTGAAAATCTGAATATTTCTTACTTACCGAGCCGAGAGTGGAACGTAGAATTTATAAAAAATAATATTTTACACAAGTGAGAAGAACAAAAATCACAGTATGGTATGAATTCACTTTTGACCGGTGAAAACAAACATAATGTTTTACATAATAATGAAAAATTATGATTATGTACAATTTGCAATTTGCACTAGTATAAGATAGGAATGTGTTGCGATAGCAGTAGCCGTTATTTTTTAACTGTTATTTCACTGAAGCTGTTTCACACTGTTACATAATTTTCATAATAACTGAAATATTCAGGTAGCTGACTACTTTTTTAGTTATTGTAGACCTATAGGAAGAAAACCTACCCGTGTCCTGTCTAGAGTTCACCTCCGTTTTTTTTTTAATTATTAACAATTTAATTTGTATGTAATTTCTACATACATTACATGCAATTTTATTATAAATGTATTAATTAATAAAGGGTCTACTTTGTTTAAACATTCCTTGAAAAAATTATTTTTTTCCAAATATCTATTTTCTTAATCATATCATTAATGATCATAGAAAGTTAAAGTATATTTTAATAAATAAATTATTTTTATTAAATAATAATTTATTGAACATAATTTATTCATTAAAATACCTATACCTTAACTTTTTCTATGATTAATAATGATAGTATCATTACAAAAAATGGATTTTTGAGAAAATATTATTTTTTCAAAAATTGTTTAAAAAAATTAGACTGTTTATTAATTAATAAATGTCTACACAAATTGCATATTTGTAATGTACACAAAAGTACATACAAATTAAAAGAAGAAATATCAAAATCCATGAGTAGATCCCAAGATATAGAAAATGGTAGTAGTTTTAAGTTGCTTTTTTAGTTTTTGAACTCGTGCATTTTTCGGCTCCCGCCAGGTAGCTGACAACTGTTTTAATTGTTGACCTATAGGATGAAATTTAGTGCAATCAACGCAGAAGCTCCCCTTCACTTACTATGACCAGTCATCATTTGAACTACATTTTTAAAAATTCGAGTAAAATATCATCTTTCCGAATACCTATGTAAGAAGATGTTTTCTACGGACAAAATTTTTAAAGTTATTGTAAATGTTTATAAACTAATATTTTTTACTATATTAGATAATTTTTATCTTTTCTTAATACATTTTGATCACTTTTCTACTTTCATTTGGCATACGCAGAATTGTCCTATCTTCATTATTTTCTGTCATTTGTTATTGCAAAACAAAGGTATCTGGGATAAACAAATAGAATACCTAACTTTTAAACTAATTAATGGATCGGTCTCAAATTTTGGGAGTTTGTTATGTACCCCAATACCCAACTTTGAGTAAAGTGAAACACTACAGTTCTAAGTTAGTTTTAGTAAAAGTTATTAATACATAATGATTTTCAGTTATTTTGCAGTTTACGAAGCAACAAATTAACTTTTTGACTTTCAAAAATCGTCATTTTGAAGGTTTTTCAATGTTCTAAAAAAATAAATTTTGTAATATTATGTCAACTACTTAGCTTTTTAATTGAGTGCAAAAAATGGAACAAATCGCGTTGATTGCACTAAATTGTTAATAACTAAAAAACACGAACTCTAGGCAGGAAACATGTAGGTTTTCATCCTATAGGTCAAGTCAACACCCGTGTTGAGCTGCCCCCCCCCCACTTGCAAAAATTAAAAAACAAATAGCCCTGATTTATGAGCTATTTATGAGCTCTCATATTCCGCAAACTAAAAATTTTGAGCTCGTTCCACTGAGCAGGAATTTAATACCCTAGTGGGGGGGCTGAGTCAGCCCCCCCACTACTTAAAAATAGGAATATTGAATCGGTTTTTGCGGCAGAATTACGAGCTATTTATGAGCTCTTGAAATTATATAGTTTCGATTTTTGAGCTCATCCCCTTCACCCCCAAACAACCCTTTAATTGATTTAACTTAAGAGAAAGATGCTGAGAAAACTTAAAATATATCGTATTGCGGATATAATTCATATAGCTTATATACTCTAAGAATAAACTATTAAATCAAGAGCATTTCGATTATTGAGCTACAACCCCTTCGCAAGAAAACCACCCTATCTTCCCGGCTTAAGAGAAAGTTGTACTTAAAATGCATTAAACTAATTATTTGGCGACTACATATCATTTAATAATTTATAAGCTTCCAAATTACGCGCATTTAGATCAGTAGATTGCAATTTATTTTGTATAGTGCAGTCACTGAAGGTAAAAATCAACGATTACCTTCAATTTCGGTGAACCTTCATCGATTTTCACGAAAATTGGTCAGTAGTTAGAGGATACGTCAAGAAACAAAGGTGACATGGTGCCACCTTGCGCCTTTACCCTGAGGGTGGATACCGCCCCTTCTCGGGGGTGAAAATTATTTTATAAAAAATAAATGCACAAATCAATAAAAGAACAAATTAAAAGCAAAATTTATTATATAAAGTTAATAAAATAAGTCAATACTTTTTAAGTTATTAAAGATCAAAGATTTTAATTATTTGTGAAAAAAATGCATGTTTTGAAAAGGTTTTTTGTAAATCACTGAAAAACTTTAAGTTTTTACAAAAAAGGTAATAGTAGTTTAATTCGTATAGCTTATATTCTAAGAATAAACTCTTAAATCACGCGTCTTTCGATTATAGAGAAAACAAAAACACCCCTTCGCAAGAAAACGACCCCATATTCCCGGCTTAAGAGAGAGTTGTTCTTAAAATAATTTAAATTAATTATTTGGCGACTACATATCGTTTAATAATTTATGAGCTTGCAAAATATACGCATCTCAATTATTGAATTGCCATTTTCTTTCTATAGTGCAGTCACTGAAGGTAAAAATCAACTAGTACCTTCGATTTCGGTAAATCTCCATTTATTTTCACGAATTGACAATAACAACTTGGGGTTTTAGCCTGGGGTATATGTCACCCCTTCTCGGGAGTGAAAATTACTTTATTAAAAATAACCCCACAAATCGAGAGAGGGACAAAGTGTAAGCAAAATTTGTTATATAATGTGATTAAAATAAATCAATACTTTTTGAGTTATTAAAGATCAAATATTTTAATTTTTGGAAAGAAAATGCATGCTTTAGAGCGATTTTTCATAAATGACTCAAAAACTGTAAGTTTTTACAAAAAAGTTTTCATCACTAAAATTGAAGCTAATAAAAAATATAATAAATTGCTTACTTGAAAAACCCTTTAATGTTAATTTAAAGTAAGTTATTGGTAATTAAATGTATATTTTTTCCGCGACTGTTAAAATCTAAGGGTTCAAGCTTAAATAACGGGAAAGAGATGCATTTTATAACACTTAGGTACTAAATACTTGTCAAAGTACTTAGAAATACCTATGAAAAATAAGATGCAGAAAAAGTTGATAGTATCAAAATCCGCTCACCAATTTTCGTGAAAATGAATGGAGATTTACCGAAATCGAAGGTACTAGTTGAATTTTACCTTCAGTGACTGCACTATAGAAAGAAAATGGCAATTCAATAATTGAGATGCGTATATTTTGCAAGCTCATAAATTATTAAACGATATGTAGTCGCCAAATAATTAATTTAAATTATTTTAAGAACAACTCTCTCTTAAGCCGGGAATATGGGGTCGTTTTCTTGCGAAGGGGTTGTAGCTCTATAATCGAAAGACGCGTGATTTAAGAGTTTATTCTTAGAATATAAGCTATACGAATTAAACTACTATTAACTTTTTTGTAAAAACTTAAAGTTTTTCAGTGATTTACAAAAAACCTTTTCAAAACATGCATTTTTTTCACAAATAATTAAAATCTTTGATCTTTAATAACTTAAAAAGTATTGACTTATTTTATTAACTTTATATAATAAATTTTGCTTTTAATTTGTTCTTTTATTGATTTGTGCATTTATTTTTTATAAAATAATTTTCACCCCCGAGAAGGGGCGGTATCCACCCTCAGGGTAAAGGCGCAAGGTGGTACCATGTCACCTATGTTTCTTGACGTATCCTCTAACTACTGACCAATTTTCGTGAAAATCGATGAAGGTTCACCGAAATTGAAGGTAATCGTTGATTTTTACCTTCAGTGACTGCACTATACAAAATAAATTGCAATCTACTGATCTAAATGCGCGTAATTTGGAAGCTTATAAATTATTAAATGATATGTAATCGCCAAATAATTAGTTTAATGCATTTTAAATACAACTTTCTCTTAAGCCGGGAAGATAGGGTGGTTTTCTGGCGAAGGGGTTGTAGCTCAATAATCGAAATGCTCTTGATTTAATAGTTTATTTTTAGAGTATATAAGCTATAGGAATTATATTCGCAATACGATATATTTTAAGTTTTCTCAGCATCTTTCTCTTAAGTTAAATCAATTAAAGGGTTGTTTGGGGGTGAAGGGGATGAGCTCAAAAATCGAAACTATATAATTTCAAGAGCTCATAAATAGCTCGTAATTCTGCCGCAAAAACCGATTCAATATTCCTATTTTTAAGTAGTGGGGGGGGGGGCTGACTCAGCCCCCCCACTAGGGTATTAAATTCCTGCTCAGTGGAACGAGCTCAAAATTTTTAGTTTGCGGAATATGAGAGCTCATAAATAGCTCATAAATCAGGGCTATTTGTTTTTTAATTTTTGCAAGTGGGGGGGGCCAGCTCAACACGGGTCAAGTCAACAATAACTAAAGAAGTCAGCTACCTTGATCTTTCATTGTCCCGAACATGGTCTATTTCTTGCCTATTTCCCTGGCTGGAGTATTATATCAGTGCGACGACACGAATGTTATCTACTTGTAATAATACAGTTTGAAAATCCCAACTCTAACTCGATTTCCTACTATTGATGTGTTCAGTCAATTCACCGTCTTTGCCGAGCTTCTGGCAGCCCAATAATCACTAAATTTATGACTTCCGTTCTTTTTGGATGAATAGTGTTAGGCTTAAGATAACAGAATGCTATGTTTGTTTTATTTTTGATATGAATGCAATTTCTTTTATTTAGAAACGAATGCCCACTTCTATTTCATTGATGGATAAATTATGAATATACATATTTGTTATTCGATTTTAATTTTTAAATACAAATATTTTTTGTACAGTATTTTTGCCGCCCCAGGGGCGTCATTTGGTAGGGTTAGGGGAGGCAGTTGCCCCCCCCCTGAAAATGACTGAAATTTACAAAAAATCCTTTCAGTTTTCATCATTACATCATATATAATGTATTGTATATTATATAATGCTTGCCCCCCCCAATCAAAATTTCAAATGACGCCCCTGTGCCGCCCTCTCACAATTTGCCGCCCTAGGCAGCTGCCTATATTGCCTAATGGATAAAGCAGCCCTGCCTATAGTATGATACAATTGATCCAAATACCTAATGGCTTAACCCAGACATCCAAAGTAAAAGTTTTCCTCCAACACCAAATTGTTCTATATGGTCCACATATTGTTCAGTAAAAAGTTACACCATTTTGAGCGTCCGGTTTGGGGGGGGGGGGGGGGAGATGGGGGAAAAGTCGGTAAATTAGTAGTTTTTTTTACGTCTTTCGTCAATATTTCTAAAACTATGCTTTAGCGTAAACAATGTTCTATACAAAAATGTTCTACATAAAATTTAAAACAAAAAAGGTCCTATACATAATTGTTATAACATCAACGGTTCCAGAGTTACGGAGGGTGAAAAGTGGAGGTTTTCGATACTTTTTATATTATTTGAGCAATTGATGATGGTTTTGGGTGGTGAGGTTGACGTTTCTTCAAGGGCTTATCACTAACATACCGTCGGCCACTGAAATAGCAAATTTTATTTACAAAGCACAATCCTGTTAAAGAAAATTTCTTTCATCAGTAATAATATTATAAATTGCCCAAAAAATATAAAAAATATCGAAATTTTCCACTTTTCGCCTCCGTAATTTTGGAACCGTTGATTTTATAACAATTATGTATAGGACCTTTTTTGTTTTAAATTTTATGTAGAACATTTTTGTCTAGAACATTGTTTACGCTAAAGCATAGCTTTAGAAATATTGACGAAAAACGTAAAAGAACTACTAATTTACCGACTTTTCTTTGGATGTCTGGGTTAGGCCTTTTTTGGCCCAATTACTACCTCCGTAACTTTGGAACCGTTTCTTTTAGAAGGATTATGCATAAGGCCTTTTTTATTTCAAATTTAATGTAGAACATTTTTGTATAGAAGGTTGTTCATGCTAAACCGCATAGTTTTAGAAATATTGACGAAAAACGTAAAAAACTACGAATTTACCGATTTCTCCCCCTCCCCCCCCCCAAACACGACGCTCAAAACGGTGTGACTTTTTTATGAACATTATGTAAACCATATAGAACAAGTTGGTGTTGGAGGATAATTTTCACTTTGGATGTCTGGGTTTGGGTCTAGTTATACTTACCATACTACTACAGATTTTGGGAAAAGAAAATAACTACAAAAAACGATGTACAGTGGAATCCCGATTATCCGTGCTCCTCGGGACCGAAGGGTGGCACGGATAATTGAAAAGCACGGATAATCCGAACATGTATTTCTTATGTATAATACATATGTACGTATACACATACATATATTCATACCTACCATAAAAAATAACAGAAAAAAATAAATCTTTCATTATGAGTCTCTCTTTCGTCATATAGAGTTTCCGTCAAGTGATTTACGATGACGCTATTTTGATAAAACCTCAAAAACGCAACTTGAGTAATAGAAAATCATAGCATGGATAATCCGCAGCACGGATAATCCGCACCCGGATAATCGGGGTTCTACTGTACTTATATTGGAGAAAATTTCAAGTCTCTCAGTAAAATACCCGTTACATCGCAAACAGAGCAGACATAATATAAATTTTAATAAGTCATTTTTATTTAATTAATGTATGTACCTACTTATTGAGAATAGCGAAGGTAGCCGAAACGTTTAAGTAATAATAAAGTGTTTTATTAATAACAGACCGACAAACCCAGTAACTAAAAAAGTTTTTATTATTAGGGGAGCATTGGATGCTAAATTTCCAGTTACTAAAGTGTCATGGAGACCTATTGGGTTGTGAAAGTTAGGTCCTAAAACCAAAAAAGTAAAGTTTTCCATTTTAGTGAGGATTTTCCATTTTTTAATTCAATTTTCCATTTTCAAAAATCGCTTGTTCCGATTATAGCACCATTCATCCATAATTCGAAAAAATGTCTCGAATAAACATTATTTTTTTTACGTAAGTAATGCAAATCTGCAATAAAAAAATGAGGGTTCTTATTTGAGATTTTAAAGTAACCCCCCACCTCACCTCCGTGGGGGTAGTGTTTGGTGTCATTTTTGAAAAATATTGAAGTATTTTCAGTTTTTCGATTTTATTTTCATTTCGCGAAATATCGCGAGCTTACTATTTTTTTAAAGTCACCCCCCACCCCATCTGTGGGGGGGGGGGGTCGTGTTTGGTATCATTCTAACGTATTTTTCAGTTTGTCGATTTGATGTTAATTTCGCGAAATATTCGCTTTTTTTTGTGAAACTTTGTGACACGTCCATTTCCTTACGCCCCGCTCATATCGTCAGATTTTTGAAATACATAATATACACTGTTTTGCATGCATGTACTTAACTTACCTTATCTTAATCAGACGTTTTCGAGATTTTTTAAGGATAGATTTTTTACGGACTGCCCCTAACTCACGACCCTATATTAAGAGCCCATATATGGTAGGGGTACATTTACAGGGCACAAGATTTCTCCTTATGTGATTTTCTAACGCGCTCGAGTAACTGCAAAAATCCCCGTTTGGGTTCGCCTACCATATTAAATGATGGTAAACATACTAATTTAATTGAATTTGAGTTCCACAATTAACAATTTGTTTGTGGAACATAGAGAATATTTAAATTTTATATGAAAAAAAAATGATAAATAAATATCCTTTGACGATTACTTAATTATACTATAGATACTAAAATACTTTGGATGAAAATGAAAGTAATGAAAAATGCCGACAAAGATTGAATAACAGCACGCACAGTTCGTAGGTTAATCTCGCCTACAGGTATTATTGAGAAAATTAATATTATGTATGGTTTTGTCCAGGAGGAGCACACATTTATGCAATAATTAAGACAACTCATTGATTTCTAGTAAATGTGGATTATTTAACCTAAGGTTTCGGAAACTCTGTTGGAAGTTTCAAAATTTAGTGTAATCAGTATACCTTTTGACGCTTTTGAGCTCTTGGTCGTTTTTTTATAGCTCCAAATATTTTGCGGAGTATTTTACATGACTATTATGGGAGCGATTGACTACGCTCATAATTTGTTTGAAATTTAACATAACAGAATCATCGAAGTAATTGCAGTCTGCGGTAGTTGAAATGGAGTAGTGGACAAAGGAATGAATTACCATGATATTTCCCATGGTAACCCAGCTAAATAAGTATGGCACTGGATGCCTAACTAATATGGCAACCACATATGAAGAAAAAGCGAGAAGTTGAAATACAGAAAAATGTCAGAAAAATCATTAAGTCCTTAAGAGTATCCAATAGCGCGTCATCAATATTTTTGTTTTTCGAAAGTTCAGCGAACTTTCAACAGTGCGGCAACAGTGCGTCGGCAGTGTGACAGTGACATTAATACTACCAAAAACAATAATTATTATACTCATAGGAGCGCTAAATGTTGTCATTTAGCCAGGCTTTTCTCATTTTACGGAACTTGGGTAAAGATGTTTCCCCAAAAGAACAGAAAAAAATCTATAACGCCGTAGTGAAAAGCATTATAACAAACAACTGCGAAGTATGGCCTATGAAGCAAAAATCAAAACGAATGTTAGAGGTCACCGAAATGGATTTCTGGAGAAGAGCTGCAGGAAGATCAAGAAGAGAACATGTTACCAATGAACGGATACGAGAAATAATGAAGGTCACACATACAATAAATGACGAAAACAACGAAATACAACTACGATGGTTTGGTCACGTACAAAGAATGAACGAAGACAGAATCCCAAAACAAGTACAAAACTGGAAACCGCAAGGTAGAAGAAGAAGAGGTAGACCGAGGAAAACTTGGCAGGCAGGAATAAACAAAGCCATGGAGGAAAGAGGTCTGCAAGTAGATCAATGTGCAGACAGAGAGGAAAGACGAACGGGTATCGGAAGACGGAGAACGTTGTAAACCGATAATATATGTATATACAGTGATGAGCGAGCTAATAACCGGCAAAATAGCACAAAAAATGCTATGGGTAAAGGTGGGAAACAATAAAATTTATTGTCAATTATATTGTTATTGTTATTATATTTAATATAATGTAAATTTATTGGTGAATATCGCTAAATTTCCCAACTCGATTAGTTTCATTTCTTTTTATCTCACAACTTAATACACGTTTTCCATCTTTTGTGTTATTTTGCCGGTTATTAGTGCGCTCATCACTGTATAGGGGAAAGATGTTGAAGATTTAAGTTGTTGCAAAACGATAATAGAATCTATTCCTTTCGGTCAGCAGTCAAAATACATAGGCTACTGTTTGAACCTTTGCTGTAGAAATCTAAATAATTCAATCGAGTGGAATGTTGGAAATATTAATTATTTGTAAATAACAGTTTAGTTTATATTCTTATATAACAACAATTACTTGTATTACCACTCCCAGCGAATATGCATTTGAATATTATGTTAATACAATTTGAATATATTAGCCCAGTAAATGAACGAGAAATACGGCGATGTCGTATAATTTTCAGGATCAACCCTTGACTGCATAAAAATTTGGATTTAGTTTCTACTTACCCTTCATTTCAAAGTTGGACTTGTGCCGTTGGTTACTTTTACTTGCAATGTGAGTCACCCCTTCTCGGTGGTGAAAAAACGTGCTTTTAAAATAACTCCGGAAAAGGATAAACTGAATAATTCTACGGAACTTTCGTTCTATAGAGTTTTTTTAACTAAGTCAATACTTTTCGAGTTATTTGCGATTGAAAAGGTTTATTTTTCAACAAAAAAACCACGTTTTCAGGCGGTTTTCAAAAAACTAAAAAAGTAAGTATGTTATCAAAAAGATATTCTTAGCAAAAATATAGCATATAAAAAACGAAAACAATTGTATATTCGTGTGAAGTCTATAGACCCAGCAAAATCAAAGTTGTAGCTCATGAAAAATGCATTCTAATTCGGCAAATTCCATATCGAATATTTCAACGGGAAATAACCAAAAAATAAAGTACTTTTCGGGGAAAACCCATTACAACTTCAAAAACAATTACAACATTAAACAAAGTGTCTAAAAGTGAAAAAAGCTTTACTTTCTATTTTTTTTTATAAAAGTTTCTAGCATCAAAACTAAGCGACTTATGCTCAAAATAAAGTTGGCCCCTTTTTTTAGTAAAAAAAAAATCGTGAAATGAAATTAATCGTTACCGCTTTACAAACAATTTATTTTACTGATCTATTTGTTATATGATCTGTAAGTTTCACGGGTTCAAAGTGCTTATTTTTGAAAGGGTTGTAGTTGAAAAGGTTCGAAAGAGTCACTAATCACGACTGTATGCAAACTTTGAACAACCATATCTTCACCAATTTTTTTCTTACAGAAAAACAAAACAAAACTGAAATATTTATAAAAGCGAAACCTACATTTTTTTTACTGTTTGAGATGTTTGTATCATTAATACTTTTTCTTTTGAAAAAATGGCATTTTCAAAAAATTTTAGAAATTTTTTTTACTATAAAACCAATTTTTTTTAAATAATCACTTCAACCGGTCAAACTGATAGATCGTATAAACAATACATTACATAAAGTAAATAGTAAAGCGGTATCGATTAATTTAATGTAGGGTGTTAAATAGGGGGAGATTTTAACGATTTTTTCAACCAAAACAAAAGAGCCAACTTTATTTTAAGCGAATTAAGAGATTTAAGTTTAGTTTTGACGCTGGAAACTTTTATAAAAACCCAAGTAGCACCGAACGGGTTTATTAAGTCTTTTAAGGATGCTTTAAAACTGTAGAATAAAACTAAAATTAAAACCATTTGGTTTTTAAGTAAACCTTAAGGTTACAATAAAACCGCTTTCAGCATAAAAGGGCCCACTCTGAAAGAGGTCAATAAAACCAAAAGTAAAAACCTTCTTAAAACTTTGTTTTCTTAAGCAACTGGTTTTAAATCTCCTGTAAAGGTGCTTTTAAAACCATGTTAAAAGACACTTTAAGTGCAGGCAGTTTTATAGCAAACTTAAAAAGGTTTATTAAATGGAGACTTTTAAAGACAATTTACCATATTAAATGATGCTTTTTTAAACCCATATACTCCATATGGGCCAAGAAATTTTGTACATGTGTTATGATAGGTAGATACGTATTTGTAACCATAAAATAATAAAAAGTACTTGGTTATTTTGGACTGTCAAGGTAGAAAAACACTTGCGCACCCAACTTTATTGATAATGTTAACAAAAATACGTTTAAATAGCTCACGCGCCCTAAAAATTCTGACTTTTGGCGATTAAAAAATAAAAATAATAAAAAAAATTTAATCTGAAAAATATTAATTTGAAAGAAAAATAATTTTATCTACAATTTTATTGTTTTAATGTTAAAATAAATCGAATTTATGTCTTTAAGACGCTTATTTATAATTTTTATGTAAGCCTTATATTGTAATCTATCATGGCTTTCAGCATCTCCAGAAAGCAATATGGCCGAAATCCAAATAAAACTATTTGGTCTATCGACAGAGAATTGTTAAGATCAAATGGTTTTATTTTATACCTTTCCAAGAGCATATATTCTACATAAAAGCAAGGTTGACTTGGAATTAAAACCGTTTAGTTTTAATGCTGCTGTCAATAATTTCACTCGGTTTAAATGTGAATCTAACCTAAAATCGAGGCGTCATAGTGCTGTGTGTGTTGTATTGTTCTTTTAAAATGACTAGTTAGTTTATATTTTAAGTACTTGCGACTTATTTCTTCCACACTAACTGTACTTCCACTTTTTACAACACACTACACCACTGTTTCGCTCTAAAACAAATGGCTGATCATTTTGGTTTTGAAAGAAGAGGGGATGCGTTTAGTTTTATTGTTTCTAACAAGAAGCATAGTTTAGTCTTTGACATAACCAAATTGATTCAGCTAAGAGCGTTGGGTTTTAATAAAGCCTACTAATTGCCTTTAAGAAAAGCAACTTTAAAGAAAACTAAAAAATAGTAGGTAAGGCATATGTTTTACTGACATAATAGTCTTGAGATCAGGTAGTTTCAATAAAACTGCAATAAAACTAAAAGGTAACAAACCTTTTAAAGCTACCAAACAAAAGTAAATAAACCATTTTAAAACTACAATAAGACAAATTATCTATTAGGATTAATTAGTCTTATTTGGTACTCCTATTAGATACTTTAAAACTAGTGACAAATGCTTAACAGTTTTACAGTTCTGGCAGTAAATCTACAAGGTAACTTTAAAACCATTATCTTCTTATTTACCACAATAAAACTTTTATAAACCTTAAATAAAACTAAAATGTTTATATTGTGCTACTTGGGAAATAAAGAAAGCTTTCTTAAACACTTGTGCTTCATTTTTGGGTTATTTCACGTT
Organism: Diabrotica virgifera virgifera; assembly: GCF_917563875.1. Classification (NCBI taxonomy): domain Eukaryota; kingdom Metazoa; phylum Arthropoda; class Insecta; order Coleoptera; family Chrysomelidae; genus Diabrotica; species Diabrotica virgifera. Next base: position 75,244,393 of record NC_065445.1, on the reverse strand, counting down.
GAAATATTCAATTTGGAATTTGACGAATAAGAACGTATTTTTCAGGAGCTACAAACTTTGCTTTTACTGGTTCCATCATGAATACCTACACCATTTTTTTCGTTTTTTTTATAAATTACATTTTTTCTAAGAAAAATTTTTTCTATGAAATACTTACTTCTTGAGTTATTTGCGAATATCCGATTGAAATGTGGTTTTTTGGTTGAAAAATACACATTTTCACTCGCAAATAACTCGAAAAGTGTTGACTTAGAGATTATAGAAAAAACCCTATAGAACAAAAGTTACTTACAATTTTGGTCAATGTATCCATTTCCGGACTTATCCTGAACGTATGGTTTTTCACCCCCGAGAAGGGGTGACTTTCACCCCTCAAGTAAAAGCAACCTAGAGTACAAGTCCAACTTTGAAGTGGAGAGCAAGTAAAACCTAAACCCAAATTTTCATACAATTCTGAGTTTTCCCTGAAAATTACACTCCAAAACGATCATTTACTGGGCTATATGTATATGTGTACCTTTCGTAATTTATTTACAGCCTTAAGATTGTAAGTACAAATCAATTAAACATAGCCAGTAGTTGATTTAGAAAAAGCTATATTAATAAAAGAACAATTATATAACACATATAATTTGTTGCGTACTTACATTACTACTTGTTTTATAAGTAGGAATCGGTTGCGTAAAGATTTTTTCCATTTTTTTATTTCATCGGTACTAGATCCCTCTCATAGAATATGCAAGATGCAAAATGTTATTGAGTTACGTAAAAAATTACCCAAGTACTGATGTGAAAGAATGTAATCCATTGAATTTTTAAAGCTCACAATAATCAAGCCGGATTCATTACTATGCAGATCAAGCGATATTTTAAAACATTATCGTAGTACGAGATCCCAATAGGAGGTCAAAATGTACCAACCCATCTGCTTGCCGAACGAAACATTTTTTTTATTAAATTTCATACATAGACAAACATTTCTAGCATGGGTTGCCTATCAAAATCGTGTCATAGATATCCTTAAGGGGGGCCGAATGGGTTGAAATCAATATTCCAAACACATTTTTTTTTAGGTATGGTAAAATTATTTTATTTTTAAATTAAATAGACATCTCAAAATATAATGAATTTTGCGGTGGACATCAGAACTCATCATTGAATCATGGTAAACAAAAAATTCAAAAAGATTTTATTAGCTTATGAGTTTATCGAGGTAACGCTGTCAAGTTTTTTTAGTTTTATCTAAGTTTTACTTTTTGATATCACTCAGAAATCTAAACAAAGAATTTTTTTTGCAAAAAGGGTAAAAATCAACATATTTATTACTGTTAAACAAAAAATAAGCATATAACAAAAATATCTCAAAAGCGTTACCTCAAGCAATGTGTCGAAAGAAAATATATACAAAATTCCAGGTGAGTTGGTCAAGTAGTTTTTGAGTTACAATGTCTACAGCCTAAAAAAAGCAGTTTTGAGAAAAACGCGTTTAAAGTATTGTCAACTTTTATTTTCAATTTCTTTTTTGTCTGTCAAATGGTAAAGTGATGCACACCGAAGTATGTTTTTAAATCGCGGATTAATTTACAAAGGAAAATAAAAACAGCCGTTGACCGTTTCTCACTACGCTCAAGCGCGTTGGCACGAACTTGCTATAAAACGAGTCGAAGGTAGGGAGGTAGGGAGATAGTGTTAAATAGCCCTACCTTCGACTCGATTTACTCGATTCTAGATCCTGACCCGTTGCTTAGCGGCGTGTAATTTGTGTTGCCTATATAAACTTGAATCGCGAAATGGGCTAAACTCTATTGTATCGTATTGCATAGGAATGCTATGAGAAGTTTCATAATGTTTAATAAAGTCATTTTTAAAAGTTGCATGATAATTACCCAGAGAACATTTATGTTGAATTGTTTTATTTTTTGGCAGAAACCGAAGCAGAAACCGATACATTTGTGTGCACTTTTTGGACATGAACGTTTAAATTTGACTTATATCTAAATTGTCTATCACAATGTGTGCACTTATAGACATTGCCTTTAAGCACTTTTAAAGGGGCAATTACATCCAATTTGTCAGGATGCGAACTTTTTACATGTCTTTTTAAATCATGTTTACGTGTATACACTTTTCCGCATTCCACGCACTTATTAATAATTCTTTCCACACCGAACATTTTCGTTGTCAAGAAAATGAAATACCTACTCAAAAGCAAACACAGAACTGTGAACAGTAGAAATTAAGGTTAGGTTCAGGAAATAGTAGAAATGTCGTAGGCAAGTAGGCAAGTATGAAATGCAGGCATTCTGGCAAAAGCCTAGGCATTTTCGTAATGACTAGCAGTTTGTATAACATTTTCATTTTTACAAAATGACTTCACACTTTTAGCTATTTGCAAAACCACTGGAAACGTGAACATTTTTACAATACAATTCTATCAAAGCGTAGGTAATTTTATTTTGAAACAACATTGCAATTTAGATTATGTTTATAAAATTTATTAAATTTAAATAATTAATGCTATGAAATTATTACACCCAGTGATTCTTAAATCTTTATTTTATAGTAAATTACCCTTTCCGGCAGTTTTGCAAACGCCTATACAAACTGCCAAGTCATTACGAAAATGACTAGGCTTTTGCAAGAATACCAGGGCCCGGATTACGTAAACTCGATACGCATCGTATCCGCCATGTTTTCCCATAAGGCGCTACAGTAAAACATGGCGGATACGATGCGTATCGAGTGTACGTAATCCGGGCCCTGAATTTCTTACTTGAATACGACAGAACCAGTAGATTCAAGTTTATATAGGCAACCCAAATTACCCGCCGCTAAGCAACGGGTCACGATTTAGACAGAATAACTCGATTTGCAGCAGGTTCGCGCCAGCACGCTTGAACAACGGTCAACAGCTGTTTTTATTTTCTTTTGTAAATTACTCCGCGATTCAAAAATTTATTCCGGTGTGCATTATTTTACGATTTGAAAAACAAAAAAGAAATTGAAAATAAAAGTTGACAATACTTTCCTCAAAACTCCTTTTTCCACAAGACATTGTAACTCAATAACTACTTGAGCGACCCACCTGGAATCTTGTATATATTTTCTTTAGACATTCCTTGAGGTAAAGCTGTCGAGATATTTTTTGATGTATGCTTTTTTTTTGTTTAACAATAATAAATATGTTAATGTTCACCCTTTTTTACAAAAAAATTCGTTGTTTTGACTTCTGAGTGGTATCAAAAAGTCAAAATTAGATAAAACTAAATAAACTCGACAGCGTTACCTCAAGAAACTTATAAGCTAATAAATTTTTTTTGAATTTTTTGTTTACTATATGATCCAATGATCAGTTCTGATGTCCACCGCAAAATTCATTATATTTTGAGGTGTCATTTAAAAATTTGCCACCGTTGGCTTATTTTTCAGTATTTTCCTTGATTTTTTTCTTGAGTAATCTATAAGTTGTACTGAATATGCCTATTTAATTTAAAAATAAAATAATTCTACCATACTTTAAAAAAAAATTGTTTGAAATATTGATTTCAGTCCTTTCGCCCCTCCCCCTTAAGGATAGCTATGACACGATTTTGATAGGCAATCCATGCTGGTCGTGTTTGTTTATGTATGAAATTTAATAAAAAAAATGTTCCATCCGGCAAGCAGATGGGTACATTTTGACCTCCTATTTAGTCCATTCATTAACGGTAAAATATTGTAAAACCTTTAAATTTTAAAGAACCGCTTGGATTGACATGAAATTTGGCATACACACAGCTAACAAGTCAAAGAAAAAAAGTGATATTGTGCCGATATGTGCTTTTGCCCTGGGGGTGGTTTTCACCCCCTCTTGGGGGTTAAAAAATATTCGTCCAAACAAAGTCAGGAAATGGGTAAACTGGCTAATTTAAAGTAACTTTTGTTCTATAGAGTTTTTTCACTAAGTCAATACTTTTCGAGTTATTTGGCAGTGAATATGTTCATTTTTTCAACAAAATAACCACGCTTTTAGACGGTTTTTCGCAAATAACTCAAGTTGTAAGTATTTTGTCGATAAAGCATTCTTAGCAAAAATATAGCCTATAAAAAATTTAAAAAAATAGTGAATATATCACGTTTTTTTATTTAGGAGAAGCAGAGTTATAGCTAATGAAATATAGGTTCATATTCGTCAAATTCCAAGTGGAATAATTTAACGTGAAATAACCAAAAATGAAGCACATTTCGGGGAAAACTCATTTAAACTTATTTAAAGTGTTTAAAAAAAGCTTCATTTTTGTTTTATAAAAAAAATTTCTAACATCAAAATTAAACAAGTTACGCTCAAAATAAAGTTAGTCCCTTTTGGTTTTGGTAAAAAAATCGAGAAAATCAGCCCCTAATTAGTATCTTAAATGAACTTAATCGTAACGACTTCACAAGTTTCTTGACTCGTGTATATATTGTTTATATGATCTGTAAGTTTCATCGGTTCAAAGTCCTTATTATTGAAACGGCTGTAGTTAAAAGGGGTTGAACGAGTCACTGATCACGAATGTATGCAAATTTAGAAACACCAAATCTTGATCAATTTTTGTCTAACAGAAAAACAAAAAAATACATGATATTCAGAAAAGCAAATCTGACTTTTTTTGTATTTCGAGACTTTTGGTATCTCTAACAATTTTTAAGTTATTTTGAAAAAAAGCATATTTTTCAAAATTTAAATTTTTAAAAATTTTACTTTAAAACCAAATTTTTTCAAAAATAAACACTTTGAATCGATGAAACTTACAGATCATATAAACACAATATAAGTAAAATAATTTATGGAGCGGCAACGATTAATTTCATTTAAGTTGCTAATTAGGGGGTGGTCTTCCCGATTTTTTTTTGCAAAAACAAAAGGGACCAACTTTATTTTGAGCGTAACTTGCTTAAATTTAATGCTAGAAACTTTTCGTAAAAACAGAAATAAAGCTTTTTTTAAACACTTTAAAAAAGTTAAAATGGATTTTCTCCAAAAAGTGCTTAATTTTTTGGATATTTCACGTCGAAATATTCTATTTGAAATTTGGTGAATATGAATCTATATTTCATTGGCTATAACTCTGGTTCTACGAGATCCAGAGACCTAACGCGTACACCATTTTTTTTACTTTTTTATAGGCTATATTTTTGCTAAGAACGGTTTTTTTCGACAAAATACTTACTTTTTGAGTTATTTGCGAAAAACCGTCTAAAAATGTGGTTATTTTGTTGAAAAATGAACATATTCACTCGCAAATAACTCGAAAAGTGTTGACTTGGCGAAAAATCTCTATAGAACAAAAGTTACTTAAAATTAGTCAGTTTACCCATTTCCGGAGTTGTTTTGGACATATATTTTTTCACCCCCAAGAGGGGGTGAAAGTCACCCCCAGGGCAAAAGCACACGTCGGCACAATATCACTTTTTTTCTTTGACATGTAAGCTATGCGTATGCCAAATTTCATGTCAATCCAAGCGGTTCTTTAAAATTTAGAGCAAAAACCGTGAAAGAATGGACTAATTCAGAAAATATAAATGACAGAGTTAGGTTAAACAACTTAAGGGGATAGGCGCAACATTTGCGCCTATCCCCCGCAACAATGCATTAATTTTTTTCGAATCCTGAGAAAACTAATAAGTATTTTTGAAAATTTCAAACGCAAAATGAAAGATTACGTTATCATCGAGAGTAGAAAGTCCCTGAAAACTTCTATAATGTTTATTTTAATAGGTTAATAATTTAATAGGGCGAAAAAGAAAAAAAAATTTAGTGTGATTTTTAATATCAAATACCTCATTCAAAAGAAACTTTTTATTTATTCTAAGGGACTTTCTGCCCTCAGTAATAATGTAATCTTTCATTCTACGTTAAAATTTTTCAAAAATATTTATTAGTTTTTTCTGGATTCGAAAAAAATGAACACCATGTCCGTGGTGATATTTTCCAAATCTAACATTCATCATCTTTGACATACAACGCACTCAGTCGAACAGAATTTGGTAACAAGAGAGTGACAAACAAGGCTACTAAATATTTGACACGGCTTCAGGAATATTTGGAGTTGTTTATTAATGGCAGGGTAGCAAAGTATGCTAAATTCGCAGTCACTCGAGCGTTATGAGGACCTATTGGGTTGTGCTTATTAGGTCCTAAAATAAAAAAAAGTTAATTAAAATATTCCATTTTAGTGGGCGCTTTCCATTTTTAAATTTAATTTTCCATTTCCAACAATCGTTTTTTCCGATTATAGCGATTCGAAAAACTGTCTCGAAAAAAAGTTGCTTATTTTTACGTAAAGAATCCAAATCTGCAATAAAAATTTGGGGGTCCCATTTAAGATTTTAAAGTAACCCCCACCCCACCTCCGTGGGGGTCGTGTTTGGTACCAGTCGATAGATTTTTCAAAAACATTTTGAAAGTGTATTTTGCAGTTTTTCGATCTGATGTTCATTTTGCGAAATATCGCGGGGTTTGTATTTCAAATTTTAAATTTAGCCCCACCCCTCTCCGTGGGGGTCATGTTTAGTACCATTCGATAGATTTTTGAAAATATTGAAGACGTATTTTTTAGTTTTTCGATCTGACGTTCATTTCGCGAAATATTCGTTTTTTTTTGTGAAACTTTTTGATTCACCCATTTCCTTACGCCCCGCTCAAATCGTCAAAATTTTGAAATATACACTCTTTTTGCATGTACTTAACTTACCTTATCTTAATCTGACAATTTCGAGTATTTTTAAGGATAGATTTTTTGGGCCCACCTTAACGAACTTCCCTGTGTTAAGAGCCAATATATGGTAGAGGTACATCTGCAGGATACCAGGTTTCTCCCCATATGATAATCTGACGCGCTCGAGTAACTGCAAAAATCCCCGCTTGGGCTTCCCTACCATTAAATAATACTGATAGTGTATTTGATAAATAATTGAATAACTTCGTTATCAATTTTTTTAAATAATCTATCTAGTGTGATCTGAAAACTACTTTTGAACAATTAAATAAAGTTTTTTATTTTTTGTATATCTGATTAAATGAAGACACACAAGAGTTTCTTATTATTATAACATTCTTTCGACCTAAATTTATCTTTATTTGCGTAAATTGTTGACATTCGGCGATATTCTGCATTATACTGATGCTTATAAAAGGAGTATCGCATTATGCAACATGCTAACTTAACTATGCTGGAACAATGAAGAAGCTAGTTCTTACGTATATCAGAAAGTTGCCAACATATTTAGAAGATTTATTCAGAAAAAGCAAGGTAACGAGGAGAACTCCGACTAAGAGTGATAACCAAAATGAACAGATGATACAAATGATGCAGACAATTATGTCAAGAAATGAAGATATGATGATTGAACTAAAAAACTTGCGCAGAGAGCAACAAGAAACCTTGGATTGCGTCAGACAGCTGGAGAAAAAGAATAAGGAGTTAGAAAAACGACTCAATGAAGCAAATGACAGAATAGAACGAATTGAGAAGGATAAAAGAAAAAAGAACATAATAATTAAAGGATTAACTCTCGATAGCAATGATAACAGGTCTACTAAACAAAAACTAGAACAGTTTATTGAAGCAAATCTGCAAATAAAGGTTAAACTGAGGGAAGGAAATAAAATTGGTGATAAATCATTTCTGGCAGAAATGGAAAATATGACGGATAAAATCTCGGTATTAAGGAACAAAAGTAAACTTAGAAACATAACAGGACAAGGAGTATATATAGAGTCTGACATGACAAAAATGGAAAGAGAGATACAGGCTATAATTAGGAAAATAGCGAAGGAGGAAAAAGATAAGGGTAATACAACAAAAATAGGGTATATGAAGCTAAATATTAATGGAAAAGATATGAAATGGGATAAGGATAATGGTAAACTGACAGAGAGCACACAGAACAGCCAGAGAGGACTCCCAAAAAACTAAAAAGGAATGCAGAAACGACTACAAAAAGTATAACGACTAAAGCAACGGACAAGTACATGAGATTGGAAAATGATAATACGAAGTATAAACAAGATAACGAGGCAAAACAAAACCATAAGTCAGAAAAGCCAAGAGATCAAAAGTCTGACTACGTAGAGAATGATGAAAAAGGTAAAGAAATGGGTGAAGAAAAAAGAAGAGTGGAAAAAGGGAAAAAAGAGAAAATAAGAATGGCAACATGGAATGTACGCGGCACCTATGAGGAAGGAGCCATGAAGGAATTAGTAAAAGAAGTAGGGAGATATAAATTGGATATTGTAGCGGTACAAGAAACAAAACAATTGAGGTCAGAAATATCGGAATTAGAAAATGTGGTTTTTTTCAAAAGTGGAGGAGCAGATAGGATGTTGGGAACAGGTTTTATTATAAGAAAAGGTCTAAAAGAAAAGATTATGAGTTTTAATCCCATATCGGAGAGGATGTGTTATATACGAATAAAAGGGGAAAAAAGAAATATAAGCATTTTAAATGTACACGCCCCTACCGAAGAAAAAGATGAAGAGATAAAAGACATATATTATGAAAAAATGGAGATGGAATATGAAAAGATACCGAAACATGACGTCAAAATTATAATGGGAGATGTAAATGCAAAAGTGGGGAAAGAGGCAATCTACAGAAATACAGTAGGAAAGCATAGCAAACACGACGAGTCAAATGACAACGGACAGAGACTGATAAGTTTTGCAATGGAAAAAAATATGGTGGTAAGAAGTACACAGCTACAGCGGAAAGAGATACATAAGGGTACGTGGACATCTCCGGACGGAAAAACCGTTAACCAAATTGATCATGTAATGATAGAAAAACGACACGCGGAATTTATTACAAATGTCAGAAGTATGAGAGGAGCAGACTGCAGTTCAGACCATTTTTTAGTAAAAATTGAATGTAAAAGTAAAGTAGAAGAAAAAATAGTTGTAAAAAAGGATGCAAAAAGAACAAAATCATACGAAGTAGCTGAACTGAAAAAAGAAACAACCAGGCAAAAGTATCAAGAAGAAATAGAAAAAATGTTTTTGGAAACAAAGAATGAAGCCACAGATGTAGAAGAAACATGGGAACAAATAAAACACATTACAAAAGAAGTAAGCAGAAAATTGATACCCAGAATTAAAAAACAGACAAGAACTAAGGAGTGGTTTGATAGGGAGTGTGCAGAGCTGTCAGAAGAGAAGAAAAAGTTAAGAATACGTATGTTGACCAACCCTAACGACAAAAACAGAGAAGAGTATAACCACGTACGAAAACAGTTAAAGAAAAGTTGCAGGAAGAAAAAGAGAGAATCCAATGAAAAAAAGTTGCAGGAGATAGAAGAAAAATTTAAAAACAATGAAATAAGATCATTTTATCAAGAGGTAAAAAAAGTAGAAAAAGGTTACCAAAGCAAAACAAGCTACATAAAGACCAGAGAAGGAGAGCTAGTAAGTGAGCCGGGAAAAGTTATGAAAGAATGGAAAATGTATTTCGAAACGTTACTAAACAGTGATGATGAAGATCAGGGAGAGGACGAAGACAGAACAGAGGGTGCAGATATAAGAATAGCCGAACCATCCAAAGACGAAGTGCAAAGAGTTGTAAGCAAATTGAAAAACAATAAAAGTCCAGGGTCAAACGAAATAAGTGCAGAAATGCTGAAAGTAGGGGGAAGAAAACTACTGGAAAAGGTGTATGAACTGATAGAACTTACATGGAAAGAAGAAAAGATGCCTGAAGAGTGGGCCAAAGCCTGGATAATCCCATTACATAAAAAAGGGGATGCAACGATGTTGCAGAATTACAGGGGTATTGCTTTGCTGGACGTGTGCTATAAGATATTTGCTAGGATTGTAAGAGAAAGATTAGAGGTATACGCAGAGAAACTAATAGGAGAATACCAAGCAGGCTTTAGAAACAATAGATCGACGACAGAGCAAATATTTAACATAAAAGAAATCCAAACAAGCTGCTACGAACATAAAATGGTTTTATATGCACTATTCATAGATTTTAAGCAGGCCTATGACAAAATTAATAGGAAAAAAATGTATGAAGCCCTACGGCAAATGGAAATACCAGAAAAGCTAATCAAGTTAATAAGAATTACCTTAAATATGACATCTAACGAAATAGTGTGGAACAGTCACAAATCGGAAGAGTTTATAGTCAAAAAAGGACTTAGACAAGGTGACCCTCTATCAACTGTGTTATTTAACCTAGTTTTGGAAACAATTGTAAGGAACAGCAGAATAGAAACACAAGAAACGATCTACCGTAACGAACATCAATGCATGGCCTACGCCGACGACCTTACACTGCTAGCAAAAACTAATACCGAATTAAAGAAAATCATGAGAAGATTAGTCAGAGAGGCAAAAAAATTCGGCCTAGAAATAAATGAAGAAAAGACGAAGTATATGGTGCTAGGCAACACAGAAAGAGAACCTGTAGATATGCTAAAGTTAACAGCGTTCGATGGAAAAGAATATAAATTTAAACGAGTAAATCACTTTACATATCTAGGTGCCATTATAGATGAAAAAGGACACGAGCAAAACGAACTAAAGCACAGGATAGCTAAAGGTAACCGAAAGGTCGGCAGTTTAAAAAAATTATTAAAGTCAAATTACGTATCAAGAAAGACGAAAATTAGAATATACCAAACTGTAATAAGTGCAACAGTCACCTACGGATGTGAAACATGGGTACTAAACAAAACAGAAGAAGAAATGATAGAGAGATGGGAACGCAAGGTACTGAGGACTATTTTCGGGGGAAAAAATACGGCAGATGGTTGGCAAAGAAGAACTAATGAAGAATTAAGGATGCTTTACAAGGAACCAACTATAACAAGATACACAAAGGCACAAAGAATCAGGTGGGCAGGTCATGTCGAGAGGATGGATAGGTCAAGAATGCCAAAGAAGATACTATTAAGAAAACCAGTTGGGAAAGGAGACGAGGTAGACCAAGAAAAAGATGGCACGAAAAGTTTCAAGAAGATATAGGATCGATGGAAATTACAGACTGGAAAGAGAAAGCGAAAAACAGGATACAGTGGAGAAACATAGTGGAGCAATTTTTACATAGTCATTAAATCAAATTATATAATAAATATAAGACATTAGTATATATTGTTATTTGTATTATGTAAAATTGTTATTGTTAAGTTGTAAAGCCCTAGGCCTCCAAGGTCTGTAGAGCATGTTAAATAAATAACATAGGTTTTATGAACATTAAAGCCAACATCGGGTCTCAGAGACAGAGACTGAAGGAGTAAAATTAAACATAAATGATACCTATTTTTGAATTATTAAACCTTTTTAACATTAGCAAAGTACCAAATAAAATAAAACAATCACATAACATCTGATTTGTCAAAAACAACCTCAATATTTCCATTGCTGTTTTCTTGTACCTAGGTTCACTTTTTACTCCTGGCAATTGGGTTACTAAATTATCAGCACTTGTTTGCACGGTCTTTCGTTAATCTAAATATTTTTTTCATCGAGTAGATCCTGGGTCCAACATGGGTCTCTGAGACAAGATTTGCCGACAATTGCATAATTAGTTGACACTGAAGACTCAAACTTCAACACTAAAAACATGCATCTAAATCAGGCAGCTACTGATGGCGGCGAAGATTCATAACGAACGATTTGGATATAATCGTAAAAACTCTAACTGATCGGTCTCACAGACCAAATGTTAGTCACGGAAGGTTAATAATGAAAATCACAGGGCGGCTCTAATAGTAAACCCACGAGTACGGCGTCGTCTTTTGTTTAGAACAGTATAGGAATCATCAGTGAAAGTCATCTGTTTTCATGATGACCCGTGACCCCGTATAGTATGTTATATTAGATATAGTATTGTGACATTTGTTTGGTAACGTTTAAAAAATACCAATCGGCAAATCATACGAGTTGGAAAATGCAAGTGTGTGAATTAACTTTCATATGCGATCAGCTGGATATACGAAATTTCCAATGACTAATAATATTATTTATTATTTAATAAATAAGTTAAATACAAAAAAGAGTAACCTTTTTCAGGTAACGTACAACAATAATGAACAAAGTCAACACTAAAAGGAAAATTGTAATATACATATAATTTTATTAATAGTAGGTACAAAAAAATTAGTTATGATTATTTCATTCATATAGATTTTGACCAATCGAAAGCTACAAGAATAAAAATTACAGCGGTTATTTTTTAATGATTTTAACTTCCAATCATGTAGTAAGATTTTTCATTACGTGTTTAATTCTGTCCAATCACATTATTATTACAGTGGTAATTTTCTACTGTACAAAAATTACAGTGGACATTTTTTTAAGTAGATTGTTTCTATTTAATTGCAACCCGTTTCCTAGTTTTGACAACTGTCACATTTAAGAAAATATCCATAATAAACTTTTAGTTCTACATCTAATGTCAAATTGTCACGAGGAGAAAACAAATCGGCAAATTTAAGCGCCAGAGTTTACTTCGGTAAGATTATTTCATGAATAAAACTGTATTTATAAATAATTTTAACTAATATTTTATTAATATCTTGGTCTAATTATTTGCTAAACTGTGCTGTTTACTTTGACAAGTTGAAAAATGTGTGTCACATTAATTGGGATCAATGCCACTGAATGTTTTTATATAAAGACTTGAATTTTATATGTAAGTATTAAAAAATAACCTTACGAATATCACACGACAGTAAGAATAAATAAGAAAATAATGCTCCACTTTTTCTCCAACTTGTTGTCATTGGGCAAACTCGAGCGCTGCGGGTTCTCGTGTCCATTGCCAGACAACAAGTTTTCGAAAAATTGTCGCATTATTGTCCATTTATTCTCACTCTCTTGTGATATTCATGCCGAGAATGTTTTCGATAATTTCCCGTCGTCAAGTATTACGTCAGATACCCTTCGTTGCTACGCCAAAATGAACATTCAGCGACATTAACGACAATTAATGTTTTACAACTTGTCAAATAGAACAACATAAGCAGGTTTAGGCAATATTCAGCAAAGATATTAATAAGATATTAGTTAAAATTATTTAAAAACAGTTTTATTTATGAAATAATATTACCGAATTACACTCGCGCTCTTAAAAATTACTGATTTGTTTTGCCCTCGTGACACTTTGACATAATTTTATTCCCCTTCGGGCCGTGAAATTAAAACTGTCAAAGCATCACTGGGGATACAAATCGATAATTTCAGAGCTCTCGTGTAATTACTACTGGTTATTTCATTCATAGACATTCTGACCAATAAAAACTTACAAGAATAAAAATTACAGCGATATATTTTTTTGAAAATTCCACACCTGTAATTTTGAACCAATCAAAATACGTTATTTTGACAGATCACCATGGCAACGGAGGTATTTTATCGGAAATTTTTTGCTCGTGGGGTACCCAACAGCGAATTATAGTGGAAATTTTTTGACGTTTACAATAACAGAACATTTTTGACAGACTGGTTTTTATTTGTTTACATAATTTAGTTTTGATTCATTTTAGTTACAAAGCTAAGATGTTTTCTATATTCTTCGGACCCTCCTCTCTTCTTAATGGCGAAAATGCAGGACTTTGAATGTTTTCAATTAAGTTTCTATGTCTAATAAAATATATATAATATTTAGACACTAATTTATTTACCTTTTTCCCATTCAGTACTTTCAATTTTGCGTAGTTTAGTTTTAAAAACGCCAAAAAATAATTTTCTATCACTTGTAGTTACTCAAAGCTTATGTAAAATTGAAGAATATACTATTTTCTATCTTGAAATGGTATTCCCATGCAACTACAATGAGTAGAAATTACGAATTTGAAAGCCTAAATAATTGCTGACAAAGCTATGGCGCGCTATTAATCTGTTCATGCAGCTTTGGATTTTCAAATGCAAATTTGGTGTGGAATTTTCTTACCGAATACCACGCGAAGTCAAATTAATATCCGGAAATTTTTTTTTGATCATGAATATTTTTAGAAAATTTCCCTCGTCTGCGACTCGGGAAATTTTCAAAATATTCATGATCTCAAAAAAATTTCCGGAAATAATTTGACCTCTAGTGGTATTACTAGTGATAATTTTCGGTCGTCAAGTATTACGTCTGCGTCTGATACTCTTCGTTGCTACGCAAAAATACATTCAGTGACATTAATGACAATTAATGTTTTACAACTTGTCACAGAGAACAACAAGAAACAGGTTTACCAAATATTCAGGCGAAGATATCAATAAAATATTAGTTAAAATGATTTAAAAAGACAGTTTTATTCATGAAATAATCTTACCGAATTACTATCGAGCCCTTAAAAATTATCGATTTGTTTTGCCCTCGTGAAACTTTGACATCATTTCACTCCCACTCGTGTAATTACTACTGATAATTTTTTTCGATAATTTTCCGTCGTCAATTATTACGTCAGATGCCCTTCGTTGTTACGCAAAAATACATTCAGCGACATTAATGACAATTAATGTTTTACGACTTGTCACACAGAAGATCAAGAAACAGGCTTAGCAAAAAATATTCAGGTGAAGATATCCATAAAATATTAGTTAAAATGATTTAAAAAGACAGTTTTATTCATGAAATAATTTTACCTAATTACTCTCGAGCTCTTAAAAATTATCGATTTGTTTTGGCCTAGTGACACTTTGACATAACTTCACTCCCCTTGTATCGAAAAGTATCGAAAACCTCCACTTTTCACACTCCGTAACTGTGGAACCGTTGATTTTATAACAATTATATATCGGACCTTTTTTGTTTTAAATTGTATGAAGAACATTTCCGTATATAACATTGTTTACAGTAAAGCATTGAAAAAAAAATAAAAAAATATATTTTTTTATTTTTTAAATTTTCCTGGTTTTCCCTCGTGATTTACTATGGAATCTCTAACGCGAGAAGAAGCGGCTCTAATTATGCTAAATGAAACCAATTGTGTCGCAAATTCCTCGGTAGAATGAAGTAGGATGTGATTACCCATACTGAAAGAGGAAGTCACTAGAAAGAAAATACCACGATTAGTATGTCAATAACATATCGAGTTAGTACAAATTTTATATTTTAGTATTACTTATTGTATATCTATGTATTATTAATATTATTTATAATTTAAACATATTAAAGTCAGAATTTGGTATTAGTTTTTTAGGTAAATTTAGGTAAAAGGTAAATTAAATGTAAGACCAAATACTTACGATGTCGGGATAGTATCACGAGGTTTTTTTCCTGGTTTTCCCCCGTGATTTACTATGGAATCTCTAACGCGAGAATTTTACTGTCATCGTTGCATTTGGTTGTCTTTTTAAAGACAGATCACATGCTATGATTTTTTTGCGACGGATATTCTTGAGTTGGGATTGATTTCATGTAATCGAATGAACTATCTTTTAGTAAAGTCGTCCCAGGAACGCAACTCATAAATATTGGCGATATAATTTTAAAATCTTCTACTTTAAAATGTATAATATACGTCTGAATTGCCAATATAAATGAGTCAGATTAAATAAATTATCAGAAGAATTTTTTTACTTAGCAACAACATTTTTGTTTATTTTAATAGTATTTTGTATTTTGACAACGAAACCCGATTTGGGCTTCGAAACGTTAATAAATTCATTTTTTAGTAAAATTGTGGCTTATTTCCCATAGAAAATACTTAATGATAAAAATGCCACAAGGAAATAGCTTCAGAACAACAATAAAAAAATAATAAAAAAAAAGAAATTAAAAATATAATAAAAAAGACAAATATTTGCAAAAAAATATTTACAATCAAAACAGTGTATTCTTCAGATAATCATTGTAATATGTTAGTTTGTTATGTATTTAGAGTTAGAAATACAGAAATATTTCCTCTGATTGAAAAGAAATGTTTGTTTTTAAAATAACAAAAGTCTGGCTAATTGGCTCGGCCAAGGCCATCAAATTCACACAAAAAAAAAATAAACTAACGTACGGTATGCGGCAAAATAAACAGTACTGAAATTCGCATGCTTTAAATTTGTATGTGTCAGGCGCCGAAACGTACTGAGTGGTTTCCGAACGTCGTTATATCGTATGTGAATGTCGTGATAATGTTAGGTGCTTCAGAATGGTTCTCAATTTTGCAAAAGAAAATTTTTATGGTGGAGTACTATTTTCGGTCACACGGAAAATGTCACAAAAATGGTCCAAACTTAAAATTAACAATGGTTTCAGCAGGACGGGGCAACCTGTCACACTGCCAGGGAGTCTCTTCGAATACTGCGCGATCATTTTGGGAGTTGCCACTCACCAGAACTAACGCCACCAGATACGTACATGTACGGAATGCTGGAGGAGTCAGACAGATCCACCGTCTACCATTTCGGAATTGCGGACTAGAATTAAAGATTTTTTTGTGTCAGAGGCAGTGGTGGATCTAGAAATTTGCCTTGGGAGGGAAAATTTGCCTTAGGGAGAACTTCCAATGAAAAACCAACCAAAAGACATAAAAAAGATAAACTCAGATTGCATAAAAGACATAAGTAATAACTTATAGGCATTCAGTTCCATTATGTTTATTGGGTTGAATTTGTCTTTCTGTAGTCTCGGTCTCATATCAGCTAATATATTTTTGTTAACATTTTTTTTTCTTTAATTTTGGACCTTGCTAGGGGGGAAGGAATGGGGATGTCTATCCTTATTTGTTGCTTAGAAAATTGCAAAATAAATCATAAATTTTGAGATTTTATAAATGTTTAACTATTTAGATGGGAAATAAGCCATTTATAAATGTTCATAACTTACGTAAAAATTAAGTTAGAACCTTCTTATTACACGGCATGCTGAGACTTCTTGTGATTAAATTATATTTTAAATTTCAAAGCAATTGGTCAAATAGTTTAAAAGTTATTTAATTTATTTATCCCAAATTCATTTTTTTGCAACACTATAAGTCAGAAAATTATGAGGTTACCGTAATACTTCGGAGAGTTTATGAAAGAAGAACATTTATACTATTAACTTAATTAAAAAAAAAGACAAAAAGTAATTTTAAACAGTGTAAAATTATTTTGCAAAAACATGTCGATTTTTTGCTTACTTACAAACAATTAGAATAACTTTTTAACCGTTACCCGTAGAAAAATTATTTTTTCATATTTAGAAAGACTGAATTTTTATACACGTTTACGTAAAAAAAACAATTGTCCTAGGACAATTAGGGACGAAGTTAGCCCCCTCTTTTTTAATTCACATGTTCTTGCAAAATAATTTTTCAATTTTAGAATTATTTTTTGTTATTTTTTTTAATTAAATTAATGTAAATCTTCTTCTTTCATGAACTATCCAAAGTATTACTGTAACTTCATACTGTAACATCATTTTATGACTTACAGTGTTGCAAAAAAAATTAACTTGGGATAAACAAATTAAATAACTTTTAAACTATTTGACCCATTGCTTTGAAATTTAGTGTATGATTTAAGCACCAGAAGTCTCAGAATTCCGTGTAATAAGAACGTAATAAGTTAAATTTTACATAAGTTATGAATATTTATAAGAACACAAAATTTATGATTTATTTTTCAAATTTCTAAGCAACCAATAAGGATAGACATATTCAGCGAACGCCATACTGAACTTTTTTATACGATTTATAAGCTTCTTTTACCCCCTATGTGGCTCAGTGGTAAGAGCGCCTGCCTTTGGATCGAAAAAATCCGAAAGGTTGTGGGTTCGAATCTCACCAGGGTCAGAAATTTTTCATTTATTATAAATTAATAAATGAATATAGTTTCTGTCCTTGTGGGATCGGTACTCACCGGAGGGACTGCAGACGTTCGGATACAATTAGCGTCTCTTTGCAAAGACAATGACGTCGACTTTGCAAAGTAACAAGGCACTTACTCAACACACACACTACACATGATACTAGGTACCTAACTGTTCAAAATTACCGTACCTACCATGCCAATGGCCATTAGTTGTCGAGGCATTAGCTAAACAAAAAAAAAATAAGCTTCTTAATCTCAAATTTGTTTAAAATGCTTAACTTTTTGGTAATAGACGAAAAAAGCGAAAATTTACCGTTTTTTGATCTTTATCATTTGTTTATAACTATGTATAACATCAAAATCGGCTGCAGGAAACATATAGGTTATTATTATAGAATGTCCATACTACTTAAAAATTTGGTTTCGGCTTGGAGGGGGTTGTGTCACTAACAGGATATTTTTTCCTTATTTCTCTGAACTATAGAAATTAAACAACGATAAAACAATTACTGAATTAACACTTTTGAACACTTATTACATAACCTGATTTAACAAATTTAAAAATCGTTGTGAACGAGCAACAGAAATTATCTCCTCCAGTCTGCACTACGAATACACAACTTATTTTCAACACGATGCAAATTTTTTTAATATGACCTGCTTTACTTCAATGAAAGTGTTATTAAAAAAATTATATAATCAAAACATTTACCTTCCAACCTGTCCACTAATATGTTTCAACTTAGTCATATATTTAAATATTCCACCAATTGCTAATAGAAGTAGGATTGAAAATTAATTTTTATGGCAGAGGTTACAACTAGTATATGACCACGACCACCTATTAATAATTTTAATATTGGTGACTATAATTTTGTCTAAAGTCGTGTCACAATTCTGTTTCTTTGGAAGCATGACCCATTTATATCGGACGAGATAAACTGAAGGTATCTTGCCACTGATTACGTATATATTATCCGAACTTACGTATATACTGTCCTTAAGAACAGACGAAACGAAAATGGTAGCGTCAGATTCATTCCGAACTGAGCCAAAAAATACACACATTGTACTACAAATCGTAATACTACCGATCTACAGATATCTACTACAATTATACTAAAATTTGCATACAAACTCAGTTAATATTACATGCGATAATACGTGGAATTGTTATGATTAGATACTCAAAACCATGTCGCGGGTCAAATTGATCCCAAAAGAGCCTCACTTAGCCCTCGAGCTGTACTTTGCTTATGTCTGGTCTTAACAAATACCTTAGAAGCCATTATCTAAGAAAAACAACATTCATGATATAAAGAACCTATTTATATTGGAAAATGAAATAAATAAATAGGCTTACAATCACTTTTATTTTAACATAAAAGATTTCTATAATTTACAAAGCATCATCGGTCTCCGGTGCAGCAAAATTAAATGCTAAAAAATTATAATAACCAGTAGTAGTATGGTATAACTATACCCAAACCCAGACATCCAAGTGAAAGTTATCCTCCAACACCAAATTCTTCTATATGGTCCACATAACGTTCAGAAAAAAGTCACAACATTTTGAGCGTCGGGTTTGGTGGGGAGAGGGGGGAGAAATCGGCAAATTCGTAGTTTTTACGTTTTTCGTTAATATTTCTAAAACTATGCGGTTTAGCATGAACAACCTTCTATACAAAAATGTTTTACATTAAATTTGAAATAAAAAAGGCCCGATATGCTAAATGAACGGTTCCAAAGTTACGGAGGTAGTATACTATAATTGGTCCAAAACAAGTCCTAACCCAAACATCCAAAGTAAAAATTTTCCTCCAACACCAAATTGTTCTGTATGGTCCATATTGTTCAGTAAAAAGTTACACCATTTTGAGCGCCCCGTGTGGGGGGGGGGGGAGGGGGGAGAGAAGTCGGTAAATTAGTAATTTTTTTACGTTTTTCGTCAATATTTCTAAAACTAGGCTTTAGAGTAAACAATGTTCTATACAAAAATGTTCTACATAAAATTTAAAACAAAAAGGCACATAATTATTATAAAATCAACGGTTCCAGAGTTACAGAGGCTGAAAAGTGGAGGTTTTCGATACTTTTTATATTTTTTGGACAATTTTATAATATTATTACTGATGATAGAAATTTTCTTTAACAGGATTGTCTTTTGTAAATAAAATTTGCTATATCAGTGGCCGATGGTAGGTTAGTGATAAGCCCTTGAACAAACGTCAACCTCACCACCCAAAATCATCATCAATTGCCCAATAAATATAAAAAGTATCGAAAACCTCCACTTTTCACCCTCCGTAACTCTGGAACCGTTGATTTTATAACAATTATGTATTGGACCTTTTTTGTTTTAAATTTTATGTAGAACATTTTTGTATTAATAATGATAAAATTGTTTACGCTAAAGCATAGTTTTAGAAATATTGACGAAAAAATAAAAAACTACTAATTTACCGACTTCTCCCCCCTCTCCCCCTAAACCCAACGCTCAAAATGGTGTGACCTTTTTCTGAACATTATGTGGACCATATCGTACAATTTGGTGTTGGAGGATCACTTTCACTTTGGATGTCTGGTTTATGCCATCTTTTGGATCAATTGTATCATACTATATTAGCATCCTGTCATGACAGTTCATAAGAAAGCCTCCCAGTATTTGTCAATAAGGTAAAGGCACTATAGGACAGAGTTAGAAGTACAACAGATATACGACGGAGATGCAAGGTGAAAAACGTTAATACGTGGATAAGAAACAGAAGAGTAGAATGGAACGATCACATAAGCCAAATGACAACAAATAGAGTAGGTAGTCAAGACGGCGAGGGACGCTTCACCAATAGAAAGACGATCAGTGAGAAAACCACAATAACGATGGAATGACAACTTATACTGGAAGCACATTGAAAAAAACAGACCGAGTCATGTCAACAACACAAAAAGATGAAGAAGAAGAAGGATCTAGACATAGGTGCTTTGTAAAGATGAAAACAGATTTTTAACATTCGGAGGAATAGTCAATATACCTTCGAGATATAAAATAAAACAAAAAAATAGAGGAAGCCAAATGCTGGGGTCCGGACAAATAATACCTGGACAAATAATCCCGGACAAAAAAATCCCCACAAATTATCCCTGGACAAAAAATCCCCGGACAAAAGATCCCCACAAAAAATCCCGGAAAAATAATCCCCACAAATTTTTTTGGACAAGATATCCCCACAAAAAATCCCGGACAAAAAAGCCCCAAGAAATATTTGCTGCCTAATCGTTCTCTAAAAGTTTTGCCGAAATTTTAACAAATTTCGAATTCCAATTCCATGCTGAAAACTTCAAATTTTACATGACAAAAGAGTGTGAATTTTTTCAAAAATCGTGGAAGATATGGGGAATGAGCTAAGGCCCCGTTTTCATGACAGGCGCTTAACGCGCGTTTTGGTAATGCGCGATTACAGCTACATACTTTTTACTGAAGACCTTTCACATGCTAACGCGCGTTTTAGGTCATTAAGACACGCGTTGGCATGTACACGGTCTCAAGTAAAATGTATGTAGTTGTAATCGCGCGTGATCAAAATGTGCGTTAAGCGCCTCTCATAAAAACGGGACCTTAGCTCATTCCCCATATTTTCCACGATTTTTGAAAAAACTCACACTTTTTTGTCATGTATAATTTAAAGTTTTCAGCATGGAATTGGAATTCGAAATTTGTTAACATTTCAGAAAAACTTTTAGAGAACTATTCGACAGCAAATATTTCTTGGGGATTTTTTGTCCGGGATTTATTGTGGGGATATTTTGTCCAAAAAAATTTGTGGGGATTATTTGTCCGGGATTTTTTGTGGGGATTATTTGTCAGGGGATTTTTTGTCCGGTGATTTTTTGTCCAGGGATAATTTGTGGGGATTTTTTGTCCCGGATTATTTGTCCTACCTTCCAAATACTGCAATAAAAAATGGACGCCTGCAGCCTCTAGCTAGAGCAAGTGAAAGCTATCCTAAAAGAGGTATCATACTGTCAAAAACCGAGGGAACTAGAGAAAGATACAAATATAGACCAATCTTTAGATGAAACGGTGACGTCAATAAGGACTCCAGGAATGGGCGTGGGATCAAAATGTAGAAAATAATATATTTATGGAAATTAATAAAAGGAAATATGGCCATAGCGGCTGTACACCAATTTAGTTTAATATCTACTATACTCTGTTTTTTAACCAGGAGGAGTAAACTCAAAATACAGATTCACACTCGATAACGACTAATCGACACTCGACTATGCGTCGCTATAAAGAGTTCTAAAAGCAACCGTTTTTACATATAAAAGCAGACTAAAAATCTAAAAATTAAAGGAATAACGCAGAAAACACAAAAAATCGCCGATATAACTTAGTGAACCTATGAAATGCCAATAGTGTGGAAATTTCATAACAGTGGAGTAAACTTGCCTGAGGTTGGACCAATTACAAACACGCATTACGGAGCGGTAAATTTGAATTACTCCTCCTAGTTGAAAAACAGGGTATTATATTATTCAATGTTGAGATTTGAAAGTTAAATAATACATTACTACATTATCATTTGGTGGAATATTGTCGGCTGAGAGAAAAACACGTCGGATATCTGATTATTCACAAGACGTAAACGACATCTGACAACTACGACGCTATTTTCTCGTTCAACTTTTAATAACAGACTAATTATATTTGTGTAATACTTCGACGTCTTTAATTATATATTATGACCTAAAGTTAGTTCTGCGGCGTGTTAAAGACGAGTACTTGGAGAAATCTCTTCTTCTGTAACAAAATTAATCGATAAAAAGATATACTGTATGGAGAGAGCAATGTTAGGAGTAAAATGCATATTCCAAGAATATGCGTTCTCTACTCTAGGTACATCAAGAAATTTACTACCAACAACGTCTCTATCACTGAATATATCATTAAGTACAGGGCAACCTATCTTAAACTTATAAAATCAGCGAAAAAGTCTACTACCAAAACCATCTGGGAAGCTCTGAAAGTGTTGCAAACGAAACTTGGTCCATAATAAACGATCGTCGAAATAAAACCCACACTGCTCAAACATTTTCCTTTCCAGACCCTGAAAATCTAAATGAATACTTTGTTAATGCGAGTAAAAAGATTACATCAACTATTTTGCCACAACAAGATCCTATTTCCTATCTCCCTAATTCAAAAATGTCTCGAATTCATTCTTTATTAAACCATTCGATAAATCTGAACTGATTCAAACAATCAATAGTATGAAAAGCAAATCTTCCTGTATTACTGATGGTCTATCGATAAAAATTTTTCTAATCTCCCAGAAAATGTGTTGGAAGTCTAACAGTGTCTAAGTCACTAATTAATGATTATTTTGAGGAAGGTAAATTTCCAGAGTGCCTAAAGACAGCCATCATTATTCCTCTTCATGAGGGTGGTGAAATATCTAATATCTGCAATTATAGACCTATTGAACTACTACCGGTACTATCCAAAATTATTGAGTGGCTCATAAAAGCCAGACTTATGCCCTTTCTCGTTGAAAACAACATTTTATCACAAAATCAGTTCGGCTTTTTAAATAATAAATGCACCACTGCTGCCATGTTTTCTGTACTACATGAGGTTTATCAAGCACTGAACAATAATCTTCACACTGCCACCGTTTTTGTAACTATTCGATTGTGCAAATCACAACATTTTGATAAAAAAACTAAATTTCTACGGAATTCGAGGCATTTCTTTAAATTGGTTCCAATCTTACTTGGATAATAGGAAACAACTGGTTAGAGCAAATGATACAGACTCTAGTCTCAAAAACATTGTATTGGTTCCTCTACTTTTCCTTATCTTTATTAATGACATCACTAGTTTAAAAATCGATGGAAAAATCTTTCTTTTTGCTGATGATACCAGTATCACTTGGAGCAACTTAAATATTGCAACTCTTCATGCTACTATAACTTCTGATCCCCTTACAATAAAAACCTGGTCTGACTCTAATTTCTCTCGTTTAACGTAGATAAAACAGTAGCATTACATTATAGAGGAGCTCTTCAACCCTTACCTCTTAATAACAGCCAGATCAGTACCGTTGATTCTGTAAAATTTCTTGGTATTTTTTTTAGACAGCAACCTTAAATGGTCCCTACATATCGATTTGTTAAGGAAGGAACTATCTTCAGCTTGCTATGCTGTAAGATCTGTTTCGAATGAACTCAATTTAACATCTTCCAAAATAACATATTTTTCTTTGTTCGAGTCACATCTTCGTTATGGCCTTCCTTTTTGGGGTTCTGGTAGAGCTGTCCAATTCGATGTTATTTTCAAATTACAAAAAAGAGAAATAAGATTTCTGTTTGGCCTCAGAAGAACAACACATTGCAGAAGTTACTTCAAAGATCACGGAATTTTATCCCTTGCATCTTTGTATATTTTAGAAACTGTTTGCTTAATTCGTAAACATCTACATGTCTTTCCAACAAGACCGAATCATGACTACTTCACGAGAAATTCTACCTTTGATTTCTATTTACCGACCCCGTCCTCTGAGCTAATAAAGAAATCTATATTATATTCCGCAAAAAAACTTTACAACCGTCTCCCTCTACAACCTAAATCTGCAGCAGCTTTCCCCAAATTCCGTAAACTGACAAAAGCCTACCTATCTGAAAGACCATATTATTCAGTAGAAGATTTTCTTAATCAATAACTAAGAAATTACAGTAATCTTTGCACAAGTAGTATTTTTATTATTTTTTTATCTATATTTGGGTGTCATGTAGCAGCTTAACTTTTAAAATTATTAATTACTAGGTAGACTATGCAATTTGCAATTTATTTAAATTTTTAAATTTTGCAATTGATTCTTTCTGTTTAACTTCATTATTATTATTTTTTAATTATATGGACGATTTATGTAATTTTAGTAAATTCAATTCTTCTTCTTCTTCTTAACTCAGGTGAGACTTTTTAGTCTCTGGCACTTGGTCATAAGACCTTTATACCCAACGAAATATATCCCTATTCAGGTAAAATGTCTTTGCAGTTTTTAAAACACCAGATCTAATAAATTGTCGCCTGTCTGGCCATATGGTAGAACCGCATAATGACAGATTAGTGTTTGTGGTCTAGTTCAGTAGAGTCACAGCGGGCACCCCGTGCGGTCACACCCTCGCTAAAATTAGGTAAACAAATTAACAAACCCTCCTTCGAGACATTTTCACGTTCTTTTTACCGATTGAAATAAATATATTATTGACAGACAGTTTGTTGTTTTTACTTTTATTTTATTTAATTGTTTTCGTGGACAATAAGGTTATCACACACGCATCCCACCACACCACGGAACACGCATATTTGATTCTCTCTGAACCACTAAAATTAGGGCTGCCGCGCGCCGGCCTAAAATACAAATAATAATGATAATCTTCTAACTGTGAAAGCAGACGGCACCTTAATAGTGCAGTCACTGAAGGTTTTCACCTCCGATTTCGTTGAACCTCCATCGATTTTCATGAAAACTGTTGAGTAGTTAGAGGATACCTCAAGGAACAAAGGTGACACGATGCCAACTTGCGCTTTTACCCTGGGGGTGGATGCCACCCCTTCTCGGGGGTGAAAATTATTTTATTAAAAATAATACCACAAGTCGATAGAGGGACAAATTATAAGCAAAATTTCTTATATAAAGTTATTAAAATAAATCAACGCTTTTTGAGTTATTAAAGACCAAAGATTTTATTTCTTCGTAAAAAAAATGCATGTCTAAATCGGTTTTTCACGTATAAATCAAAAACTATAAGCTTTTACAAAAAAGTTATTATTACTGAAATTGAAGATAATAAAAAGTTGAATACATTCCTTACATAAAGAACTAAACTAATGTTAGTTCAAAGTGAGTTATTGGCAATTTAATGTGTATTTTTTTCGACGAGTACTCAAATCTAAGTATTCAATAAAGTATAAAATATTCCTGCTAAACATTTGTCAAAGTACTTCGCAATACCTATCAAATGAGCTTCAGAACAAGGTATGAGCTTCAGAACAAGGTAATAGCTTCAAAATTAAGCAAGTTATAATGAAAATAAAAGAACCGTTTCGAATTTTTTAGGAAAAAGTGAAAAATAAAACATACGCCATTTTCACAAAAATTAAAATTTATAGTAATCCTTACAAGACCTTCTTTATATTAGCATAAGTAATGTTTTCGATAATTTTGACTGGTTAAGAATGCATATTAAAAAAAAAGATATTATTTAAAAAATTATACTTTTTAAAATTATTGTAATTCTCATATTCTTTTGTAGTATGGTATAGTTAGACCCAAACCCAGACATCCAAAGTGAAAGTTATCCTCCAACATCAAATTGTTCTATATGGTCCACATAATGTTCAGAAAAAAGTCACACCATTTTGAGCGTCGGGTTTGGGGGGGAGAGGGGGGAGAAATCTGCAAATTCGTAGTTTTTTACGTTTTTCGTCAATATTTCTAAAACTAAGCGGTTTAGCATGAACAACCCTCTACACAAAATTATTCTACATTAAATTTGAAATAAAAAAGTCCCTATGCATAACCCTTCTAAAATGAACGGTTCCAAAGTTACGGAGGTAGTATAGTATAATTGGTCCAAAAAAAGGCCTAACCCAGACATCCAAAGTAAAAGTTTTCCTTCAACACCAAATTGTTCTATATGGTTCACATATTGTTCAGTAAAAAGTTACACCGTTTTGAGCGTCCGGTTTGGGGGGGAGATGGGGGAGAAGTCGGTAAATTAGTAGTTTTTTTACGTTTTTCGTCAAAATTTCTAAACCTATGCTTTAGCGTAAGAAATGTTTTATAGAAAAATGTTCTACATAAAATTTAAAACAAAAAAGGTTCTATACATAATTGTTATAAAATCAACGGTTCCAGAGTTACGGAGGGTGAAAAGTGGAGGTTTTCGATACTTTTTATATTATTACCGATTTCTCCCCCCTCTCCTCCCCAAACCAGACGCTCAAAATGGTGTGACTTTTTTCTGAACATTATGTGGATCATATAGAACAATTTGGTGTTGGAGGATAACTTTCACTTTGGATGTCTGGGTTTTTGGTATAGTTATATCATAAATATTGCCCAAAACATATAAAAAGTATCGAAAATCTCGACTTTTCACTCTCCGTAACTCTGGAACCGTTGATTTTATAACAATTATGTATACAACATTTTTTATTTTAAATTTCATGTAGAACATTCTTGTATATAACATTGTTTACGGTAAAGCATAGTTTTACAAATATTGACGAAAAACGTCAAAAAACTACGAATTTGCAGATTTCTCCCCCCTCTCCGCCCCAAACCCGACGCTCAAAATGGTGTGACTTTTTTCTGAACAATATGTGGACCATATAGAACATTTTGGTGTTGGAGGAAAACTTTTACTTTGGATGTTTGGGTTAGACCTTTTTTTGGACCAGTTTTCTATCTCCTTTACTATCTCCGTAACTTTGGAACCATTCATTTTAGAAAGATTATGCATAGGGCCTTTTTTATTTCAAATTTAATGTAGAACAATTTTGTATAGAAGGTTCTTCATGCTAAACCGCATAGTTTTAGAAATATTGGCGAAAAACTTAAAAAACTACGAATTTACCGATTCCTCCCCCCTCTCCCCCCCAAACCCGACGCTCAAAATGGTGTGACTTTTTTCTGGACATTGTGTGGGCCATATAGAACAATTTGGCGTTGAAGGATAACTTTCACTTTGGATGTCTGGGTTATGCCATCTTTTGGATCAACTATACTATACTATTTGATAATAAGTCCAAAAACACTCAATACACGTAAAAAATTATATACAGGGTGAGTCATAAGGAACTGTACATACTCCTACCTCGTATAGAGGCCCCTATGGGGAATAACAAATGACCATTAAAAAGTGTCTGCTCCAATTGTTTAATAATATACAGGGCGAGTTTCGCATTTTGACAGAAATTTTTATTCGTCATACTTTTTGAACGGTCAGATCGATGTGTCTCTTATTTTGGTCAATCGTTACACTATTGCCACCTAATCAACTGATTTATTCAAACTAGAAAAAAATCAGGTCCGGCTTTAAAAAAATTAGTTCATTTTGGTCTTAGAAAAAATTTCACCCTGTATAAGCTTTTTGAAAACTCTAATATGAATTTTACAAATTAGACAAATAGGCAATTAAAATAACATATTTATTTTTTTCCGCACACGATTGCTTAATTTTTTATAAAAAAAATCAAATTTGATTATGAATTAAAAGTTTGGTAAAGTGAACCATAGATTTAACAAAATTAACTTTTATTACCAAAATTAATTTTTTTTTAAATATTTAATTTATGTTACCACCAATCAACTGATTTATTCAAACAAGAAAAAAATCAGGCCCGGATTTAAAAAATAAGTTCGTTTTGGTCTTAGAAAAAATTTCACCCTATATACGCTTTTTGAAAACTCTGGTATGATTTTTACAAATTAGACAAATAGGCAATTAAAATGGCATATTTATTTTTTTCCCTACACGGTTACTTAATTTTTTATAAAAAAAAAATCAAATTTGACTATGAATAATTAAAAGTTTGGTAAAGTGAACCATAGATTAAAATAAAAATAACTTTTATTACAAAAATGAATTTCTTTTGAACAAATATTTAATTTATGTTATCACCCAAACAACTGATTTATTCAAACTAGAAAAATATCAGGCCCGGATTTAAAAAATTAGTTTGTTTGGGTCTTAGGAAAAATTTCACCTTGTATACGTTTTTTGAAAACTCTAATATGAATAAGTATATTCAAATGGGAAATAAGCCACAATTTTATCTAAAAATGATTTTATTAACGTTTCGACGCCCAAGTCGGGTGTCGTTGTCAAAATACAAAATAATACTAAATAAACAAAAATGTTGTTGCTTAGTAAAAAATTCTTCTAATAATTTATTTAATCTGACTCATTTATATCGGCAATTCAGACACGTATTATACATTTTAAAGTAGACGACTTTAAAATGATATTGCCAATATTGATGAGTTGCGTTCCTGGGACGACTTTACTAAAAGATAGTTCATTCGATTACATGAAATCAATCCCAACTCAAGAATATCCGCCACAAAAAATCATAGCATGTGATCTGTCTTTAAAAAGACAACCAAATGCAACGGTGGCACTGAAATTCTCGCGTTAGAGATTCCAAGAAAATAGCTTCAGAACAACATCTAATATGAATTTTACAAATAAGACAAATAGGCAATTAAAATGGCCTATTTATTTTTTCCCCACACGATTACTTATTTTTTTATTAAAAAATCAAATTTGACTATGCATAAAAAGTTTGGCAAAGTTTTTGCATAGATTTAAAAAAATTAACTTTTTTTACAAAAATTAATTTACAAAAACAACGTTTTTCTTAAAATTAAAAGTTTTACCATCTTTTTTTTTCTATAACACGTCTACATCTAAAACTTCCCATAACACTTCTTTTGGACTCTATTCGCGGTGTGCAAGTACTTGGAAAGGGAAACGAGAAACGACCGTGCGCGAGTCGCGGAGAAATATTGCAACTATCTTAAATAATTCATATTGTCAATTGAAATTGTCAAATTGACGTATATTTCATACCTTCTGTCATTGACGCAGAAAAATTATATATTGCTCCACAATATTGATATGATATGCAATTATTATATAAAGGTAAATTTAATTAATTGTATTTTGCTTGCAGTACTGCATTTTAATAACTGATTTTATTTACTACATACAATGGTTTACGTTTGCTAAACATAACCTGCATCTTATTTTTTCTTCTTATTATTTTTTTTTGACTATGGTCTTGACAATTATCCAGCAACCAGGACTAATATAATTGGCCAATATAATTAAAAGTGCGAATAAAAGTACAGAGCGTAGAAATAGAGGTCGCTTTGCCGAACTTGCACGGTCCCAATAGTTTAACATAGACGTGATCAAATTGATAAATTTAAAATTTTTCCACCTAATTTTTGCGATTTACATGTTTGCAACTTTTACAAGAAGAAGACTGAAAGTCTACAACAATTTTCATAGTCTTCACAATGGTAAGAGGTATGTGCTGTAAAAATTTCAGAAAAAAAATATTAAAATGGAACAGAGTTGTAGCGAGTTAAACCGTGAGTTCATTTTTTTTTTCATTTTTAGGTTAAAATTCCGATTTTGACAAATTTGATTTTTTAATAAAAAATTAAGTAATCGTGCGAGAAAAAATAAATATGCCATTTTAATTACCTATTTGTCTTATTTGTAAAATTCATATTAGAGTTTTCAAAAAGCGTATACAGGGTGAAAATTTTTCTAAGACCAAAACGAACTAATTTTTTAAATCCGGACCTGATTTTTCTCTAGTTTGAATAAATCAGTTGATTGGATGGTAACATAAATTACTTATTTGTGCAAAAAAAATTATTTTTGTAATAAAAGTTATTTTTTTTAAATACATGGTTCACTTTACCAAACTTTTAATTCAAAGTGAAATTTGATTTTTTTATAAAAAATTAAGTAATCGTGTGCGGAAAAAAATAAATATGCCATTTTAATTGCCTATTTGTCTAATTTGTAAAATTCATATTAGAGTTTTCAAAAAGCGTATACAGGGTGAAATTTTTTCTAAGACCCAAACGAACTAATTTTTTTAAAGCCGGACCTGATTTTTCTAGTTTGAATAAATTAGTTGATTAGGTGGTAATAGTGTAACGATTGGCCAAAATAAGAGACACATCGATCTGACCGTTCAAAAATTATGACGAATACACATTGCTGTCAAAATGCGAAACTCGCCCTGTATATTATTAAACAATGGGAGCAGACACTTTTTAATGGTCATTTCTTATTCCCCATAGGAGCCTCTATACGAGGTAGGAGTATGTACAGTTCCTCATGACTCACCCTGTATAACCAAATTTTAGTTTTTTCTGTGCCAAATATTTTACTTGTTTTATTATTTCTATAGGATAAAAAATAAGCGAGATAGAAACGTTTAAATCTCAAATTTTGCTGTCGGAACCATGCAAACGGGGCCACTTAACCTTTTATTTTTAAAAAAGTAAGGGGTCTAAAAGATTAGGTTCAACGTGCTTAAATAGCACTTGGAACTAACTTTCAAACAGTTTTTAGATGAACCTGATATCTTAAACATGAACAGAGTTATTAAAAAAAAACAATAACATAGTTTGGAAAAATCTTTAAAAGACTATTTCACTAGACTGTTTTTAACTGATAAAACGGCATAGCAGCGCATCGTTTCCTACTGACAAAACTCCTTAGTGACGTGATTTCTCAGACAAAATTATGACAGATCCGTCACGAAAGTCTCTGGTAATAACAAATAAATAAAGATTATATTTCGTTGATATGGTGCATTAATTGTCTCGTGAAATAGTCTTGTCGAATATCATTCGAGAGAAAATTATTTACCGGCAAAATTTTCTCCTGGTTTCATTCAAGTTTGTTGCCTTTTAATAATTTTCGCTTATGAAATTTTGACAAAATCACTTGACTGACGTCTCGTGATTTAAGTCAAAATTTAATTCGCGAAAATTGCCAGGCAACAAACTTTCATACCAGTCGAAAATATTGCCGGCAAAATTTTCTCTCTTGTGATATATACGATAAATTTTGAAAAAAAAATTGGAGCATAAACTTTAACGCTATCAACATGTTCGGGGGCTCATTTGATAGATATTTTTAAGTACTTTGACAAATGTTTAATAAGTTTATGTTATAAAATGCATCAATTTCCCGTTATTTCAGCTTGAATACTTATAGGTCTGGATCCCGCGTATGAAAAAAAACTTGATTAATAGCAAGCTGAAAATTTGTTAATAGCTTAAAGGTGTCTAGTCGGATAAACTTTGATATATGGGAACACTGGAACAGGGGCAGTTTTAATTGTGGAACAGGTTAAAAATTTGGAACGGTCAGACCGCGAAAACGGCACATTTATTTTGTCCGACAGAACAGACTTAAACTCTTCGAACAGAGATTAAACTCTCATGCAAAAATCAGACTGCTATTTATCACCAAATGGGCGTTTTAATGAGTGGAACATTTAGAATATGTCAACTGGCAGGAATTATGACAGGTGATAAATAGCAGTCTGATTTTTGCATTAGAGTTTAATCTCTGTTCGGAGAGTTTAAGCCTGTTCTGTCGGACAAAATAAATGTGCCGTTTTCGTGGTGTGACCGTTCCAAATTTTTAACCTGTTCCACAATTAAAACTGTCCCTGTTCCAGTGTTCCCATATATCAAAGTTTATCCGACTAGACACCCTTAAGCTATTAGCAAATTTTCAGCTTGCTATTAATCAACTTTTTTTTCATACGCGGGATCCAGACCTATTAGAGTTTTTTACTCGCCGAAAAAAATATACATTCAATTACCTATAACTCAATTTTAGTTAACATTAAAAGACTTTTCTAGTGAGGGATTTATTTCTTTTTTTTATTAGCTTCAATTTTGATAATAATAACTTTTTTGTAAAAACTTACACGTTTTGAGTTATTGATGAAAAATTAATTAAAAACATGCATTTTTATCAAGAAAAATTAAAATCTTTGATCTCTAATAACTCAAAAAGTTTTGATTTATTTTAATAACTTTATATAACAAATTTTGCTTGAAATTTGTCCCTCTATCGAATTACGGGGTTATTTTTAATAAAATAATTTTCACCCCCGAGAAGGGGTGGCATCCACCCCCAGGGTAAAAGCGCAAGTTGGCACCATGTCACCTTTGTTCCTTGAGATATCCTCTAACCGCTCACCAATTTTCATGCAAATCGATGGAAGTTCAACTAAATCGGAGGTAATAGCTCATATCCACCTTCAGTGACTCCACTATAAGAAGAAAATTACTGGATCATTTGAGAAAAGAAAATTTCAAATAATCTTAAAATTATTCATCACTGTTTTATGACATTGCGTTGGGGATTATTAGCTGTGTCATAAAAAACTGTGCTTACAATAATTTTCAAACGGAAAATTACATTGATTGAACTACCGATTCTTCTAATCACTATGCTTATCGTATATTCTTCGGTTTATTTCCGCCGTGCATCTTCTGCCATTTACTAAATGTCGTAATACATTACGTTTTAAACCCATAAGCGTACATTTCCCATGATTCCATTTCACTTTTCTTTCAAATATCGCTTTATATGCAGCGTGGTGCGCGAAAAGCGTGATCAAAATACCTTCTCGTATTATTTTATTAGTTTCGTCGAAACCAACGATTTGCTATTGTTCGGAGAAACGTGATATTTTTGTCGAGTACTTAATAAAAATTCAGATCCCTATTAGTCAATTTCCAAATGCATTTTCGTTTCGTAATTCTGAATGATAAAATACTGACGACACGAAGGGTTTTTTAATGCGATTTGACAATGATATGTGACTGTATACAAATGAAAGCGTAGGTTTTCGATTTCGATCTAGGTAAATAAAAAAGCCATTTGATCTTTTCGAGTGAGGTTGTCGATCGTCAGTAAAGCAAGAAACCCATTATGAACGCCCGGCACGGCACAGCACAGGCCGGCATGTCCAAAAACCCATTTGTAACGGCCGGCACGGCACGGCACGGGAAAAATGATCATATATTTTAAAAACTATCGTAAAATAAAAGTTTTTAAAAGACATAAACTACACAATTTTAATGAATATGCATCATGTTAAAAAAACGAATTCATGGTTAAAAGATAATGTACGTACCTGTCCATTGATCAAAATTTTCCGGATATTTATACCCATGTATTGTCCTTTTTACCCATACCCAAAAATGGGTATTCTCTGACACTCTCAATGAAAAGTTCTTCCATATTATTTTATTTCAAAAGAAACAACGCGATTTCAATTAAAAAATCAACAATATATCTGCTTACTACCAACAATTATGACGCACTGGGCCGACTGGCCGTTCGACTTCAACGAATTTTATTCTCCTCGGAGAATTTTGGCCGTTCCGTTTGCGTGCTGGCCTGCGCCGGGCCGAGCCGGCCGCTCATAATGGGTTACTTAAAAATATACAAATGAATGGACTGTCCTGTGCCGGGCCGGGCTGTGCCGTGCCGGCCGTTCATAATGGGTTTCTTGCTTAACTTTTGATTTTAGGGCCAAACCAGACGGGCCACTCTGCAGCGCTACTCTGTGGATCCACAGAGTGGCTGAAACAGGTGATTTTCTAGCGCCGGCGACTACGCTGCGAAGTAGATCGTTTGGAAGGGTGTGGCGTTTAATGTAATGGGTGAGAAAAAACAGTAAGTTTAATCAAATGATTAAAAACTTGCCGGCTAATATTTTTTTAAAAAAGTGTGTTTGTCAAAATCAATGTTTGTAATGTCCAAAGTTTTAAATATTTTATAAAATTTCAACGCTTTTGAAAAAATACCAATAAACTCCATAAATGGAATTAAGAAAAACCAGTCAAAAACAGATATTTTACAGAAAGAAGCACATAAAAAATCAACCAGTACATCTGGTATCCTACAGGCGTAAAATAGTTTGATACAACCTGACAACTGAGTGAGAGTGAAAAACATGTTAGCTTGCAACCCCCTTTAAACTGGCATGTGGCAAAAGAAGTTATAAACCAGGACAAAATCAAATGGGCAATAAACTCATTCGAGCCATATAAATCACCGGGTCCGGACGGGATTTATTCAATACTTCTACAGAAGGGAAACGACCTTCTTTTCAAAAAATTGTGTAAGATACTGCAGGCTAGTTTAGGGCTGGGGTACATACCAAAAGCATGGAGGCTGATAAGGGTGGCTTTTATACCAAAACCTGGCAAAATCGGACAGGAAAGGGCCAAGTCTCTGCGGCCATTAAGTCTGATGTCATTCGTACTGAAGATCTTAGAAAAACTGCTCGATAGGCATATCAGGGATGGTGTATTGGTTGAAAGTCCGATACATCGGGGACAATATGCATATCGAGCGGGAGTCTCCACAGAAACGGCACTGCACCATCTTGTACAGAGAGTGGAGTACGTTCTAGAAAACCAAGAGGTGCTGTTGGGTGCATTTCTCGATATTGAGGGAGCATTTGACAACACCTCCTACGAAGCGATCACAAGGGCGATCCGTCTAAAAGGAATAGACGAAACAAGCTGTAGATGGATAAACACATAAGCATGCTGAGAAGCCGTGTGATATATGCTACGTTGCTAGGGGATACAGTGTCAGCTCAGGTAGCCAGAGGCTGCCCACAGGGGGGAGTCTTATCTCCTCTATTGTGGAATCTGGTCATGGATGGCCTGATAGCTAGACTCGACAACGATAGGCATCACGTCCTGGGCTATGCGGATGACCTAGTCATCTTAGCCCACGGAAAACTTAATGGTACAGTCAGAGATCGAATGCAACAGGCTCTGACCGTAGTTACAGAATGGACTTCAAATGTAGGGCTTAACATCAGTCCTCTAAAGTCCAAAATCATGAAATTTACTAAAAGAAGGAATTCAGAGGAATTGGGTCCTCTAAGTATAAATGGTGTACATTTAAATCTGGTGAGTGAAGTAAAGTATCTCGGGATAATATTAGACTCAAGACTTACTTGGAATCAGCAGATAGAAAGAATAACGAAGAGAGCGGTATCTACGTTAATGGTAGCCAGACGTACTCATGGAAAAATGTGGGGTTTGAGACCAGACATGGTATATTGGACTTATATAACATGGTAGTAAAACCCACAATTACATATGCATCAGTGGTATGGTGGCCAAAAGTGCAGCAAAAAAGTACCATCATCAAATTAAGCAAGGCGCAAAGACTTGCTTGTCTCGGGATCACGGGGGCTATGAGGGGCACACCTACGGCAGCTATGGAGGCACTACTGGATCTCCCTCCTTTACATATAACAATAAGAGGTGAGGCGAGAATGGGCTATTATAGACTGCGAGAAAACCTGAGCAACGTACCAGTTAAATCAGGACATAGTAAAATAACGAATGAAATTAATGATGCCGAATGGATGATGATTTCTGACCATATGACATCAAGATATATGCCTGAAGTACCTTTTCAAGTGGACATTTGCCCACGAGACGAATGGGACAGAGGAAACTCTCGACCCAGACTGCAGGGTTGCACATGGTATACGGACGGGTCTAAAACTGCAGACGGTTCGGGCGCAGGAATATTCTATAGTGGTGGAAATTTCAACATTTCTATTCCACTGGGAGAATGTACCTCCGTATTTCAGGCAGAGATTTTTGTAATCTTGCAGTGTGCAAGAGAAAACAACCTGAGGGCATTCGAACTGCAGCGGGTTAACATATGCACACATAGCCAAGCAGCCATTGGGGCTCTTATAAGCCCTAAGGTGAACTCTAAGCTGGTGTGGGAATGTCGACAAGAACTTGATAGACTGGCACAACATAACAGTGTTATACTGGTATGGGTTCCAGGTCATCGGGGCATATACGGCAATGAAAGAGCTGATGCACTTGCCAAGAGAGCATCAGCTACAAAATACCTGGGTCCAGAGCCGGCCGTGGGAGTGCCAAAAAGCACCGTCCGCGAACGAAAAAAAGCCTGGATCCGAAGCCAACACAACTCACACTGGGAGAGTGTACCCGATCAAACACATGGCAAGATGTATATCGGACGGACATGTGCTAGTAGAGCTGAGTTACTGCTGAAAACAAGCAGGAATCAGCTCAGAGTCATAACAGGTTTCCTCACTGGACATGCGCCAGTTAAGAGGGCTGTTTCATGGAGACTTGAGCTGCAGACTCTGTAACAGAGAACCTGAAACAGTCAACCATATTTTGCATGACTGTGAGGCATTGGATCGGAGGCGGCAAACACTTTTCGGAGACATCGAAATGACTCCAAATTTATATGGCACCCACCCACTAGACCTGTACAAGCTGGTACAGGGTTCCAGAATTCTGGAATGGGTTTCATAAACAATGGAAGATGTACAATAAGCCAAGTGGCTGCAGTACAACTGGTTCACAACAGACGGCTTCCAGGGGAAAAAACCCCCTTTTAACTGATATCTTATCGTCTTGGTTTCAACAACAAACAATAAAACCTTTGTTGACCTAGGATGGGACCCCACTATTTAACATAAATAAACAAACAAGATTGTAAGTATTTGTTTTGTTCAATTCAAATGCATCCAATGTATAATAAAATCTAAATATAAATGGAGAAAACATTGCTTATGGGATTTATTCTTTTCGATAGGGCTACCTTCTTTAAAATCAGAAACAAATAATTCAAGATGACCCCCACGCGTTTCCTTTTAATGCCCTATAAATATGCTTTCGGGTTCTTGTATCACATATATCCGGTCTGTTTTGCACTTCAATCAAAAACAGTTTCGAATCGAAATTCATTTTAGGTGCTCACCCTATAAATTCTCGTAAACATCTGCGGCAGCTACAAAAGTGGTCTCGCAGTGAGGCTCGGCGACTGTGGCTGTCCACAGTAGCTCATCCGGGGTGCGACGTCCACTTCACATAAGAACCCACAGTCAATCATCGGAAGCTGCTTTGTGGATCCACAGAGTAGCGCTGCAGAGTGGCCCGTCTGGTTTGGGCCTTATTCATCGCTACTAAAAATATGATCGTGTTGTTCATTACCTATCAATTTTTAAAATTATTCAAAATATTTGTGAAGATGGGTAAGTCAACTAAACCTCGTAGAAAGAGTGATGCACTACAATTACCTAGGCAGCATAATAAATGAAGAATGGACCAAGAGATAGGAAAGCGCATCGGAAAAGCTAAATACATTTTCAACCAGATGAAGGCCTTCTTCAAGAGGCACAACCTCTCTCTTGGCATAAAAGTAAGAATGCTGCCATACTACTTCTTCTCTGCCATTTTTTGTGGTGTTGAATCCGTGAACCTTGAAGAACGAAAATTCCGTGGACTGATCGGGTCACAAATGAGAAGGTCCTCATAAGAATGAAAAAGAACCGAGAGGTACTGACCACCATCAAATATACCATAATAAAAAGACTAAGTTTTCAATCCAATGGCATATAAAACAACATAATGTTATTCTACATCCCACCAGACTGAAAACAATGGGAACCTTCTCTGGTTACACCTCCGAGGCTTCTACAATTTGCAAGCCATAACGGATGCTGAGACTAAGGAAGATGAGGGAATCTTACAATTTATAATTCACGTCCCATCTGCTCAGCGCGGTAACGTTCCAACAAGAATGGTTCCCTTCGTACTCCAATCAGAGTAAACATGTAAATCAAAAATGAATAACCATTTTCAATTTCGTTGCAAAACGAAAATACAGCCGCATCATATTCTAGTCCAATCAGAGAGTGCAGCAAGCACCTCTACCGGTTTCGAAACTTATTAGTCTCTCATCAGGAGGCACATAACCAGGGAACCATGCTCGTTGGAACTTTACCGCTCTGAGTAGATGGGACGTGAATTATTAATTGTAAAATTCCCTCATCTTCCTTAGTCTCAGCATCCGTTATGGTTTGCAAATTGTAGAAGCCTCGGAGGTGTAACCAGAGAAGGTTCCCATTGTTTTCAGTCTGGTGGGATGTAGAATAACATTCTTCTTCTTCTTCGTCTAGCCATTCACGTCCACATCTGAACATAAGCCTCTTCAAGTCTTCCTTTCCATAGTTTTTTGTTGTACGCTACTTGTAGCCAATTTTTCCCGGCAGTTCGTTTCAGATCATCTGTCCATCTCATAGGAGGTCTGCCTCTGGGTCTTTTGTGTTCATATGGTCTCCAGGTTAGAATTGTTCTGTGCCATTTGTTAAGATCGCTCCTAGCTACATGTCCAGCGTATTCCCATTTCAATTTTAGTGATTTTTGTACCACATCGGTGACTTTGGTTTTCTGTCTTATCCATGTGTTTGTTTTTCTGTCCTTAAGTGATATGCCAAGCATTGCTCTTTCCATCGCGTGTTGAGTGACTCTGAGTATGTTCATATTATTTTTTGTGATTGTCCATGTTTGTGCCCCATATGTTAATATCGGAATAATGCATGCATCAAAGACTTTAGATCTAAGATGTAGTTGAATTTGCTGATTTCTGAGTATATAGTTCAGTTTGCCGAATGCTGCCCATGCTAACTTTCTTCTTCTTTTTATTTCTTCCGTTTGAATTTCCCTATTTAGTATTATTTTTTGTCCTAAGTATATATATTCTTCAACTTTTTCTATAACTTTGTTGTTTATTATTGTCATCGTTTCTTCGGAGTGCATGACTTTTGTTTTGTTTAAATTCATTTTCAGTCCTATTTTAGAAGATTCTGTGTGTAGTTCTGAAAGCATGGTTTGCAGTTCTTGTAGGTCATCCGCAAATCGTAGATTACTGAGATAGCGGCCATTGATGTTTATTCCCTTATATTTCCAATTTAGATTTTTAAAAACGTCCTCCAAAACTAAGGTGAACAGTTTGGGTGATAGAGTGTCTCCCTGTTTGACTCCCCTGTTTAATGGTACGGGGTTCGAGTATTCATTTTCATTTAGGTAGTATGTAGCTGTAGCTTGGTTCATAGTTTCTTTTATTAAGTTTATATATCTGCTGTCTATTCTACAATTTTGCATTGCGTTTATTACGGCCGTGTGTTCTATAGTGTCGAAAGCTTTTTCGTAGTCTACAAATGCTATAAAAACTGGAAACTTGTATTCGTTACATTTTTCTATTAATATTTTTGTGGTTAACAGGTGATCGGAAGTTGAATAGCCTTTTCTAAAACCTGCCTGTTCATATGGTTGGTATTCATCTAATTTTCTTGTTAGTCGCGTAGTTATGACTTTGGTGAGTATTTTAAAAAGGTGTGACAATAGACTGATGGGCCTGTAGTTTTCCAACTTTCGATTATCACCTTTCTTGTGTAATAAGATTACTTACTAAGAATAACATTATGTTGTTTTATATGCCATTGGTTTGAAAACTTAGTCTTTTGCTAGCAGTTGCCGCTTTTTCTATGCCATTTCGTTCGTTGCAATCCGTGACTGCACGCCGGGGTTTGTTTTGGTTGGATCAGAGAGAGCAGCATATGTGCCTCCTGATGAGAGACTAATAAGTTTCGAAACCGGTAGAGGTGCTTGCTGCACTCTCTGATTGGACTAGAATATGGTGCGGCTGTATTTTCGTTTTGCAACGAAATTGAAAATGGTTATTCACTTTTGATATACAATAATACTTCGGACACATTATGCGAAATGAATCCAGATATAAACTTTTACACGCCCTCCTACAAGGAAAATATTTGGAAAGCTAGGTCCAGGAAGAAGAAGAACATTATGGTTAAAGAACCTCAGAACCTGGTTGAACACAACATCTGTGCGCTGCAGATAAGATAA
Source organism: Diabrotica virgifera virgifera (assembly GCF_917563875.1). Lineage (NCBI taxonomy): Eukaryota > Metazoa > Arthropoda > Insecta > Coleoptera > Chrysomelidae > Diabrotica > Diabrotica virgifera. The sequence goes on along the minus strand of NC_065445.1, from coordinate 75,204,286 downwards.
AAATTTCCATGCTTTTGCCATCATTCGTCACGGATAGGCATATCAAGAAGAAGATGGGTATGACATCGTGGTGGTTTTAACTAGAAAATCATATGTTAAAACAATAATGATACTGCGATCAAGACAACCCGGACGAGACATTACCTTATTAAACTTCCCAGTGCAAATCATTTTTCTTCTTAACGTGCCCTATCAAGTCCCCTTGACGTTGGCGATTAACATGGAGAAACTGTCTCTGTCGCGAGCTATTCCAAATAGTTGCTCTGCTTTCTTCCTGTCCACTCCCCGATATTCTTCAACCAAGAGGCCTGTTTTCTACCAATTCCTCTGCGTCCTTCGATTTTACCCATCATGATAAGTTGAAGAATATTACATCGGTCCCCCCTTACTACGTGTTCAAAATAGGCCACCTTTCTACATTTGATGGTATCAAGCAGCTCGCGAGCAGCATTTGCTCTCTTAAGGACTGCCACTTTTGTCGGCATAGCCGTCCATGGTATTTTTAGTGTCCGTCTGTGCAGCCACATTTCAAAGGCCTCCAAACCATTAATGTTGGATATTTTTAATGTCCATGCTTCGACACCGTATAAGAGAACTGACCAAATGTAACATTCAACAACAATAATGAATCATTAGCATTTGTTAAACATTCATTTGTTGAAGTAGTAAAATACTATGACCAAATTTAGATAACGTCCAAGCATTCTAAAGACGTTCTACAAAAGTAGCGACAACAACCACATTAACCGAGTATTAATTCTGCTTCAACTTTTTAGACAACAATTTAAAGTTGTAAGCAAATGAAGTAAAACTAGTTAACGCAGAAGTCGGAAATATACAGTTGATAATTAAGTACTTGGAGTACTGAAGGAAAGACAAATACCGAAGACAGAAAACCTATTTATTACGCACACCTTTGATCTGCTTCTCGTCACCTATACACGTGGAGATCAAACGCTGAAATGCCAGAGAAGTACATACGTATAATTGATTTGCTGAAACTCAACAGTTCTACAGCAAATCAATAATTATATGTGTGTAGAGGGCTATTCACTATATTTTGACCCCCTTGTAAACTGCTTTATTTACAGAATTAAAAAAAATGTAAAATTCAAAAGTTATTCGATTTTTAAATTATGATTTTTTGACATATATACCTATCATACTAGTGACGTCATCCATCTGGGCGTGATGACGTAATCGACTATTATTTTTAAATGAGAATAGGGGTCGTGTGCTAGCTCATTTGAAAGATTATTCAATTCTCTATTCAGTAATATAAACATTAAGATAATTATTTATACAGGGTGCCCAAAAATTGTTTTTTTAATTAAATTAATTGACACTGAAGAAGAATGTATGTAATTTATTTAATTCAAAATATCTTCTACTGCCGTTAGAAAACAGAAATGAAAGTTTATTGCACAAATAAACATTGTTTTTTGCTTAAATTCAATGTTCAAACTGTAGCCTAATAAAATAAAAAAAAGTCAATATGTAAATTCGTACAGGTTAAAACAAATTTTATATCAAAGTTTAGGTGGGTACAAAAGATATTTTCAAGAAAGTATCCAAATCATACAAGGGGATCATTGTTTAAATAATTAAAAAGGGGTCATTTTTGCAAAAAAATTACTTTTTTAACTGCTGAGGTCATTCAATTACCAACGAAGGTCTATAAGATTTTTTTCTGCAAAGTTGAAGAGTAAATATTTCCCATAAGACTTACTAAATTAAATTTGACCCCCTATTTATTTAAATAATTATATATAAAACTTTAAAAACAAATTTGCAAAAAAATATTTTTGGCGTTTTAAATAAGCACTATAAAATATCTTATTTTACAGACTAAGTTGCGCTATGTTACCAGTATCAAGCAAAAAAAAATTGGTCGAAAAATATTTAATAGTTTTTGAGATATTAATTTGTTTATTAAATTTTACTATATTTTCAATTGCAAAAACGCGGTTGTTGCCAAAGAAATATTCACCTGCTTAAGATTTCAATATTTTTATTTTTATGTATATTTTCGATAAATGTGTTGATAAATTCAAATTTCAGTTAAACTCTCCCCTAAAATGGCATTTGAAAATTATTCAAATTTCTTTATAATTTTTTTTTTAATAACGTCGCGGGGATTAAGTAATTTGAAATACCGTTTCGATCATTGGGTTCCTGGGATTTTTTACTAATTAACAAAATTTTTGTTGTCGTTTTTTCTTCTTCTTTTTCTTCTTGGAGTTATATTACTACGGGCCCTTTTAGGGTTAATTTTATTAAGAATGTCGAATCTCTGAGTTGTAGATTCTAGATATAAAAATATTAAGATTTAACTAAAATCTTTTAAATAAAATGTGGCTACTTACTGAGTTACAGGGTGTTTTATTTAAAAAATTAATAATTATTGTTACCAAGTACTTTAAAACTATTTGACGTATCCTTATCATACTTGGCAGAAAGTGTGGCTATTATACACCCTATTAAATTGTGATTAATAAACGTTTCTAGCTAGTGCCAGAGACATACGACAGGGGATAGTGAATGATTGACCCTTCCCAAATTCTACGCCACTGAGTGAATTACTATTGTAACGAAATTTTTCGATTCTCCAATACTTTGTATGTAAATAACTTTATTGGTATTGATAAAGTCATCAGTTTGAGAGATATTGGAAGTTTAAAATGAATGAATGAATAAATCAAAATAACTATGCCCTTTCATTTTTAACGTCCAATATCTCGAAAACTAATGACTTAATCATTACCAGTAAAGAGTATATTATTTATATAGAAAGTATTGGAGAATCGAAAAATTTCGCTAAAATAGTAATTCCCTCAGTGGCGTAGAATTTGGGAAGAGTCAACCATTAACTGGCCCCTGTCGTACGCCTCTGGTGGTAGCTAGAAACTTTTATTTATCACAATTTAGTAGACTGTATAGTACCCACACTTTCTGTAAAGTATGATAAGGATACGTCAAATAGTTTGAAAGTACTTGGTGAAAATAATTTTTAAATTTTTAAATAAAACACCCTGTAACTCAGTAAGTAGCCACATTTTATTTAAGTGATTTTAGACCAATCTTGATATTTTTAGGTCTAGAATCTACAACTTAGAGATTCGACATTCTTAATGAAACTTAACCCAAAAAGGGCCCGTAGTAACACAATGCCAAGAAAAAAAAGAAGAGGAAAAAAAGACAAAAAAATTTGTTAATTAGTGAAAAATTCCCAGGAACCCAATTATCGAAACGGCATTTTAAAATATTTAATCACCGCGACGTTATTCAAACAACAAATTATAAACAAATTTGAATTATTTTCAAATGCAATTTTAGGGGGCAGTTTAATTGAAATTTAAATTGATCAATACATTTATCGAAAATATACATAAAAATAAAAATAATAAGATTTAATACAGGTGAATATTTCTTTGGCAACAACCGCGTTTTTGCAATTGAAAATATAGTAACATTTAATAAACAAATTCAATATCTCAAAAAATATTAAATATTTTTCGACCAATTTTTTTTTGCTTAATACAGATAACATAGCACAACTTATCCTGTAAAACAAGATATTTTATAGTGCTTATTTAAAACGCTAAAAATAATTTTTTGCAAATTTGTTTTTAAAGTTTTATGTATAATTATTTAAATAACTAGGGGGTCAAATTTAATTTAGTAAGACTTATGTGAAAGATTTACCCTTCAACTCTACAGAAAACAATCCTATAGACCTTCATTTGTAATTGAATGACCTCAGCAATTAAAAAAGTAATTTTTTTGCAAAAATGACCCCTTTTTAATTATTTAAACAATGATCCCCTTGTATGATTTGGATACTTTTTTGAAAATATCTTTTGTACCCACCTAAACTTTGATATAAAATTTGTTTCAACCTGTACGAATTTACATTTTGATTTACATGTAGTGTAATTTTATTTTACTAGACTACTGCCAAGAGGCAGATGGGTGGCAGTTGACCATTGAATTTAAGTGAAAAGTAATGTTTATTTGTTCAATAAACATGTATTTCTGTTTTCTGACAGGCAGCAGTAGAATCTATTTTGAATTAAATAAATTACATACATTCTTCTTTTTCTTCTTCTTTTTGTATAGACATGACTCTGTCTGTTTTTTCAATGTGTCTCTAGTAAGTTGTCGTTCCATCGTTTTCGTGGTCTTCCCACTGATCGTCTTCCTATTGGGGAACCGTCTTTCGCTGTCCTGACTACCCTATTCGTTGTCATTATTCTTTTTGTGTGAATTAGATAACATAACATTACCGACGATCCTCTTATACCGGAAGGTGTCGAGGTGTCTTCTTTACTCGTTATTCTCTGCGAACTTTCGCCACTTTTTTCGGTACCTAGCAAATTCTTTGGCTTCCTGCCACGATTTTCCTCTATTCTGCAATATTTCCATCACACTTGTATTCCACGTTTTCCTTGGTCGGCCTCTCCTGTTTTTCCCTATCGGCCTCGCTTCCCATGTCATTTTGTGTCAATTAATTTAATTAAAAAAAATTTTTTCGACACCTTGTATAAATAGTTATTTAGTGTTTATATTACTGAATAGAGAATTGAATAACCTTTCAAATGAGCTAGCACACGACCCTTATTCTCATTTAAACAAATAGTCGATTACGTCATCACGCCCAGATGGATGACGTCACTAGTATGATATATTTGTCAAAAAATCACAATTTTAAAATCGAATAACTCTTTTTTTCTAATTCTGTAAATAAGGCAGTTTACAGGGGGGTCAAAATATAGTGAATAACCCTGTACATTTCAACAATTTGATTATTTATTGTTTTCTGATTTATTATGCCATGCTTCTTGAGCAACAAATTTTCTGTTTAAATTGGCTCTTCCATAATGGCTATAAATACTCGACGATATTTATATTGGGTGAGTTCGTTGCCCATCTTAGTAGAAGTAGCTCCTTTTCAGAGTCTGTTTTTTTATCTTTCTTGTTCGATGAGATCTAACATTGTTCGCAAAAATAAACGCATTGCACTCTATAATGCCAGTTTCCACAAACTAAAAACTTACACTTAACATTAGATAGAGAAGATTAAAGAATTTTGTAATCGACTTTTTTAGAGGCATAATTATTTCTCTAGAGGATTTAAACTCATATAAATCAAAGAAAATATGAATTTTAATTATATTAACTTTTAATCATTTATTAAAAAAATTAAAAAAAGATACGTACGAGACGGGTTTTGAACTCAGGACCTCTCGATCTCCAGTCTACCACTCTGCCACTGAGCTACCACGTATCGATTCGTTGACGTACTTTAAAATGGCATTTAAATGTCATTCCATTAGTCACATTTTTAAAATAGTTTGAAATTACAAAAATCGATTTATCCATATAATAGCAATAATTAAATATTGCATTGTTAGCTAGTTCTGAGCTATTCTAAAAAAATTCAGGTGCCTAGGAAACATAGAACTATGTTTAAAATGGATTACAAAATGTGGAGATAGTGACAAAGACCAAGCTAAGTATATAAAAACGTTTTAAAATAAAAATGATGGGCTATGCTAGACTTGCGTGAATCACCCTGTTCATTTAAGTTTATATTTAAAAAGCGTACATTAGAATTTGATATAATTTGATATAATTAAAAATTGATATAATGGACATCAGTGAGCTCCGCTGGCCTGGAGCGGGAACATGTGAACAAAATGAAGGCACACTATACTATTCTGGAAGTCTAGAAGATGACGTACATCATAGGAATGGAGTTGGCATATTTATAACATCTAAATTCAAGAAATATGTAAAAAATTTTGTACCTGTAAATGACAGACTAGCGATACTCCAATTAAATAGTAAACCATTTAATGTCAATGTTATCCAGATATATGCCCCTACTTCAGAAAAGAAATATGACAATGATGTTGAATCATTCTATAGTCAATTAAAACAGACACTTAACAATCTAAAAAGGAACGAAATCACATATATTATTGGAGATTTTAACGCGACAATTGGTCAAGGACGAAGATCTGACCTGATAGGTGGATATGGACTAGGGGAGAGCAATGAAAAGAGGCGATAGATTATACCAGTTCTGTCAAGAACATGACATGATAATCGCAAATACATGGTTCAAATTACACAAAAGAAGATTATATACATGGAAGGGACCAGGAGATAACTCGCTTCATATAATTAGAAATCAGATAGATTATATTCTAGTAAACAAGAGATTTAAGAATGGTGTCAAGAGATCAACGACATATCCTGGTGCAGATATCGGTTCAGACCATAACCCTCTAATAGCTGACATCCAAGTGAAGCTCAAAAAAGTCGAAGAAAACCCCAAAACACCAAAATTACATATATCAGCATCCAACAAAACGCTAATAGAAAATGACCTGAATAATCAGCTAAAGAATTTAACAAATGAAAACAATATAGAAATATGGAACACGTTTAAAGATCTTACCTGGAAAGTAATGGAAAAATATACGACAACGATGCAGAGGCACAAAAAACAACAATGGATGACTGATGAAATCCTGGAATTGATGGAGCAGAGAAGAAAACTGAAAGATAACAAAACAGAATACAAAGAAAAACAGAAACTAATTAAACAAAAAATAAAGGTAGCTAAAGAAAAATGGATGGAGGATAAATGCAAGGAATTAGAAAAGTTGAATGAAAAACATGATACGTTTAATATGTTTAAAAAAGTTAGAGAAGTAGCTGGTCTTTATTATAAGAAAACTCCACATACTATAACCGATTCGTCGGAAAAATGATAATAGACGAACACGAAATCCGAACTACCTGGTATAATTATATAAATGAACTGTATAATGATGATAGACCCGAAGAACTGGACACTTTAGATGAAGGTGAAGGACCAGAAATACTAAAATCAGAAATACAACATGCTATAAAATTGGCAAAAAACAAGAAAGCCGTTGGTCCCGACAACATACCTACAGAAATGTTAAAGCTCATAAATGAGGAAAACATTGGAATACTAGTCAAACTTTTCAATGATGGTTATTCGACTGGTGATATCCCTGAAGATTGGTTAAAGTCCGAATTCATAACCCTACCAAAAAAACAACGTCCGAAAAACTGTAGCGACTATAGAATGATAAGCCTTATGAGCCACACCTTGAAAATCTTTCTACGTATCATCCACAGTAGAATCAGAGATAAATGTGAAGAAGACCAGGATGAAACACAATTTGGCTTCAGAAATGGACTGGGAACCCGGGACGCACTCTTTGCACTAAATGTGTTATTGCAGAAATGCCGAGATCAAAAAAAAAAATACGTCTTTGCTGTATTTATTGACTATGAGAAGGCCTTTGATCGAGTACAACATCACAAATTAATTAAAATACTAAAGGATAAAGGAGTTGATAGTCAAGATGTACGAATCATAGAAAAATTATACTGGCGTCAAACAGCGACAGCTTGCATAAATGGAAAATCAACAGAAATATGCAAAATACAAAGAGGCGTCAGACAGGGTTGTATACTGTCCCCACTGTTGTTCAATTTGTATTCAGATAGAATATTTAAGGAAGCGCTGCATAATTTGGAATGGGGTGTGAAGGTTAATGGAATTCTGATAAATACAATCAGATATGCAGACGATACAGTTATTTTAAGTGATGATATGAATGGATTACAACACCTTTTAAATGCCATTGACAGAGTGGGAAGAGAGTTTGGCCTAAGTATAAACTGTTCAAAAACAAAATACATGGTATTTAGCCGTTTGGCCCATCAAGATTCACGGTTATTTGTTGATGGTCATATAATTCAAAGAGTACCCAGTTTTAAATACCTTGGTTGCCATATTACTGAACAACTAGATCCAGATAAAGAGATAAAATGTAGAATCGACATAGCCCGCACGACATTTTTAAAAATGAGGTCATTCTTCTGTAATGATACCTTGCAACTTCAACTTCGAAAGCGCATGATTAAATGCTACATTTGGTCAGTCCTCTTGTATGGTGTCGAAGCATGGACATTAAAAATATCCACCATTAACCGTTTGGAGGCCTTTGAAATGTGGCTGCACAGACGTATTCTAAAAATACCATGGACGGCTATGCAGACAAATGTGGCAGTCCTTAAGAGAGCAAATGCTACCCGCGAGCTGCTTGATAACATCAAATATAGAAAGATGGCCTATTTTGGACACGTAGTAAGGGAAGACCGGTATAATATTCTTCAACTTATTATGATGGGTAAAATCGAAGGATGCAGAGGAATTGGTAGAAAGCAGGCCTCTTGGTTGAAGAACATCCGGGAGTGGACAGGAATAAAGAAAGCAGAACACCTATTTAGAAGAGCTCAAGACAGAGACAGTTTCGCCATGTTAATCGCCAACGTCAAGGGGACTTGATAGGGCACGTTAAGAAGAACACATTAGAATTTAAAAGTTAATGTGTCCCAGCGTTTGTTATTATTTTCTAAAATAATGACACATAGAATTTTTGGACATCTTGGAAATTAGTGCACCCTATGTAACGCACAGCTGAATCTTATGTTTGTGCGTCACAGTGTTGCCATGCCATTTCTTTCATAATTTCAATCAATGTTAAATGTACCTACAAGAATAATAGAATAAGAACGTTTACTTCTCCGTCATTATACTAGCTAGAATGACAAGTGAGTTGTCAAATGAAAGCTTATAATCCAAGGATAGTACTAAAGGTGAGAAATTAGACCTAGATTGTCTGTCCCTCAAAAAATAAGCGTTATATTGGGGATTTCTAATGTCGACATTAAAAGTTGCACTATTTTTTTTTCTATAAAACATTTTGATCTAAAACTTACCAAAAAACTTTTTTGTACTCTCTACTTTCAAATAAACGTGATTAAGAAGCTAAATTTTAAACTTCGTCACACAACTTTTGCGATTAAACTTTGCAATGCACAAATCCGCACCTTTTTCTTTGAAAAATTCATAACCTTTATCATGATAAGAATAAAAACTTGAAGCAGGTACCTTTGTCTTCAGAAATGTTAGTTATACTGTAAAAATTTCAGAAAAAAATATTAAAATGGAACAGAGTTGTAGCGAGGTAAATGCAAAAAAAATTTCATTTTTTTTTATTTTTGGTTAAAATTGCGATTTTGACAATGTTCCCCCATATAAAATTCAAAATAAACCTCATTTTCGTTTTCAGCACCCTCTAAAATATAAAGTATGAATAGAATTAGCCATTCACCCCTCGGTGGTCAGTATCTCGAAAACTTTTACAATTTTTTAGGGTGTCCCGCTCGTGTATAATATCACAAAAAATTGTAACGTGATAGTATGAAAAAATAGAGGATACGGCAACGGTGTTACGAGTGATGGTCGGATCCCAGGCCAAAATCTACACAGACATATTAGGGTGCGCTAATATCCAAAATGTCCCAGTTTTTATTCTATCAGTGATTTCCACACTTTGTAATTTCAAAATTTCACCCTGTAATATTCATAATAGACCCCACAGGATATAGTTCGTTGTGAGCAGGTTGTTAAGAAACTTAAAAGAAGAAAAAAAAATAAAAAAATACAGGGTGTTTCATTAAAAATAAAGCTTATGGATTATGCTAAGCTTACGTGGATCACCCTGTACATTTAAATATGATTAAAAAGCGCAAAACATATAAAAATCAACAGGTCTCAGCGTTTTTATGATTATTTAAAACAACAGAAATAATTTTATTTCGTAAGTGAGTTCCACCCTATATTTGACAATATTTCACAGTAGTTCACATGTCGATAACCTACTGTAAGATCTCTTTACGATTAAACGATTTTTAGAGATATCTTGATAGGCTGTTTCATGATTTCTCGTAATATTACATTACCATTTTGGATTTTTCTGTAACCCACAAATAATATAGTATTCAATGTTGTAATATATCGCCGAAACATTTGTTGCAAGAATTCCCGCAGACATCTGTGGTAACCAGTTCTTCGTATATTGTTTTGTTGTCCTCGATTTTGCAGATTGAAAAATTTATTGCAGTTTGTGAAATGGTTAATAATTGGTGAAATAAAAACTAATAATTTTGTTTAAAATGACTGCGACATTAGAGCAGTCAATTATTTTCAATTAAACTATTTCAACATTTACTATTTTTTATGTGATTTTTCAACACATTTAAAAATAATGAATATCTTGGTAGGAAGGAGGTAGGCGCAAAATTTCGGCTCCAATTCATTTATTTCGGCTCCATTCATTTTTTTTTCGAATCCTGAGAAAACTAATCAGTATTGTTGAAAAACTTAAACGCAGAATGAAAGATATTACCGAAAGACGAAAGTCCCTGAAAACTTCTATATGTTTATTTTAATAAGTTACAGGGGTGAAAAAAAGAGAAAATTTAGTGTGATTTTTAATTTCAAATATCTTCTTCAAAATAAACTTTTTGTTTATTCTAAGATACTTTCGTTCCTCGGTAATGTAATCTTTCATTCTGCGTTTGAAGTTTTCAAAATAATTTATTAGTTTTCTCAGGATTCGAAAAAAATTAATGCATTTCAAAAGCACTGAAACCGAAATTTTGCGCCTACGGCCTTAAGTGGATCGTTAACCAGTGCATGTGCATTTTTATTAGATTTTATTTTATTTTATCTACATTCAAAACAACTCTGTATTTATGATTGGGTTCGGGGTGGTTCCAACTCTATAGGTGTTGATTAAATAAAATTAAAATTAAATAAAAAAGTAAATGAAGTAAATTAAAATTAAATGAAATTGAAAATAAATAAATAAAAATAAATAAAACTGAACAAAATTAAATACAAATAATTAAAATCATATTAATTTAAATACAATTAAATAAAGCTAAAAAAATTAAATATAAATAATAAATAAATTTAAAAAAATAAAATTTAATAAAATGAAATAAAATAAAAAAAAAATAAATGGAATTAAAACATGAAATAAAATAAAATAGACGAAAATAAATAAAATACTTAAATTAAATAAAATTAAATAAGGAGAAGATGAAATATAGAAATAATAAAAATATTTATTTTATATTTCGAGAAAGAAGAAGAAGTTTAAAAAATTATAAAAAATGCTGAGACCCTTCGATTAAGATCAACAGCAGGCATATCCTTAAGAGACAGACAAAGCAACAAAAGTATACGAGAACGATGCAAAATTCAAAATATTAACAGGTGGATAAAAACAAGAAAGAAAAACTGGAACGAACAAGTAAACCGAATGGAACCAGGTAGATTAGCGAACATCTATAAGGGACCGTTCAAGTATAACGTAACGCAAGTTTGGGGGGGGGGGGGGCAAAAATCTTCAAAAATTGTGCGTTACATCATAGTTAAGCGCCCATTATAGTGCGTTACGTTGGGGGACAGGGGGTCAAAAATCTTCAAAAATCGCGTTACGTAATACGTGAACCCGTTGGAAGGCCGCCGAAAAGGTGGAAAGACAATGTACAGTCAACAACAACTGAAACAGAATAAGAGGCAGACAAACAGGAGTAATCCTAATTCTAGTCGCGCGAAGAAGAAGAAGTAGACATTTATGTCAAATTTCCAGCAAAAGTTAACTGACTTGTCACTACTGGCGCTCACGAACTTTTAAGTATCCCTCTCCCTCTACCTACGAGCTCACAGCGGGTAGCATACGTTGCGTTGTAAATTATCTTTACTTTGATTAGTAATAATTAGTACCTACCTATCGCATTGTCTGCATAGCAGATTATTTTAAGGTGTTTTTCTCTTATTTCCTTGGTATCCTTTAAAAAATTTGGTATCCTTTTTAGTTCTTACTTTTTTATTTTTTTTTTGTATTTTCAGACAGAAAACAGCCTGAAGTACAAAAACCATTCAGTTAAATAATAGGTACATAAGTTTTCTATTTGCCTACGATTTTTATTAGACAATTAAAAAATACATACCATTCGACAAAATAGTCTTGTTATGTCGAAACGGTAAGCTTCCGAAAGTCATAAAATCAAACATTACACCTCTTATGGCCGATATGTTAATTGATTGGTCAATGTCGGAATATCAAAACATTCGGATTACGTATCAACCTAATGTTGCGTATCTCTGAAAATTCTTCATTTCTTTACTTTCTCCTAATAACGGTTAATGTCGAGATCAAAATCTATTCCGAATTCGGCTACCTGTGCCTGCACCATACACCTAGCTGAAGGTTGACTAGCGGCACTTACTAATTGACCAATAATGCGTTTTAACATTGAATTTTTAATTAGCGGTTAACAAACTCTCGTTTTTTATTTAAATATCCGAATATTTATTCAGAAAACAGAGTGCTATTGAACAAGGTACTTCGAAAAATTAAACCAAAGCTTTACTACTTGACAATCTGCAATCGAAAAGATATATAGTCCAGGGAGGATCTGTTTTGAGATGGACGTTGAGAGGTGACTCTAATTTTTTTGCAGAAATTGTTTGGAATTAACACATATAATAATAATTGAGTTATCCTCCCACTAAAAAAGGTTCGGAACATTGTTTAAATAATCAAAATGTCAAAACATGAAGGAACAATTCGATTTTTTTCTTCGTCTTTTGATTATAACTTTAAAAGTGTTCACTTCCGAGAAAAGTTGCTTCTTCTTCTTCTTCTTCTTAACGTGCCCTATCAAGTCCCCTTGACGTTGGCGATTAACATGGCGAAACTGTCTCTGTCTCGAGAAAAGTTGCACAAAAATAAAAGTTGCGTAATTAAATTTGCTACAATATAAGTTTGGTTAAAATTTTTTTAAATTGTTACCCTTGTTGCAAAATAGCATTAATTGCGAAAAAACATAAAAAACAAGTACATATTCGCATTTTACGTTTTTCAACCATTTCTGCTACACTTAGGAACTCCATATTTCATCCAAAAAAACTTTATGATATGATAAAACAATACTGTAAAAGTTAAGATCAGTTTAATAGATTTTGCAAAATAAATTTTGCAATCCAGCTTTCGCAAAAAAATTAATTTTTTCAAAATGTTGCATGACTGAAAATAAAGCAGATAGCAAGTTAATTTTTTTTTTACAAATAGAAGAATACTGTACCTTTCATTTGCAATTTGCAAAATTAAAATCGGTTAACTACCACGGCGTCAGGAATTTTTTTAAATAAACATTAATTTTTAGTGCTACGAGCAGGACAGCGGTGTTCGATTCACACAAGTTGATTCCCGCCAAAATTTCTTCCAATCTTTATCTAATATATTATTTTCTTACTCTATATTTTGTTGTATGTTCATATTTTAATTCCACAAAAATCAAACTAATTTGATTATTGTTTGTGAAAAATTGTTTAAACAATTGCATATGTTTAAAAATAATACACTTTTATTTTCTAAGTTAAAATATATGAAAAAAAGTTTTTGCCAAAAAAAGTGTTATGTCAAAGGACATTTAAAATTCATCAATCATTATCAAAGGTAATTTGCCCAATCAGAGCGAACGTATCCGTTGTCCTGCGCGTAGCACCAAAAATTAATGTTTATTTAAACAAATTCCTGACGCCGTGGAAGTTACCCGATTTTATTTTTGTAAATTGCAAACGAAAGGTACAGTATATACGAATACTTTTAAAGTTATAATCAAAAAACCAAGAAAAAAATCGAATTTTTCCTTCATTTTTTGACATTATGTACTAATATTTTTACAGTTGCGCCCTGGTCTAATAAGCGAGGAAACGAAGCATTGCACCTAAGAATTTTGTGCAGTAAGATGAATCGTCATGCAACTTTTTGCATTCGATTCAGGAAAGTTTGTGAACTAAATTGATCAACGGCAGATGAAAATTTCCATAAGAAAAATGCATTCAAAGTGCATCTCGAAGAGATGGAAAATGAAAAATTTGTAACTCAGGAAATACTGACGGAAATGAGTTCAATTATGGGGTTTTGGAGGTCGTTGAACACGAATTTCATCTCGACGATGAACTCCAAGGTACCTGATGTTAGTGTTGCCCAAAATCGGTCTTGGTCTTGCAGTCTTGGTCTTGTTCTTGCATTTTCGCAAGACCAAGACCGCTTTATTTTAGCAAGACCAAGACCAAGACTGACCGTGCAAGACTTGAGCAAGAACAAGACTAAGCCTGCAAGACTCTTGCGCCTGCAAGACTCTTGCGCCTTGCAATTAGGATTGAGTGTCGTTTTAGGGAATATAGTAGTTCGGGTATATGCTTAGAGACTATGAGATGCAAAAAAAGGTAAAAAAAATTTGGAAAATTGGACTTATGCGTATTATGAACAATACAATAAACATACATAGCGAATCAAAATATACATTAACCCTCGTAAGGCGGTGCAGGGTGCAGCTGCACCCCAGACCTCGCTTTTCTCACCTATCTTTTTTAATAATTTTTTTTTGATTTTTGTCCATTTTTTTATTCGCATTAAATTTAATTCTAAACACATTACACCCATTGCAGCATCTAAAACGTTTTACGTTTACGTGATGTTTTTAGAAAAATGACTATTGTGCAAATGATGAAAATTTCATATCCTGAATTGGACATTTCTGGTGTTCCACTTGGAGCTAACAGAGCTACGGGACAAGGTCGGTGTTACGTATGTCAGAGAAAAAAGACCGAAAGTCCCGACATAACTGTATTTTGTGTAAAAACTTTGTGTTGGTCACTCTGTGAAAAATTTCATGTGTTTATCTTGCAACGATAATAATTTTTTTTAAAGAAGAAATGGGTACTTTGTTTGTAAAATTATGTTTCATAGTATAATAAATAAGTCCTAATTATCTTTCAAATCAATTTTCCCGACGTTCACATATAAAAAAATGGATATACAGATGGGGTGCAAATGCACCCTGCACCGTTGTTTACGTAAGAATCTAAGCACCGCTTTACGAGTGTTAAAAGAACACGTGACATATTTATTTGACACGTACTTAGAGGTCATAATAAATTTGTACAATGTAAAAATAAATTATTATATAATATGTACATTCTTTCTTATATAGCAGACGACGCCTTCGCTCTGAAATTCATTGTTAATTGTCTAGATTTTGAGAACAGGTCCTTTCATAAAATAATCTTGTGTTTTGACGCCGACAGTAATAAATATCCTTTTGAAACTTGTTATGATGTCACCAAAGCTGATATAATACGACACCCACTTAATTGTTTTTCCTTATCAGTTTAAAGACTAAAGACTATCGTAGGTATATAAACTTTTTGCAGAGTGTGCAATTATATCAATGGGTCAAACAAAATACCATTCTCTAGACAAATGTTCTTTAATACAGTCAAGTTTATGCCATTTATTGGATTTTTTGTGTGTTAACCATGTTTTAGCACATGTAAGGTTATTAAATGTAAATGTTTATTAAGAAACAGACTGACTCCCGTGGGACATCGTAGATAGCTTAGTTAGTGAGAGTATAGGCAGGGATAGTTTAGATCGTGGGTTCAAACCCCACCCGATGTGAGTTGTTTATACATTTATTAATTTGGTTGGTTTTGTAACTAAAAGAACAGAATCATGAAAATTGGAACGAAGGGGTTTTAAAGAGTGATCTATTTAATGAAAATATTTTCATTTATTTCCTACTTCCGGTTATACCGGACGTTGCTTATAACTTCATTTTTTTTTAATGGGACGCCCTGATTATTTTTCCCTACATTTTTAAATTCTCCTCGATGTCTTCGTTGTTAAAATGTTTTGTAATGTTATAAATATAAGGTAGTTTAAAAGAGAATTAAATTTTTTTCTTAATTTCGCAGCAATATTCACACCCTGTAGAATTGTAGTAGTTTGACATCCACAACTATATTTATGTTCAGATGATTTTTAATATAATCTACTATTGTTAAGAATTGTTAGTATATATAGCTAAATTTTTACTTTTAGAATACAGGGTTGGTCGAAACTCGGAATAAGTATTTTCTGAGTTTGCTTAAATGGAGCACCCTGTATTTTAGTATTGTAATGATATAATATGGTACTTTTTTATTTCTTAAGCGTTTCCTATACCTAACTGTTTTAGTTTGTGAGTTATTGGTGATTCAAGCCAAATATTATTTGCAACAAAAAATATGTGAAATTTTATTAGGTTGGCCGTGAACATAAAATGTTCGCAAATAATTCAATAACAAATAATTTTTCGGAAATAGATACATATTAATCTAGAGTCTAGAAGTCTAGACTGATCCTAAAAATTACCAATAATTGTTGAGCTATCAAAATACCTACGTAATTGTTAGTGCGATTAACAATTAAGTACAAATTAAGGCAGTTAGGTATAGAGAATGATTAATAAATAAAAAAGTACCATAAAATATCATTTCATTACAATACTAAAATACAGGGCGTTCTATTTAAGAAAACTCAGAAAATATTCATTCCGAGTTTCGGCCAACCCTGAATACCAAATTCAACAATAATAATTTTTAACAATAGTAGACTATATTAAAAATCATTTGAACATAAATAAAGTTTTTGATGTTAAATAACCAATTCTACAGGGTGTGAAAACTGCTACGAAATTAATAAGAAAAGATAATTATCATTTAAACTACCCTACATAATATTACAAAACCTCATATTTCAGAAAGAAGACATGGAAGAGAATTCAGAAATGTAAAAATATACAGGGTGTCCCATTTAAAAAAACGAAGTAATAAGCAACTTCCGGTATAACTGGAAGTAGGAAATAGATAAAATATTTTCATTAAATAGATCACTCTTCAAAACACTCCATTCCAATTTTCATGATTCTGTTGTCTTTAGTTCTGGAGATATTTTTAATAGGAAAGTTTATCTGCCTCACCCAGTATGTTAAGTCAAGCTGAAAATGTACCTATACTGTTAGGTTGTTCTAAGATCTAAAGTAACGTTTAATAAATAGTAATATGCTAGTGGGCAACTGCGAGACTTGCAAGACTCTTGCTGCAAGACCAAGACCAAGACCAAGACTGGGAGTGCAATACCAAGACCAAGACCAAGACCAGGTGTATTGGTGCAAGACGAAGACCAAGACTTTCTAAGTCTCGTCTTGGTCTTGCACTCGGACAACACTACCTGATGTCTAGGGTGGAACTCGTCGCCTGGAGTTTTATGTTATAATCATTCAAAATCAGTTTATAATCATTACTCGGGCGGTTTTGGGGGTCGCTGAGCCCGAACTTCATGACGGCGATCGCGATCGTCTCCAAAGTACCCATACATGGTACCCAGTGTGAAACTCGTCGCCTGGAGTTTTAGTTTATAATCATTCAAAATGAGTCAATAACTATTACTCAGGGGTTTAGGGAGTCGCTGAGCACGAATTTTATGTCGGCCATTGTTTTCCAACGTACCTGGTGCTCAGGGTGGAACTGGTTGCCTGGAGTTTTATGTTGTAATCGTTAATTAATTAAGTTATTGTAATTATTAGTACCCCGAGTAATTAATAGTTTTGAATGATTATAACATAAAACTGGCGACAAATTTCACCCTGGGCATCGGGTACTTCGGAGACCAACGCCATCATAAAATTCGTGCTCAGCAACCACCAATATCCCCCGCGAAATGGATATTGACTGATTTTGAATGATTATAACATAAAACTCCAAGCGACGAGTTCCACCCTGGGCACCAGGTAGCTTGAAGACCATCGCTGACATGAAATTCGTGCTCAGCGACCCCCAAAACCCTCCTAGTAATTAATATTTGGCAAAAAATTTGGCACTTTATTGTTTATTTATGCAGCATAACGTAAACAATTAACGCAAAAAGTGAAATTATGTATAGTTCATATAATTAGCTACAATCTGTAAAAGTTTCAAGTTTCTTCATTGTAAAAACCAAGAGAATTTAAGCATTTTCCATTAAAATCTTTTTTTTATTGAAACAATTATAAAACATAAAACAAATGTTTTATTGACTATTCGTGTATTGTTCCCGCGAATGCATATATCTGCAAATATTCATTCATTTGAATTGAAGAAAAGGCAGTCAAATTAACGTCTAAAGATTTGACAAAGACGATTGAACTAAAGAAAAGAGTTTAAAAATGTTAATGTCACGTTAACGTCATAAGTCAACCAGCTCTTAGCTAACCTCTAAAGGTGGGAAACTATCGTGAGAGGTAATGTTTTATAGGTTAATAGTGATAATTTCCCACCTCCATCATTTTCATCTTTTTATTTCACAACGCATTATTTGTCCTCGTTATCATCGTAGTCCATCTTTTGAGCTATTTTGCCGGTTATTAGCGCGCTCATCACTGTATGTGTATGTAGTTATTTATTTCTTCTAATACGAGAGTTTATTAAAATTTAAAGGTTTTACGAAAACTTTAGTTTTATCTATTTAACTAGATAGTGTTAAGATATTTTTACATTGTGAACTAATAATTGTAATAATTATGTTATTATATCTACACACCATCAAAAAAATATCACTATATTTTTAAATACACGTGAATGTTTACGTTTAAAGTGACGGTCTACTTTATTACATGATATAGTTGAACCTATTAAGTTAAGTTATATAACGTCCTGAAGTATTTTCCTGACACGATAAACCAGTTACGCCTTTCTTCATTTACATTGACATTGTTCAGCTAATCCAATTCTGGCGTAATAGCGCGTTTAAAATATACTTCCATAAATACGTCTAGTGGTGTCAAAATTTGTTTTGTAGCTGAAGTAGTACGCAATAAAATTTCAAGTAAAATGTATAACGGTATCAGGAGTAAATCACAAACGAGGAAGTCGCTTAGGTTCTACAAAAATTAAAAATTAAAGCAAAGAAGATGTGTACACTTGAGTCCAGGGTTCTTTACCCGTGCGTCATTAATACATGGCGAGATAAAACACATACTTTTTATATACACATATGCAGTGCGTCCATAAAGTAACGCATAAATTCATTATTTCGTAAACCGGCGATATTAAGGAAAAATCCCGAAACAGGTCGATTTTTATTTTTAAACTCCAATTTTTTAGCATATATATCATACTAGTGACGTCATCCATCTGGGCATGATGACGTAATCGATGATTTTTTTAAATGAGGATAGGGGTCATGTGATAGCTCATTTGAAAGGGTATTTAATTCTCTATTCAATAATATAAACATTAACATATTTATTTATACAAGGTGTTCAAAAACATTTTTTTAATTAAAATAATTGAGACAAAAAGAAGAATGTATGTAATTTATTTAATTCAAAATACGTTTTACTGTTGTCATAAAACAGGAAAAACGTTTATTTGACAAATAAATATTATTTTTCGCTTAAATTCAATGTTTAAGCTGCCACCCACCTTTCTCTTGGCAGTTTGAACATTTCGTTTAAACGAAAATCAATGTTTCTTTGTCAAATATTTTTTTTCTGTTTACTGACAGTAGTAAAATGTATTTTGAATTAAATAAATAACATATAATATTCTTCTTTTGTATATATAACACCCTGTATAAATAATTATGTTAATGTTTATATTATTGGTTAGATAATTGAATACTCTTTCAAATGAGCTATCACATGACCCCTATTCCCATTTAAAAAAATCATGGATTACGTCATCACGCCCAGATGGATGACGTCACTAGTATGATGTATATGCCAAAAAATCGTAATTTAAAAATAAAAATCGACCTATTTCGGGATTTTTCCTTAAAGTCGCCGGTTTACGAAATAACGAATTTATGCGTTACTGTATGGACTGTATTATATGAAAAAATGTAAGGTTTAAAACCAGGCATCTTAAGTTAGATTTATAACATGGTTGTAAAATCAACAAAGGTGCAGCAAAAAGTGCTTTCCTTAAAGCAAGCAAGGCCCAAAATATTTGCTTGCTTTATACAGGGTGTTTCAAAAAGGTATGTCATAAATGAAATCACGCATTCCGGGGACAAAAATAAATTGATTGAATCCAACTTACCTTAGTACAAAAGTGTACACAAAAAAAGTTACAGCCCTTTGAAGATATAAAATGAAAATCGATTCTTTTTCATATATCGAAATCTCTTAGAGATTTTTCATTGAAAATGGACATGTGGCATTCTTATGGCAGCAACATCTTAAAAAAAATTAAAGTGAAATTTGTGCACCCGATAAAAATTTTATGGGGGTTTTGCTCCCTTAAACCCCCCCAAACTTTTGTGTACGTTTCAATTAAATTATTATTGTGGCACCATTAGTTAAATACAATGTTTTTAAAACTTTTTTGCCGCTTTGTACTTTTTCGATAAGCCAGTGTTTATCGAGGTATTTTGAATTTCGAATATTTGTCGAATCCACCACATATTTGTATATGGTTAAGTACGTATGATATTACCTAGTCAGTGGTGTCATGGCAAAATTAGCAGTGCCGGAACGCACTGCTAATTTTTGTTTACAAAACCTAAATTCTCTATTTATTTTTTTTTCTTTTCTTAACCAGTGTGGGAACGGCGTTCCCACGCGCTCCCACACCATGACACCACTGTACCTAGTTAATAATATGAAAATTTATTTATAATTTACATTTGTAGGTATATTTTGAAGAAGAAGCCACATCTCGATAAAAGGTGACTTATCAAAAAAAGACTAAGAGGCAAAAAAGTTTTTAAAACACTGTGTTTACTTAATGGTACCACAATAATATTTTAATTGGAACGTACACGAACATTTGGGGGGTTTAAAGGAACAAAACCCCCATAGAATTTTTATGTAAACATATTAAAAAAGAAGCCGCATCTCGATAAAAATTGGCTTATCGAAAAATACTAGGAAGCAAAAAAGTTTTAAAAACGTTGAGTTTAACTAATGGTACCACCAAAAAAGTTTGGGGGGTTTAAGGGAGCAAAACCCCCATAAAATTTTTATGGGGTGCACAAATTTCACTTTAATTTTTTTTAAGATGTTGCTGCCATAAGAATGCCTCATGTCCATTTTCAATGAAAAATCTCTAAGAGATTTCGCTATATGAAAAAAAAAATCGATTTTCATTTTGTAATTTCAAAGGGCTGTAACTTTTTTTGTGTCAATCAATTTATTTTTGTCCCCGGAATGCGTGATTTAATTTATTACATACCTTTTTGAAACACCCTGTATATGAGGGCCAAAAAAAACGGCAGTTATGGATGCCCTGCCAGAGGATACCCTCCTTTACACATAGTTACAAGGGGGAGACGAAGATGGGATATTATAGACTGCAGGGTTGTACCTGGTACTCAGGCGGGTCTAAAATTGCAGAAGGGTCAATTGCAGGAATATTCAGTAGTGGTGAAAATTTACACATTTGTGTTTCACTAAGAGATTATACCTCTGTATTTTAAACAGAAGTTTGAAAAAATTAGCATGATCGCTTTCCAACTGAAGCGAGTTAAATTAAGTTGGGGATTATCAGCTGTTTAATAAAAAAGTTTAAAAATCAACAATTTTCAAACGTAGTATAATCAGATCCTCATTATAATTTACAAACTTAGAATTGAAATGGAACCTGAAGAGGAACACGAAAAAGAAGAATATTAACAGTGAAAACTTAGCATCATACATAATATAGTGTTGCATGCAAAAAGTAAAACTTATTAATATTGGCAAGATATGTAAGCCAGGACCAAAAATGAAACATTACTGAAATAATAGCTACTTTTAATATGTCAAAAGCAGAACGTGTATCATATGTGTAGGTTATAGAGACTGAATTTAAATCACATTAAACTTTTCAGTCATGTTGGGTACAATCGTACCTATTAATTTGAATTCATATAGGAATCTAACTTAAACCAGTTTAAATAAATTTATATTCTATAAGTACTATACTTCTGCGTTCTGTACCCAGATAGCGCATGGATCGTTTTATTCTAAAAGAATATTAATGTTCAAAAGCAATATGGGGCAATTGCGTTGTTGGTAAGAGGTAAGTGCCCTTGTTTCTTTAAATATCAGTTTGAATAAAAGTCAATTGTGGTTTAAATTTCAGTGCAATTTTGAAAGTAATGTTATTTCTGACTAATTGTGAATTTGTTTTATTGAAATTTTACTTTTTCAAATAGAGACGTGCACAATTTTCGATGAGCACAATTGTACCCAAAATGGCTAAGTGTTATTTTTATTTTCAGAGTAAAATCCTTCCAAAACAATAAGTATATAACGAAGAAGAAAATGCTAGAAGAGCTAGAAAAACTGTCCGACATAGAAGGGCGTGTTAGGGATGACAGTGACTGCGAAGAACAAATACAAGTAAGACAGACTTACACATAATATGATAGATGATGGTCTCAGAAAATCAAAACGAAGGGGAGGATGACGAAGAGGATAATGAGGAAGAAACGGTGGATGATAACGAACAGGGTGAAAACGATGATAACTTTATTACTTAAAAAAAATATGTATTACTGGGGTGCAATTTAAAAATATTGGACATTTTCCAGAGCACCCATACAGCTACCTTTACCTTTAAGGGACAAAAACGCTGGTTGTACAGGCAAATCAAGATGGAAATGCCAGAGGTGCAATGTCCATTTGTGCCTTCAAAAGAAAATAAATTGCATTCTTATGTTTCATATGCGCTAGTCTTGATTTATTTTGGGTACAAATGAACCCATAAAATTTTTTTATGTATACATGCTATATTTTTATTAATGGTAAAAAAGTGTTATATAAACTGTTTTAAGTACATTTTAAACAAAAAATATTTTCTCGTTTGATGAAAAAAAAATGGTACTGAAAGGGTTAAAGGAATAATTGTGCTATCTACCGCAATATCCAAACAAACTTAGACAATAGGAAACAAAATGAATGTAAATATAGAACTTATGAAAAAGAAACGCAATAATAAATATGCAATTTTAATATGCTATAAACTTTTGACTGGGGAGTACGGTCCTGACAATGATAATATACATCACGTTGTAAACCGCTGCGATATTTATCAGTTTTTAAATGATAAAAACACAGTTTAAAATTATTTTGTTAGTTCCTCCACATTGTTATAGTGGAAACACCATGTAAACCCCGCAAACCTGACGTGAATACCAAAAACCACATCTATTATATTTATATTAATAATAATATAACCTATAAAATATCCAAGAAATATAAATAGGACCAGTTTTGGGCCAAGATCCACACAGGTTTTTGAACCGGCGACAGGGCCGGCCTTGCAACGTCTCCAAAATTAATCAAACATGACTTCGAATAACACCATGAACACTACACAAACTACATCTCACATCTCATATTCCAGTGTTGTTAACACGTTTAAACAACCAACAAAAGACGAAGCCATAGTTCTTTCTAGTATTGAAGGAACCAAAGTTCAAGAGTACATCATAGCCGTCGGTTCAATAGTTGGTCCACGTAACGTATCTTTCGCTTCCAGAATAGCCAATAATAGAATATGTATATATCTCTCTTCTAAAAATATGGTTGATTCATTGCTGCATTCCCACAAATACGTCAATATAAAAGAAATTCAAGTAGAAATAAGAAGACTTATCACTCCAGCTCAAAGACTGATAATATCAAACGCTGGTCCTTCTGTTCCAACCACGTTAATTGAACAAGAACTACGTAAAATGGGTATAAGCGCCGTCTCTAAAATGACTTTTCTTAGGGTAGGAATGCCTGAAAGCGAATACAGCCATGTCTTGAGTTTTAGAAGGCAAACATTTATCACACCTTTAGAAAATATGTCCATTCCCGATTCTTTCATGATCTCTCATGATAATACCACTTACAGACTATACCTTTCTATAGAAGGATTCAACTGTTCAAAATGCAAGACTATTGGTCACCAGGAAACAGAATGTCCTGACAATGCTAATACAATCACTTCTAATGCAACCACTTCTAATACAACCAATCTTGACTCAACCAATTCTAATCCACCCACTTCTAATACAACAAATCCTGACCCAACCAATTCTAATCCAACCACTTCTAAAGCTCTTCCAGAAACCTCCCAAAACACACAATATATAACAAATCTACCTTATAACCAAACAGAACAAAAACCTTCTGACAAAGCCTTAATATCCACCTCTAACGATCACCCAGCATCTTCCCAAAACATATTAGATCAGATCCCAGACGTACAGGTCTCTAATAACCAATTAGAATCTACCATAGAAACTGACGACATGTCAAGACCTACAAATAATACAAATGAAACAAACACTTTAAAAATAACAACATCATCAACTTCCAACAAGATCAGCAATCTTACTCCATTAGAAATAACACAACCTAAAATTATTCCAAAGGTCACAAAACATCCAAAAAGGCTCATCTCATCGTCTCCAGAAATCAACGAAAATACCACACAGACCGATTCTCATATCTTCACTTCTCCAGTAACAAGGAAATCAAAGAAAAAAACAAAAACGTCTAAAAGAAATTCTCGAGATGAACTTTTACTTTCCCTAGAGATAATTCAAGACAATATCGCAAACAGATCACCACCATTTGTCCTTAACTTCGACGAAATATGTGACTTTCTCGAAAACACATTAAACGCAAAACATCCCGAAATAACCTCAAAAAACTATTCGAACGAAACAGCCGAATTAATTCAGATCCTTAATTTTGTTCACGCTTATACCCACAATTCAAAATTAAAAAATAATATAACTCGATTAAGAAAGAAACTAAGCCCCAATAATTTCTCTTCCACAGAAGAGACCGATGAAACACATTCTCAGTCAGAACTCGAAAATGTCTAATCTAACCCCTATATATTACAGTGGAATATCAATGAGTTCTACACCCATTTAGAACAATTAAAACTTCTAATAAACGAAACATGCCCTAAGATCTTATGTCTTCAAGAAACCCATTTTAAGCAATACAATATTAATCTTCAAAACTACCAATGTTTTCCAAAAAATAGAATAGCACAACAGGCAAGTGGCGGAGTAGCCATCCTTGTAAGAACAGACCTAGAAGCTAAGCCAATCACATTAAGAGTGTCCTCAATTTCAAAAAGAAAGAAGATCCCATAGAATCACAGACGATGACCTCAAGACAATCCTCACCAAAAAAGTTTCATCAGTGTTAACATATTTAAAAGACATCAAATTGTATAATATTAAATTAAATTGTATTATATATTTAATGTAATACTTTGTATTGTCATATCCACTAATAACCCTGCGCGGTTGATGTGGTTTTGTGTTTTAAATAAAAAAAAAAAAAAACTTTTGACTGGAATTATAACACAATTATAACGTTATATTTGGGACACACTATATATTTCTTCAATAAGAACTTTTTCTACCTTCAAACCAGTCTTCATCGACCCAAAAAAGGCAAAAAAATAGACCCACTCCTCCAGGACATCTGGTCCATTAAACGAAAACCAGACCTCCTTCGCGAATTGCATATCACCATACTTCGTTGTTGCATGCCTTCACAGACACAATCGACAAAGCGACGACACCTTCACCGTAGTAAGCGACACCTTCTTATAGTATACTTCCTCCATGTCTTCGCGCTAAGTCACAGCGAGATTATTCGAATATCGCACACAACCAAAACAAAAGTCAGACCGACCGCGTTACGAGATCTTGAAGTTACGTAAACATTGGGTCGTGATGGACGCCTTCTCAGAAGAACTCAGTCCCCCAGGATATATAATTCAAACGAAGAAATAAATAACAATTGGAAAAGAAAATCTGTTTGTCGTGTCGAAAATGGACGTCGTCGCCGTAGGGACGCCGATCATCTAGGTATTGATATGCTTGAAGCTTTCGGCCTTTGCGTTTGCGGTTGCAACAGATTGCGGCATTGAAAAGAGCCGATTGGAAGAAAAAAATCGGCGGGCATTTCCTAGTGAGAGCAACTGAACAACTAAAAAACCTTGAAAACAGTATTGTATAATCGAACGGAGCTGCAGATTTGTTTATTAGTGATGTCTTCTTGTGCTTGTGATACCGGTGGATGATGTGATTTGTATTTCAGTTTTCAGCGGGAATTATTTTACAGACAAATATGAGAAAAATCTTTGGAATACAGGTAATTTTTTATTATATAAGTATTAATTGTTTTATGCGTGGGGAATGCAGTTATTTAATTATTTATAATGAAAAAATCTTTGAGCTCAGTCGAGCTTTCGGAAATTTTATTTCCTTGTTCCAGACATTCTAAAAATAAAAATGTTCACATTTAGATAAAACTTAAAAAAACTTACTACCTACTCCTTAGTTCAGGAACCGAAGCTTTTCACCTCGCAATTTTTACAGAATGGATTGATTTGCTTGAAAATTCGAGAATAAGTAGTGGATAGTCCAAGAATCAAAATCTATATGATAATGAAAGGCGCTTTTACCATGGGGGTGGTTGCCACCCCATCTGGGCGTGGAAACTTTTTATTATATTTTGACCGCAAAAGTTGATAAAAACATTCATTCTAAGAAAAAAATGTTCTTACATTTTTTTGATAAAATTAATAGTTTTCGATTTATTCGCTATCGAAAGTGTTAGTTTTATAACGAAAAAATCAATGTTTTTCGATAATATGTACTCATTTACGATTCACTCAATTTTTGCCGTACAAAAGATTTTTTTTAACCAAGTTCTTGGGAATTAAATAACCTACAATTTCATATTTAAACATTTTTTCGTATCTCTGATGCTAATCTTTCAATTCTGAAGAAAATTGCATTTTTTACCAAACTACAAAAATTCGTTATTAGCTTTTAACTCCAGTTTTTTAAAAACTAATCAATCTAAGCCAGTCCAACTTCTAGAATCTATTAATAATACATAAATAAAGAAGAATGAATAAGGCCAATGACTAAAAACACCGCTAACTTACAATATTATGCTTCCAATTGGATTTCTTATTAAAAAAAATATATTGATTTTTTAACCGAAACTTTTTTATTTTTTATCTTAGAAAGTTTAGTAAAAAATAATTTTGTAGGTTTTTACAAGATCTATGAGCCTATTAATATTAAATTTTTTTAAAACCCTCAGTCGCAAAATCAGGTGACTTTGAAAGAGTTGGTAAAGGTGGTTTTTGCATGTGATTACAAGTTTTAATTTGTCAATAGCTCACTCAATTTTTGCCATAGAAAAAATTTTTGCAAACCAGCTTCTTGGGAATTAAACAAGCTACAATTTCATATCTAAACATTTTTTCGTATCTCGGATGCTAATCTTTCTATTCTGAAGAAAAAGCCATTTTTTCCAAACTACAAAAATTCGTTATTTGCTTTTAACTCAATTCTTTTTAAATACTAATCATTCTAAGACCTTCAAACTTCTAGAACCTATTAATAATAAATAAATAAAGAATACCAAATAAGGTCAATGACTAATTTTAATTAGGGTGGTGATTAGGGGGTTGATTCTGATCACTATTTCGCTGAAAAAAATAGGGACTGACATACTTTTCATTATAAGTCACTTAATTTTTGAGCTAGGGACTTGTTTTTTTATTTCTGGATATATGTAGATATTTTTAAATGTTTTAAATTAGTTTGAAAAAGTTATCCTCAAAAAATGCAAAGTTTTTCCGTTTTTTGACTTTGAAACTACAATATTTAGCATTTGACAAAGAAGAGCTAACATATAATAAAGTATAGCTCGATTAGTATTGGTCTTAAAGAAAATTTAAAAAACGGTTTTGTTTATTTTTTTTAAAAGGTACATTTTTGTTAAGTAAAGTTGTTTTGATAAAACGAAAACTTTTGGAGTTATTAGCAGAAAACTTATTAAAACATTGATTTTTTCGATATAAAACTAACACTTTCGATAGCAAATAAATCGAAAACTATTAATTTTATCAAAAAATGTATAGAACGTTTTTTGTTTATAATGAACGTTTTTACCAACTTTTGTGGTCAAAATATAATAAAAAATTTCCACCCCCGACATGGGCGGCAACCACCACCATGGTAAAAGCGCCTTTCGGCATCATGTAGATTTTGATCCTTGGACTATCCACTACTTATTCTCAAATTTCCAAGCAAATCGATCCATTCTGTAAAAATTGCGAGGTTTTGTCCTATTTTATGCTTCATTACTTGGACTACCTGGTTACAAAGTAATACCATTAGTTTTTGATAAACAAGAAGAACTAAAAAATAACATAAAAATAAACGTAATACAATTATTTTCAAATTACACAAAATAAAAATAATCTTAATAAAATAATTATTCAATATCAGTCGGATATCACTCAAATGTTTTGACTGCTACAATAATTCTGGAGGCTGAGAAAGAAATTAACGAAAAAAAAAACAATGTATACAAAAATTATAAAAAGGAGTAAACAAATCTTAAGGTAAAATTAGTAGTAATAATGAACTAACAATAAAATACGGGTAGATAATGCAACTAACTATTATTTTTTAGAATTTGTTTTTTTTAATTCTCCTTTGTTACTCCTTTATTAAAAATTTATATAGTTGATGAGACAAAATGGTATTATAAATTATGCATAAATTATTGATGGCAGATCTCTTATTATGTTTTGATCCATTTCTTTAGTCCAGAAAGCCACTGAGCATCCGCTAGGAAAAATATTCCGATTCGGATTTTTTGCACAATGTTACTCAAAAAGGACCCCTTTTAACAAATTTGCATGTTGCCAGGTCCAAAAGTGGGTCAAAATTTTTTTAAACGTTTTTTTTGTTTTTGTCTTAAAATTATGTTTTTTGCATCGAACAAAGTTTTTTTTGGTTTTTTGGATCATTTCAAACAGAAAAGGTCTTTGATGACTTTTCTCTAAAGTTGATAGTTTTTGACATACAAGCGCTTAAAAATTTAAAAATTGCGAAATCGGCCATTCTTAATCCTCATAAACTATGTGAAAAACTGAAAATTTCGATGTTGCCAAGGTAAGAAGATATTCTTTTACCATCGATTGATGAAATCTCGAAGAGTTTTTTGCAATACAATATCGAAAACCCCATTGTTTTTTAAATCAAGGGCAATCAAGGGAGCTTGATTGGCAACCGTTGCATGTATTGTATAATATGTAACATTAGTAAATATATGTGCGGAAAAATATTTCGATTCAATTTTTTTTTCACCATCTTGCTTAAAAAGGTTCCCTGTTAACAAATGTGCATGTTGCCAGGGTCAAAAATGTGTCAAAAAAAATTTTAATCAATTTTTTTAAACTTAAAATTTTCTCCGATTACATATATACACATGTAACGGTTGAAAATAGTGTCGCTCCCGCTTGATTAGCAATTAAAAAACAAAGGGGTTTTCGATATTGTATTGTAAAAAGCTCTTCGGGATTGCATCAATCGATATTCTTAGAATATCTACGTACCTTGGTATCATTGAAATTTTTGGTGTTTCACATAGTTTTTGAGGGTTAAAAATGGCCGATTTTGCAATTTTTAAAATTTCAATCGCTTATATCTCGAAAACTATCACATTTACAGAAAAGTCACTTAAGGTCTTTTCTATTTGGAATGATCCAAAAAACCTAAAAAAATGGTCCGATGAAAAAAATTAGTTTTAGGAAAAAACAAAAGTTTAAAATTTTTTTTTTGACTTTTTGACCCTGGCAACATACAAATTTGTTAAGAGGAGATATTTTCATGCAAGATGGTGAAAAAAAATTAAATCGAAATATTTTCCGCACATATATTTACGCATGTTACACATACATGCAACGGGGTTTCGATATTGTATTGCAAAAAACTCTTCGGGATTTCATCAATCGATGTTTAAAGAATATCTTTTTACTCTAGCAACATCGAAATTTTAAGTTTTTCACATAGTTTCTGAGGGTTAAAAATGGCCGATTTCGCAATTTTTAATCGCTTATACAGGGTGAGTTTTTAGTGCGGGATCGGTCGATAATTCCATTACGGTATAGACTATCGAAAAAAGTTATTTAGAAAAAATGTAGGCATTGATATTCTCCACGCTTGGAAAATATGTCCATTTCTACAGGGTGATCAATAATAGCGTGGTATATCAAACATATATTTTTTTAAATGGGACACCCTATATATTTTTTCATATTTATATTCCCCTCATAATTCTTGTTCATATAATATAGGGTTTTCCATTACTATACAGAGTATTTAACAAGTTATGACCATTTTTATTTCGAAATCCCTATGAGATTAACACCCTGTATATAAAGAAGTAATTCATAGACAATAATTTGTTTTATATAGTAATATAAACAATATACTGTAGTTTTTAAATAAGGTCCAATTGAAATCATTGACAAATGTTTGTATACAGGGTGAACTACAAAACCAAATTACGATTTCCTCTATTTTTTTAAATGGATCACTCTATATTTTATTTTTCAAAAATATTGTATTTATTATACTCTTTCATTTTTATATAGCATTCCCTATATATCTAAACTGATTACTTTCCGAGATATTTTTAGTTTTCTTCAACTTTCGGGAATACATTCAATTATTCTAGTAGAAATAAGTTGGTATTGAATGATAATTAAACAAAATTATTTTTATTCAATAAATAACTAACACAAAATATAAACCATAGCAATATGCAATGAATGTATCAATAAATGTGATATTAAAGAATTATCATATTTCCCTAATATATAAGAATCATACAATTCCTACAAAAAAATATAGGTATCTTGTGTATAATAAAATTACGAGATTATTTTCGTTTAATAAACAACTCACACAAAACATAAATCAAAACAATATACAACTAATTTAATAGTTTTTAGATTATTATATCAACAGCATTCTAAGCCAAGAAGTTTTTAGTAACACATTCCTAATTGCAGATTGTGACCCGCAGTTATTAATAATAGAATTTTCATAATAAATTTCATTAATATGCATCAAGAAATCCCTATTTTGTTAACACTCAAACTAGGTGATCTATAAATGTTTAAGGTGATATTGTTAGAGATTATGTGATTGGTCCACTTTTGACGGTTGAGGTTTTTATACGACGGTGCTCCAGTTCTTCCAAAATTAATTTTTTTCAAGTGGGGCTATATAAAAAACCTTGTATACCAGAAGCATCCAACAACGCTTGATGATATGAAAAATAGAATAAAAGAAGCTTTTATTAATATTGACTTACAAAAATGTTAGAAATGTGGCTCGGTCATTTGAATATCGGTTACAAAATTGCATAGACGTTGAAAGTGGTCATTGTCAACATTTACTTTAGACTACTTATATCCTTAACATCACATTAATTGGTACATTCATTAAATTTTGTTATGGTTTATTATTTTTTTGTTAGTTATTTATTGAATGAAAATATTTGTTATATTATTACATAATACTTATTTGTTAAGTTATTTATATTTAAAATAATTGAATGTATTCCCGGCAAATGAAGAAAACTAAAAATATCTCAGAAACTAATAAGTTTAGGCCTTGTGTTTACGTATAGGAGATGCTATATAAAAATGAAAGAGTATCATAAATACAATATTTAAAAAAAAAACAAAAATATAGGGTGATCTATTAAAAAAAATTGAGAAAATCGTAATTTTGTTTTGTAGTTTAAAAGTGCTTATAAAATGAATGTTCTACTAAAAAATTCTTGGCTTAGAATGCTGTTGATATAACAATCTAAAAACTGTTACATCAGTTGTATATTGTTTTGATTTATGTTTCATGTAAGTTATTTATTGAATAAAAATAATCTTGTTATATTATTATATACAATACAAAGTTTTTCTTTGTAGGAGTTTTACGATTCTTGTATATTAGGGAAATATGATAATTTCTTAATATCACATTTATTGGTATATTCACTGCATATTGCTATGGTTTATATTTTGTGTTAGTTATTTATCTAATAAAAATAATTTTGTTTAATTATCACTCAATACTAATTTATTTCTACTAGAAAAATTGAATGTATTCCCGAAATTTGAAGAAAACTAAAAATATCTCGGAAAGTAATCAGTTTAGATATAGGGAATGCTATATAAAAATGAAAGAGTATATTAAATACAATAATGTTGAAAAATAAAATATAGGGTGATCCATTTAAAAAAATAGAGAAAATCGTAATTTGGTTTTGTAGTTCACCCTGTATACAAATATTCGTCAATGATGTGAATTGGACTTAATTTAAAAACTACAGTATATTGTTTATCTTATTACATAAAACAAATTATTGTCTACGAATTAGTTCTGTATATACAGGGTGTTAATCTCATAGTGATTTCGAAATAAAAATGGTCATAACTTGTTAAATACTCTGTATAGTAATGCAAAACTATATATTATATGAACAAGAATTATGAGGGGAATATAAATATGAAAAAATATATAGGGTGTCCCATTTAAAAAATTATATGTTTGATATACCACGCAGTTACTGATCACCCTGTAGAAATGGACATATTATCCAAGCGTGGAGAATATCATTGCCTACATTTTTTTTAAACAACTTTCCTCGATATTTTATACCATAATGGAGTTATCGACCGATCCCGCACTAAAAACTCACCCTGTATGTCAAAAACTATCAACTTTAGAGAAAAGTCACTAAAGACCTTTTCTGTTTGAAATGATCCAAAAAACCTAAAAAAACTTTGTTCGATGCAAAAAAAATAATTTTAGGAAAAAAACAATGTTTAAAAAATTTTGGACCCATTTTTGGACCTGGCAACATGCAAATTTGTTAAAAGGGGTCCTTTTTGAGTAAGATTGTGCAAAAAATCCGAATCGGAATATTTTTCCTAGCGGATGCGCAGTGGTTTTCTGGACTACTTTGAATTCTCTTTTATGTAAATTAATTCCCCTTTCCAAAATTTATATCAATAAAATTTTAGTAAATATTAATAAAATTATTGATTACTTATATTTATTACCTTTTTTAGTTTTTATTGTACTGTCTTTTTTAGTAAGCACCGCCCAAAAATTATTATAATTATTTCAAGATAAAAATATCTCTGTTGACTGTTTATTGTTATGTTGCTTTTTATATACAGGATGTTTCATTAATAATTGGAAATATTTTAACTGTAGATTCCAGGGCTAAAAATATAACAGTTTAACCCAATTCACCTAGTCCAAAAATGCTTCCTAAGGGAGCTAGAGCTCTTTGAAGATGGCGTCTTGTAATTATTTTTTTAATACCTCCAGAACGCTTCTATTTAGAAAAACTGTTTTTCTCAAACTTGTTTCCATTCGGCAATAGTCACTCGAGTCCTGCGGACAAGGGCGCCCATATAAAAATTTTTAGGGGGGGCCAAACGTGAAGATGTTGCACATTACATTTTGTATATTTCGGATGACAATATATACACTAGACGCTCTCTATAACGAACACGGATATAACGAGGTTTCGCTTATAACGAGGTACATTAGGTGTCCCATGAAATTCCTATTGAACTATAACGCTCTATAACGAGGCATATTTGGTTATAACAAGGAAAATTTAAATCGAAGAATACTTGTTTTTACCTGTTTTTAGCGTTGTAATGGTCATAAATAAATAAATGCCCCAACTACCTGTACATAGAAATGCCCAACATCTGTCTTATTATCGAGGCCAGTGCCGTAATAAACTCGGCCACCTGTAATAAACATCTGCCTGTTTATCGACCGATATTGAATACTACAGGAAATTTACAATTTATGGCGGCGAAGTCTCATATTGTTCACTGTTCAGGTTGACCATCCACATCTAATAAACTACGTAAGAGGCATCAAAACATTTCAATATTATTATTGTTTGATATAACGAGATCCGCTTATAACGAGATAATTAATCCACCATTTCAGTTCTCGTTATAGAGGGAGTCTCCTGTAGTTTAAACCACCTAAAAAACCTAGTTTGAACCCTGTTGTGAGAAATTATTCATACATTTAAACACTAGACCAAGTTTTTAAATGGAAATGTCATGGGTACCTCAAAAGTTGCACCTCTCTTTAAAACCCGGTTGAAAAGAATACAATGCTTGCAAAGTCTTCCCTTCAACTTTGGCGAGCAGACTAACCATGAGTATGTGTCGAACCAAGTTTTTACTTTAAAATCTTAAAAAGGAGCCCCTTTATTTTTGCAGATTTAGAATCCTTATGAAAAATAAGGCACACATATTCCAAACATTTTTAGAATCGTTGATAGATGGCGCAAATAAATCGCATTTTCCGAATATAGCGCCATCCGTCAACAATTCTAACAAAGTTCGAATAAATGTTACTTATTTTTTTGAGGAGGAAACTCAATCTGCAAGAAAAAACGGGGGTTCCTATTTAAGGTTTTTGAAGTTAACTCTCACCCCACCTCCAGAGTGTGGAATGAAAAATCCTGTTTGGTGTCATTCTATAGATTTTTGAAAAATATTAAACACGTGTTTTTTAGTTTTTATTTGGAAGTATATTTCTCGAGATATTAGACCGTTTCTATAATTTTGCTACGGTATCACGATATACCGTTTTTTCCGATTATAGCGCTATGTATCCACAATTCGCAAAATGGCTCGAATAAAATTTGCTTATTTTTACAAGGAAAATCCAAATCTGCAACAAAAATTAGGGGTTGCATTTAAGATTTTAAAGTTACCCCCCGCTCCACACCCAGGGGTTGAAGTGGTGGACTTGTTTAGTGTCATCGCATAGATTTTTGAAAATTATTGAACACGTATTTTTCAGTTTTTCGATCCGATGTTCATTTCGCAAATTATTCGACCTTTCCGCTACTTTTGGGACACCCTGTATATAACACTCATTCATCATGAAAGATCACCTGTTTTTCATTTAAATAAAATTGTTCTGTTCATCATAATGCACACTTTAAAAATAATCTACTTACTAAAAAAATACTTATGCAAACTAAAATTTGACTATGTTCAATAAACTTAAAAAATTATTTTTCAGTATGAATTTATTTCGAAATATAAAATATAATTACTTTATACCAGTTCTCAAAGATTATCGGTCAAAGATCGGATTTCTTGCTGATATGGTTTTTTTTTGCAGTATTATAAATGATTCATTTAATTGATAATTTTGGGTGTCGATTACAGTGTATATATGTTTCCCACGCCTCTAATCTCTTTCAATGTTTTCGTTAATAGCATACCGTGATTGTGGGAAATGTGTATTATGCACATTCTATATAGACCACTGTCGCAGACACAAAGATTTTCTTAAACTATTAATAACTACCCAATATGTGAATTTTTTTTATTAATAAATATGTTGTTTCCAATTTATCTCTCAAAATTATCCAATAATTTTTTGACAAAAATACGTTTATGTAATATAAATTTAATTTTTGTTCTTTCCCGAAAAGCTAGGGGGGCCACGCCCCCCCCCCTGCCCGTGTGTATGGGCGCCTATGCCTGCGGACTCTTGCGTCTATTACCAGGCAACAAGTTTTCGAAAAACTGTCGCATTATTTTCAATTTATTTTCACTATCTTGTGATATTAATGTTAGTAATAATTTTTGATAATTACCCGTCGTCAAGTAGCGCGGCATATGTCATTAGTTGTTATGCAAATTTAAAATTAAATAAACATTAAGTGACATTAATCACAATTAATGTTCTACAACTTGTCAGAGTGAACACCATGAGCAGACTTAGCAAATATTCAGACGAACATGTCAATAAAATATTAGTTAAAATGCTTAAAAGTACAGTTTTATTCGTTAAATAATTTTACCGAGTTACACTCGACCTCTTAAAATTATCGATTTGTATTGCCCTCGTGACAATTTGACATAATACTGTGTCATTCGAGATACAAATCGGTAATTTTAGAGCTCTTGTGTAATTACAAGTGAAAATTCAGCTTATCCATTTGTTTTGTTATGAGAAGATTGGCTAGATAATAATTCACTAATAATATTACGACCTTTTTTATATGACGTAATAATGCACTAATAACATTTTCTTTTCTTGAATTAAAGCTATCATAATGAGAAGATATTAACTGTAATAATATTATGTCACCTAGACAACTAAGTCCCTGTAAGCCAAATTCCCATAAGAATAATTTATGTATTAAGAGCGAAAAATTATATTATTGTTCCAAAGTAATTGATAATTCGTATAGTGCAATCACTGAAGGTTTTCACCTCCGGTTTCGTTGAACCTTTTCATGAAAATTGGTAAGTAGTTAGAAGATACCTCAAGCAATAAAAGTGGCATGATGCCAACTTGCGCTTTTACCCTAGGGGTGGATGCCACCCCTTCTCGGGTATGAAAATTATTCTATTAAAAACAACCTCATAAATCGATAGAGGGACAAATTCTAAGCAAAATTTGTTGTATCAAGTTAATAAAATAAATCAATACTTTTTGAGTTATTAAAGATCAAAGATTATAATTTTTCGTGAAAAAAATGCATGTTATAAAACGGTTTTTCATAAATATGTAATTCAAAAACTATCAGTTTTTACAAAAAAGTTATTACCAAAATTGAATAAAAAATCAAATAAATTCCTTACTTGAAAAACCGTTTAATATTAATTAAATACTTAATTATTTCGTTGTAAAACGAAACAAGAGCCGTCCTATTTTTGGATAGTTCAGAGCCTTTCGAATTTTTTAAGGAAAAAGTGAAAAATAACACATAGGCCATTTCCACAAAAATTAAAATTTATAGTACATATTTCCTATAACAGTTCTCATTTTTTCTCATAACATCTACCTTTTTGTGGATGACGAAAAAAAATTATACATAAACTCTTGCGCAAGATGAAAAAACTGTATTGTAGCATCTGACGTCTCAAAGTATGAGAAGCGTCTCAAAGTATGAGCCGCATATGGTACAAAAGGGGCTCTCGGATTCGCATCAAGAATGCGTTTTTGAAGTCCAACAGGCTTTCCCTTCATGTTTGCCCCATTATCATAACCTTGGCCCCTAATATTTTTATATGTAAATTTAACTTTTACAAAATTTCTATCACAAATGTATATATCCCTTCCTCTGTACAGTCCAGTATTAGATTAAACGCAATAAAACTTCCCTTAACTTCGACCTTTTTTATGTGGTCGACAACATACCTCAGAACAAGACTAATAATTTAATGAGTATGACTAGTGTCTGGTGTACAATCTGGTGTACAAAATATTATTTCTTACTTTAGACGACATTAATTAAACTATTTTATTCTGTATTTGCATACCTAAATAATTAGTCATTTTAACAGATTTTTTTCTGCGTTACACAATTAGTCCAAGTAATTATAGGACAAAACCTCGCAATTTTTACAGAATGGATCGATTTGCTTAAAAATTTGAGAATAAGTATTGGTTAATTCAAGGATCAAAATCTATATGATGCCGAAAAGCGCTTTTACCATGGGGGTGGTTGCCTCCTCATCTCGGGGGTGGAAATTTCTTATTATATTTTGACCGCAAAAGTTGGTAAAAACATTAATTCTAAGCAAAAAACGTTCTATACATTTTTTTTGACAAAATTAATAGTTTTCGATTTATTCGCTATCGAAAGTGTTAGTTTTATATCGAAAAAATCAATGTTTTCAAATGTTAAATATGTCAAATATACCTTTTAAAAAAATAAACAAAACCGTCTTTTTTAATTTTCTTTAAGACCAATAGTAATCGAGCTATACTTTATATGTTAGCTCTTCTTCGTCAAATGCTAAATATTGCAGTTTCAAAGTCAAAAGACGGGAAAACTATGCATTTTCCGAGGATAATTTGTTGAAACTAATTTAAAGTATTTAAAAATATCTATCTCCAGAAATAAAAACAGTCTCTAGCTCAAAAATTAAGTGACATAATGAAAATAATGTCAGTCCCTATTTTTTTCAGCGAAAAAGTGATCGGAAGCAACCTCCCAATCACCACCCCAATTAAAATTAGTCATTGACCTTATTTGGTCTTCTTTATTTGAGGAATTATTTAGGAATTTTTGTAGTTTGGAAAAAAATGGCCTTATCTCCAGAACAGAAAGATTAGCATCAGAGATACGAAAAAAATGTTTAAATATGAAACTGTAGCTTATTTAATTCTCAAGAACCTGGTTTGCAAAAATTTTTTCTACGGCAAAAATTGCTAAATGCTAAAACCACCTTTACCAATCCTTTCAAAGTCACCTCTTTTTGCGACTAAGGATTTTAAAAAGATTTAATATTAATAGGCTTATAGATCTTGTAAAACCCTACAAAATTATTTTTTACCAAACTATCTAAAATAAAAAATAAAACAGTTACGGTTTTCCGTTTGGAAGCATAATAATGTACGTTATCGGGGTTTTTAGTCATTGGCCTTATTCATTCTTCTTTATTTATGTATTATTAATAGATTCTAGAAGTTTGACTGCCTTAGAATGATTAGTTTAAAAAAACGGAGTTAAAAGCAAATAACGAATTTTGGTAAAAAATGCCATTTTCATCAGAATAGAAAGATTAGCATCAGAGATACGAAAAAATGTTTAAATATGAAATTGTAGGTTATTTAATTCCCAAGAACTTGGTTTGAAAAATTTTTTCTGCGGCAAAAATTGAGTGAACCGTAAATGAGTATTATCGAAATATATTGATTTTTCGATATAAAACTAATACTTTCGATAGCGAATAAATCGAAAACTATTCATTTTATCAAAAAAATGTATAGAACATTTTTTGCTTAGAATGAATGTTTCTATCAACTTTTGCGGTCAAAATACAATAAAAAATTTCCACCCCCGAGATGGGGTGGCAACCACCCCCATGGTAAAAGCGCCTTTTGGCATCATATAGATTTTGATCCTTGGACTATGTACTACTTATTATCAAATTTTCAAGCAAATCAATCCATTCTGTAAAAATTGCGAGGTGAAAAGCTTCAGTTACTGGACAAACTTGGCTAACTAAATCAATTTCAACAGCTTTTAGAACATTTGTATTGTTCTCACTTTCTCGCAAATATAAATCGGTAGTAACTTTTAATTTAAAATTAATTTTTGTTTTTGTGTTTTTTATTGCAATTTTTGGCCCTGGATTTTGGCGCCCTATAGGATGGCGCCCGTGTGAATTGCATACTTTGCACATATGGTAGCGGGGACCTTGCCCATGTCCATTTTTTGGGACTTTTTTGGAAAAGCTATTAATTGCAAATGGCCCATTTCGCATCAAAAAACCCAAAAACATTTCAAGACTTAGAAATTTAAAAAATATATTACAATGATCATTAGTTTTACTGAAGACATTATGAAAAGAGCTCTTGAGGGAGAAACAGCAGGAATTAAGGTCAATGGAACGCTAATTAACAACATTATATATGCGGACGATAGGTACTATCATAATAGCGGACAACCTCCAAGACCTCCAAAAGCTAATGAACAAGATATGTAGTTGTGTATGGAGAAGACATTTAAAAAATATATTACTATGATCATTAGTTTTAATCCTGTTGTTAAGTCATTGAAACTAAATAAAAACTACTAATAACATTTAAGGAACTTTACTGCTTGTTTATGTCATTTAAGATATATCGTCGTGTTTTTCAAAAACATTTCCTGGTTTTTACAGTACGTGTTCTATAAATATCCAATTATACTACAATAAAGGGTATGACATAATGATTTACTTAAAAAGAACATCATTACATACTGTAAATCTTCACTTCACTGATATGTCAATGTAGAACATGGTAAATGTAATTTCGAATATTATGGTGTCAAAATTTTGGGTCGAACTGATTCTCGTATTTAATTACGTGATATTATTAGCTATGCTATTTGTACAATTATTATAATATATAAAGTATTCATACAAGTTTAAAGAAATTTTGCTAGTATTGGTTTGCATTATTTATTTATTTAGCTTAAGGTGATACAGTAGCGATCAACAGGTAGCAAAAACGCGTTCCAAGATTGCGGCTGTAATTTTGAATATTTTTTCGAGATATTTGGCACACGTATTCGTAATATAATAAAGAATGGCGGTACAGAGCCCAATTTGAAAAATATATTAATATGTGGAAATTACTCTGTAATTAAATGCAATATTAAAAAAAACGAGCCTGTACCGCCATTAGGAAGAACAAAAAATACACTTTCTTCAAATAAACTTTTTTATCCGATGCCTAGATTTTGTGTCATTTTGGAACTACTAAAATTTTTTATTTCATTAGTAGTTCCAAAATGACACAAAATCTAGGCATCGGATAAAAAAGTTTAGTTAAAGAAAGTGTATTTTTTTGTTCTTCTTAATGGCGGTACAGGCTCGTTTTTTTAATATTGTATTTAATTACAGAGTAATTTCCACATATTAATATATTTTTCAAATTGGGCTCTGTACCGCCATTCTTTATTATATTACGAATACGTGTGCCAAATATCTCGAAAAAATATTCAAAATTACAGCCACAATCTTGGAACGCGTTTTCGCTACCTGTTGATCGCTACTGTTTCCTCTTAACAGATATTCGAGACCTAAGACTTTTAAAAGTTATAATCCTAAGTCACACAAACTACATAACTTAAAAACAAGATAGGTAAAACCTTACACTATTTAGTCTATTCGATAGTTCGAATATAGGCCTCTCCGACTTCCTTCCATGCTTCTCTGCCTCTTGCCCGACGTTATCACGTTGGTCCTTCGTCTTTACGTGCTATCTCCGCGACGGAGGTTGGCAATCACCATGGCTATTCTGATCTTAGATGCTTCTGATCTGAATAGTTCGGTTGATGTGCATCCATACCATTCCCTCAAGTTACGCAACCATGCGATTCTTCTTCTTCCTACACTCCTCTTGTCCTGGATTTTCCCTTGTGTAATTAATTGAAGTATGTTGTATCTCTCATTACGCATAACATGCCCCAGGTATTGCAGATTTCGTATCTTGATGGTTTCCAATATTTCCATTCTTTCGTTTACTCTTCTCAGGACTTCGTTGTTTGTTACATGCTCGGTCCATGATATCTTCAGGATTCGTCTATACACCCACAGTTCAAATGCTTCCAACTTTATAGTAGTCGACGCGTTAAATGTCCATGCTTCTATCCCGTAAAGCAGAGCCGAGAAAATATAACACCTTGCCAGCTTAACTCACAAGTCTAATTTCTCTTGCACAAAGTACCTTTCTCATTTTATTGAAGTTTGTTCGTGCTTTCTCTATTTGAACTTTGGTTTCTTTGGAGTAATCGTTTGTGTGATTAACTATTGTGCTAAGATAGTTGTAGTTTTCAGCTTGTTCTAAAGTTTTACCCAGGCTTTCATCATTATTTTGTGTTTTTGATAATTCATATTCTTCTCCATACACAACTATTTTGTTCATTAGCTTTTGGAGGTCTTGGAGGTTGTCCGCTATTATGATAGTATCGTCCGCATATACAATGTTGTTAATTAGCGTTCCACTGACCTTAATTTCTGCTGTTTCTCCCTCAAGAGCTCTTTTCATAATTTCTTCAGAGTATGCATTGAATATATTTCTTTTAAATAATTTGTTTATTATATTCGTTTACAAAAAGTTAAATATATTATTTTTCTACTTTGATATTTTCTTTTATTAATTTATAACTTAGGCAACGCTGTTGTGACCAAGACGTAACTACGAAACGAAATATTTTGGTGGCTCTACCTAGTTCTGCCCGCTTATATCTTCTAGCTAGTTAGTTTTAAGTGTATAATAAATACATGTCTCTTTGTTGCTCTCATTAAAGTCGCATACCAACGATAACAAATTACCCAGTCTGTATGTATTTCTGCACTAAGCATTTGCGAGTATATACATATTCGGGTAGGGTAAAAAATATTTCTTGTTGAAAGACTTAAACAATAAAGCCTTTAAAATAAACTATACTTTGGTCGCTAATATTACTTCTGCTCCCTTTATATGAGAAAATCACCAATTATCATAAAGTTTTGTTGCCGTTTCTAATTATCACCAATTATCATAAAGTTTTGTTGCCGTTTCTAATTAAACTGTTAATTTTTGAATGCAAGATACAGTGCACAACAATTGAACAGTTACGATAGATAATTTCCTTGCTTGATTTATTACGACAAACATAAACAATACCCCTTTTGTTGATTAAATCGACTGATTAAAATTTATCGTACAATAATATAACAATCAATAAAATACTTGCAAGCATAAATAAAGGCGGATCATAAACTTTTTACTCTAGGGGCAGTATAATAACAAAAATGAGTCAGTTTTTAACATAAACTCCGTATATACATATTAAAGACAGTTAGATTTCAATACGACGCGACGTTCAACCACGACTTTATCCCTTATGCCTTTTTGTGTACTGAAAATGTCATATGAGACAAGCAAAACAGGAAATTTAGAGTTGAACCAGGGTGCGTTTTACGGAAAATCGAGATATCCTTATTTAAATCAGAACAGAAATTCTAAAATAGAATCACTACTCCCTTATCGATTCGTAACATGGCACACAGGAGAAAATCGTCGCAGCACATGCGATTTTCTTTACAAAAAAAAAATTCAATTTTCACGCAATTTCCCTACGAAAGCCTACAGTTTTCACATATTTTACTCTCGTTGATTTTGTCGTAACTTGCAAGAAGTTACAAACGTTTTTATTTTTAATATACAGAGTATATTTTTATCCTGTATATTTATCAATCCACGGTATAATCCTGCTTGATACTCTGTTGACACCCATTGTATCTGACTTGTGTGTGTTAAAAGCATCAGAAACTGTAAAGCAGATGAAACCCTCGTTTCAGATGTATACCACAAATATTTCAAATTAAAAATCTGATTTCAGATTTAACATAAGATGAAAAAAAATTGCTTTTTCACAAAATTTCAAATTTTTGAAAAAGGAATTTTCCCAAATTTACAATTTTTAATTCGGAAGGCAGTAACTTTTATCCGAACCTGTATATCATAAAATATTTTTATTGTTAACAGAACCCATAAATGAACTACATTTTAAAACATCCGGACGAAAATGTTGAACATCTTGGAACCTTCTAGGTGAAAAACACTTTTGGTATTTGTTTATTTAATGAGTTAAATCAAATCGCCGGTTAAGTGTTTTATCTTTACCTGGAAAATAATGCGTATTACAATTTTCTTCTCCTATTGGCTGAAAGAAATGATTCGATGTTTGCTTCCTAGCCAATGATGCTTTGCTGCGGCGATGTGTGAGAAATATTTGTCACTCCAGTTTACCATACTGCGGAATGTAGTCAAATTCTATATCCCGCCAGTCAGGCGGAACTGGATGTACGGCTTTTCGCCGATGTTTAAGTTTCTTTGGCAGTAGTTATTGTTTTTAATAGTAAAGCAGTCGATCGGCAAAGTTGTTCTTCTAGTATGCCGATTAAATAGTGTTTTTGTGGTTTATGGAGTTTTGGTAGGAGCAGGATAGCTGTAATTTTTTAAAAAAATTTGTTTATGTATCTTGCAGCAACAGATGAATAACTGAGCTCAATATTTCGATTTAGAAAACAATAGAAAGGATGAAAATGTAAGCGGTAGTTCGTTTGGTGTTTTTATTTGTACCCAACACAGTGCAGTGCTAGTGTTTTTGTTTTGAAGGGGAACATTACGTAATTATTTTGCATGTTTTATCATCATTGTCCTTATTTTTTCTTTTCTTCAATTTTATTTTTATTTCTGAGCTAGTAAAAATCGCCCTCTACAAATACCTCTACAAAATACTGACGACTCTACCTTATCTAATCTATAATAGTCTAAGAAAAGTGCAGGGTAAATTGAAGATGGAATTACAAAAAAAATGTATGTATGTCTTTGTACTCACTTATAATGCCCAAATAATTACGGGATCTGGATTTCAATGCATATTTTTTATAATTCTAGTATCAAAGTTGCGAGTGGCGATAGGCGTGGTTAATGACAGTATCGATTTTGGGGACGACCCAGAAATAGTAGCCTAATTTGTTATATTACTATATTTTTATTATTATCGATAATACTGAGCATTTTGAATAAAATCATCTCTGATTTTTATCTCTCGACCTGCCGCCACTGATTGTAGTACAGAATTAAACCAATAGAGCTTGAATATTTCAGTACGGCATGTTAAATGTTGTGTAAAAATGACCGGATAGTAAATTAAAAATATTCATAACATTTTTATTTAAAAAACTTTCACGTTCACCTCGGAAGATATCTTGATAAAATGTAAATAGAGATTACAAGTTACGTAGATATTTAGATCTGAATTATATAAGTACCAAATTTTTGAGACTTGCAAAAAGCACGGCCATTTATTTAGATGACCTTTAGCTGGATGGCTAGGGTACCACTATCTTGTATACTAAGACAGCTAGTCATTGAAACGAGTGTAAACCATAAATGAGATATGGGCATACAATATCTTGGACAATCAAAATACCCACAAAAGTATTACAAATGAGCTTTAACATTGCCTAAAGTTATAGAAAAGTTCAGTATTGGGTCCTCTACTGTTCCTTATCTTTATAAATGACACCACTAATTTAAAAATCGATGAGAAATTTTTCTTTTTGCTGATGATACCAGTATCACTTTGAGCAACTCAACTATTGCATCTCTTCATGAAACTATAACTTCGGATCTACTAACGATAAAGACCTGGTCTGACTCTAATTTACTCTCTTTTAACGTAGATAAAATAGTATCATTATCCTATAAAGGAGCTCTTCAACCTTTGCCTCTTAATCAACAGCCAGATCAGTACCGTTGATTCTGTAAAATTTCTTGGTATTTTTTTTAGACAGCAACCTCAAATGGTCCCTTCATATCGATTCGTT
This sequence comes from Diabrotica virgifera virgifera, assembly GCF_917563875.1. Lineage (NCBI taxonomy): Eukaryota > Metazoa > Arthropoda > Insecta > Coleoptera > Chrysomelidae > Diabrotica > Diabrotica virgifera. The sequence continues at coordinate 75,159,723 of NC_065445.1, read as the reverse complement.
AAGTAAGAAACTCGCCTCAGCTTGCTATGCAATAAGATCTGTCTTAAGGGAACTCAATTTAGCATCTTCTAAAATAACATATTTTTCGTTGTTCGAGTATGATCTTCGATATGGTCTTCCTTTTTGGGGTTCTAGTACAGCTGCTCAATTTGATGTTATTTTTAAATTGCAAAAAAGAGCAATAAGATATCCGTTTGACCTCAGAAGATCTACACATTGCAGAAGTTACTTCAGAGATCACGGAATTTTAACACTTCCATCTTTATGTAGGTTTTCTTTAAAGACAATCGTAATAAAAGTCCGTTTGATGTTTAACAGTTTTAATTAATAAAATAGATAACTAAATTATTGATACTATTAAATTGACGAAATATAAAAGTGTGTGTAACTGCGACTATAACTTTACGAGTTCTCACAAAAGAAAGTGTCTTTGAAACATTCGCGTTTATCTACTTAATATATGACCGGCTTGTCAATATTACGTCTTTATGATTATCCCAAATACAACCTCTTAAGTTCGAATCTCAGAATCGACTGCCTCTCTAACCAAAACAGTCTCCTGTCTTCCCCTCTTCATGCAACCCTCCGTTACTCGCACACGGTGTGGGAGACCGGGCCTGTAAATAAATTCCTGTAACTCTGCTTGTAGTGGGGATTTTGAATGGCTACTTCGTATTCCTCTTCAGTGGTCAATCAACTGTGGGTAAAGTCAGTTCGCAGTGTAAAAAATAGTACTGTCCTTTTGTTATTACGCAACACGGTCCCGTACACCGTGTGCGAGTATTTGTGCACCAATTTTTGTGTTTGGATCACACATCGATATTTTTAATTAGTAAGGTAATTTAAGATCTTTTCCTTATTTTCAATGTTTATAGATTAGTTTATTTATATTTATATATATAAATATAAATATATAACTTACCCAGAACCATCAGAATGAGGTTTAGGGAGATATGTGGTTTACCAACAGAACAAGTACCAGTCGTAACACCAGGAACTACAGATCGCTGTGCTGTTTGTGATTGGAAGAAAAATAGAAAAATAAAGTTTTACTGCCAAATATGCTCAAAATATCTGTGTTTGGAACACCATTGTTCCAATGAATGTGACACCATTGTGTATTTCATGTTTTAAAAACGTTAATTAATTTTTATAAATTTTTGAAGTTATACTTCTTTACCGGCGATAGAGGGTAAATTTTTATATGGGAAAACCTAGCGACCGGGCGCATGCGCATTATAACTTTGTTCTGATTGGATGTTCAAATGACATGTCAAAAATTATTCAATATGGTGGCTGTGGCACAGCTGTAGTTAGATTATTTATGGTTGTTGCGTTTTAAAATTTGTGTGAAAAGAAACAACAAACAAAAGTTAGTTAATAGTTATACTGCCTTTTTAAATAGTTTTCATATACCTATATTTTTGGACTTTTGGACTATTTTGGACAAGGAAAACTCATTCTAATTTGGTAAGTACCTAGTTTTTATTATAATCATATTGTAATTATACATTTGGATTAGGTTGAAATACATACATTTATTTTCTCAAGAATGCGGATTTTAGAGAGAAATCCCAAATTAGGGTCGATTTTTATTTTTAAATTATGATTTTTTGGCGTAGATTTATTTATCTAGTAGGTATGTAATGCTTTGATTTACATACTTAATTTGATTACCAACAAAAGTTCTACCAATCTTCATCTAATATATTGTTTTCTTACTGTTTTGTTATATTTTTATATTTTCTTCCACAAAATTTAAACTACATAATTTTCAAAACAATTGTCAAACAGTAAAACGTTCAGTTACCGTATTTTTCCACATGATAAATAATGTCCGATTGGACGAGTGAGTCTACGCTTCGATTACGAGTCAAAGCGGCACGAGATTCAAGGGTTCAATTCCCGATGCAAGTTTTATTTTTTTATTTTTTTATGCATATTATGATTGTAAGTATATTTGTTATATAATTTTTTTTTCAGCAAATGCGTATTTAAAATTTTTGCCAACAATTATTATCGTCCAGAAATCATTTTTTTTTTGTGGCATTTTTCAATGTGTTTGTGTGCGTTTTATTCTTTTATTTTTTTAAATTTTTGGTATAGTCTTAAAAATCACATAATATGTAGTAGAAGTATAACTTCTTACGTGCGTACAAAGTACACACACATTCTTTTTTTTGTTACTACAATTACTCTTTATTTTTAATTTTTTTGTGTATTGAATTAAGATCTAAAGTTCTTAGTAAACAAATTTAACCATATTCAATTTTTTTTTCACTTTCAAAGTTTTTGTATATACATATAAATGGATAAAAATGAAAATTATTAAATTTTTTATTAAAGTAATATAATGTGAACACAAACGCATATCTAGAAAATTATATGATCATATATTCATTAAATAATTTAATCGTACACAATTTTGCAAAAAAAAATAATTTTAAAACACTGCTGACCCATATTTTTGGACCCGGTCTCCTGCACCGTGCGCGAGTATCTGATCACAAAAAGTTGGCGCGAGTAACGAAAGGTTAAAATCCGAAACTATTAAAATTCTACTGCAATAAATTTCGATCCCTATTAGTAATAAAATTTGGTTCACTATAAAGTTAAAAGTAGTCCGCTACCGTCGCCGTAATCCCCAATTCGTTCTGCACATCTGGGCAACGTCCATGTGTGAGACCTTTATCCCGTTCTCGTACTAATAATTAAGAAAAATGATATACAGGGGAATTTAAAATATAAGGTAAACTATTTACAATCCTACATTTATATATTCTAGAAACGGTTTGTTTAATTCGTAAACACCTTCATGTCTCTCCAGCAAGGCCCAATCATCTTTACTCCACCAGAAATTCAATCTTTGATATTTATTTACCGATCCCATCCACTAAGTTAGTAAAGAAATCTATATTATATTCCGCAAAAAAACTTTACAACCATCTCCCTTTACAACTTAAATCTGCAAAATCTTTCCCAAAGTTCCGTAAAATGACAAAAGCCTATCTATTTTTTTGTATTTAAAAGACCATATTATAGGCTATTGATTATGTTCAAAATAAGAGAGCTAAAAGGAACTACAACGTTAATGGAATTTTATTGTCTCATATGGTCAATGGACCTCTATATTTGAAAAAACCGCGGAGTGCTACCATTTAGATAGGTGCGTTTTTGAGAAAGGGGTGAATTAGTCCCTAGGCGCAGGGTAAATTAGGGTGAGTTCTATGGACTTTTGGTACAAACACGTCTACAGGAAAATTATTTCAGGTTAAATTTTCTATCGAAATATCATATTTTAGAGTAAAAAATATTTTTTTTTACAAAAATATATTCAAAAGAAAAGCAAGAAAAAAACACCAAAGAAAGCAATTTTGTTTTTTGCCCCATAACTTTTTTCCTCATGGATATAGATATAGGTATTGCTTCAGAGAAAAATAACTTCAGTCCTTTCTCTTTAAAATAACGTTCAGTAGAAGTCACTGGGATTTACTTTTTCCGAAATAGGATTTTTAAAAGTTCGCCGCTCACAGTATTTTTAGGGCCATTTTCCCCATTATTTCGCAAACATTGTTCTGTAACTTTTTTCTACGCATTTCTAGGTATATGTAATGGTACATTTAGTAGAAATAGAACCCAATTACCATTAAAATGGTCTATTGTATAAGGTTGTGCTACTATTTTTAAGCAAGTTATGCTTTTTCACGTTTTTATACTTTTGATGATTTTTGATATTATTGTTTAAATTTCTTCTTATGACTTTTTTTCTTGTACATTTAAATATATACATTATGCAATAAACAAAGCTTATTTTCTTTACTTTAAAATGGTGTATTGCAAAAAATTCTAGGACTATGTTTAAATAAGATATCCGTAGGATACACAAAAGTATACGTAATTTGAGAAAAATTTTAAATGTTTTTATTTTTTTCAATTAGAAGAATATAGCTGCATATTATAACATAATTTTTAATTCCAAATAACTTTTCTTAATAACACTTTTCGATATTGTGAAATATAAAGGTACTTCACTCTTGAGCGAAATTCATATTTTTTAACATACCTCGTACACTATTGATAAAATTTTATATCTGATGATTGCATCTTAGGTTTTAGATTATGCAGAGCATTTTATAAGGAATAATTTTTTTTCATAAAGTTAATAATAAAAAAGTTCGCATATGGTTCCAGCTTACTGGGACCTGTGGCATGTGTATATGTCACATTTTGAGAACGCATATCTTGTTTAAAAATAGTCCTAGAATTTCTGACCATACACCATTTTAAAGTAAAGAAAATAGGCTTTCTTTTTCATTGCACAATGTATATACCTAAATATACAATAAAAAAAGTTATAATGAGAAATTTAAAAATAATCGAAAAATATATCAAAAATCATTAAAAGTATACAATTTTCAAAAACCATATCTTGCTTAAAAATAGTCATACAGCCCTGTACAATAGACCATTTTAAAGCTAATTGACTTTTATTCCTAATAAATGTCCATTACATATACCTAAACCTGCTTAGAAAAAAGTTACAGAACAATGTTTGCGAAGCAACAAGGAAAATGGGTCAAAATCGCTGTGAGTATCGAAGTTTGAAAAACCATATTTTGGAAACTATAAATTATAGAGACTTCTACTGAACATCATTTTAAAGAGGAAGGATGGAAGTTTTTTTTTCTGTAGAGCAATGCCTATACCTATATCCCCATGGGAAAAAGTTATGGGGAAAAAAAGAAAATTGCTATCTTTCGTGTTGTTTTCTTGCTTTTCTTTTGAATATATTTTTGCAAAACAAAATATTTTTCACTTTGAAATGTAATATTTCAATAGTAAATTTAACCTGGAACAATTTTCCTGTAGACGTGTTTGCACCAAAAGTGCATAGAACTCACCCTAATTCGCCCTATGCCTAGGGACTAGTTCACCCCTTTCTCAAAAACGCACCCCTTTAGGTGGTAGCACTCCGCGGTTTTTTCATATCTAGAGGTCCATTGACTATATTAAACAATAAAACCCCGTTAACGTTGTAGTTCCTTTATATAATAGATAATCAATAGCCTATTATTCAATAGAAGAATTTCTTAATGAATAACTAAGAAAATTGGGTTTCATACGCAGTAGCTTAAACTTCAGTTCCTAATGTTGTATTTTATTTGTAGTAAGTACGTTCAATTTGCAATTTATATAAGTTTTGCAATAAATTGTTTTTGTCTTTGCTTTTATATCTTCTATACTGTATATTGACGATTTACCTAATTTTAGTAAATTGTAATTGTTATTTGTTATTGATGTTATTTTTCTTTTGACTGTATGTAAGCTTTGTCCATAAAATTGTAAACATTTTCAGTGACAATAAAGCATATTTCTATTCTATTCTAAAAACTGCAACTATAGCCTCAGGTTTTCTTAACATTCTGTTTTTTTATTCATTCGCGTTTGTTGGATAATAAAAAAGTTAGGCACTTTAACAACTACCCCTGTTTTTCGTCAATACAGGGTGTTTTTAAATAAGTACGGCAAACTTTAAGGGGTAATTCTGCATGATAAAATAATGAAAGTTTGCTTTATAAACTTCTTCTTCTTCTTGACTGGCTTTACAACTCGGGGTGAGTCTTCGCCGCATCCACTATGGCCCTCCATCGTCTTCGATCTTGCGCTTCGATTTGCCATTGTTGTACCCCAATCCTAGATAGATCGGTTTCAACATCATCCTTCCATCTTTTTCTGGGACGGCCCACTGATCTTCTACCGTCTGGTCTCTCGAAGAACACTGTCTTTAGCACTCTGTCTTCCTCTGATCTTACTACATGACCTGCCCATCTTATCCGATTAGCTTTTTAGTCCAGGGCGCATCTGTTTTGAGATGGACGTTGAGAGGTGACTCAAATTTTTTTGCAGAAATTGCTTGAAAATAAATCAAATAATAATATTTGAGTTATCCTCCCTCTCAAAAAGGTCCGGAACATTATTTAAATAATCAAAATGTCAAAAATTGAAGGAAAAATTCGATTTTTTTCTTCGTTTTTTGATTATAACTTTAAAAATATTCATTTCCGAGAAAAGTTGTCCTGACATAAAAGTTGCGCAATTAAATTTCCTAAAATATAGAATTGGTTAAAAATTTAAAAAATTGTCACCCTAGTTGCAAAATAGCAATAATTGCGAAAAAACCATACAAAAACAAGTATTCGCATTTTACGTTTTTCAAGCAGTTATGCTACACTTAGGACCTTCATATTTTACCCAAAAAAACTTTATGATACAGTAAAACAATACTGTAAATTTCATTAAGATCGGTTTAATATATTTTGCAAAATAAATTTTGCAATCCAGCTTTCGCAAAAAAAATCATTTTTTCAAAATGTTACAGGACTGAAAATAAAGCAGATAGCAAGTTGAACTTTTTTTTGCTTATAGAAGTGTACTGTACCTTTCATTTGCAATTTTCAAAAACTAAAATCGATTAATTACCACGGCGTCAGAAAATTTTTTAAATAAACAATAATTTTTGGTGCTACGCGCAGGACAGCGGTGTTCGATTCACACAAGTTGATTTCCACCAAATTTTCTTCCAATCTTTAACTAATATATTATTTTCTTACTCTATATTTTGGTATTTTAATATTTTAATTCCACAAAAATCAAACTAATTTTATTATTGTTTGTGAAATATTGTTTAAACAACTGCATATGTTTAAAAATAATAAACTTTTATTATTTAAGTTAAAATATATGAACAAAGAAAGTTTTTGCTAATAAAAGTGATATTTCAAAGGATAGATTATGTGTTTTTATTTTGCAATAAACAAATTTATTTATTTATATCGAAATGTAATAAAAATTAAAATGTATCAATCATTATCAAAGGTCACTGGAATGCCCAATCAGAGCAAACTATCCGCTGTCCTGCGCGTAGCACTAATAATTAATGTTTATTTAAAAAAATTCCTGACGCCGTGATGTTAATCGATTTTAATTTTGCAAAATTGCAAATGAAAGGTACAGTACACTTCTATAAGCAAAAGAATTTTCAACTTGCTATCTGCTTTATTTTCAGTCCTGTAACATTTTGAAAAAATGAATTTTTTTTACGAAAGCTGGATTGCAAAATTTATTTTGCAAAATATATTGAACCGATCTTAATGAAATTTACAGTATTGTTTTACTGTATCATAAAGTTTCTCAGGGTGAAATATAAAGGTCCTAAGTTTAGCATAAATGGTTGAAAAACGTAAAATGCAAATACTTGTTTTTGTATGTTTTTTTTCACAATTATTGCTATTTTGCAACAAGGGTGACTATTTTTTAAATTTTTAACCAATTCTGTATTATAGGAAATTTAATTACGCAACTTTTATGTCAGTGCAACTTTTCTCGGAAATGAATACTTTTAAAGTTATAATCAAAAAACCAAGAAAAAAATCGAATTTTTCCTTAATTTTTTGACATTGTGATTATTTAAACAATGTTCCGGACCTTTTTGAGAGGGAGGATAACTCAAGTATTATTATTCGATTTATTTTGAAGCAATTTCTGCAAAAAAATTTGAGTCACCTCTCAACGTCCAAATGTACTAATATTTTTACAGATGCGCCCTGGTCTATTTATATGTCTGACGATGTTTTCAGTACCATATAGAGTCACCAATTCAGCATTGCGGCGCCTTCTCCACTCTCCTGTCAATTCATCTCTTTGAGGACCAAATATCATTCTGCTTTATAAACGTATGCCCGCAAATGCTTCGTTTTCGAGATAGGGGGTGTTGAAATTGTTCTTACAAACTGACGATTTATTTATTGCTCTAAAACGGTTTGTGATATGAAAATGAAATTTGGTAGATTTTAAGAGGTAGTTATTGTGCATTTTTTGGCATACAATTTAGAATTTTATATTCACCATTGCCGTGCATACGGGATATATCTAAAAGGTTTATACCCGTATGCACGCCAATGGTGAATATAAAATTCTTAATTGTATGCCAAAAAATGCGCAATAACTACCTCTTAAAATCTACCAAATTTCATTTGCATATCAAAAACCGTTTTAGAGCAATAAATAAATCGTCAGTTTGTAAGAACAATTTCAACACCCCCTATCTCGGAAACGAAGCATTTGCGGGCGTAGTTTACACAGCAAACTGTCATTATTTTATCATGCAGAATTGCCCCTTAAAATTTGCCGTACTTATTTAAAAACACCCTGTATTGACGAAAAACATTGGTAGTTGTTAAAGTGCCTAACTTTTTATTATCCAACATAAGCGAATGAATCAAAAAACAGAATGTTAAGAAAACCTGAGGCTATAATTGGGTTTTAATCTCAGCCTTTTATAAAAGCTAGAACATTCCACAGGGTGTTCCAAAGTTTGAGAAAAAAACACAGTTTGATTCGTACACCCTGTATACAATGACAATGTACCTGTCTGGCAACAATATTATTACAGCGATATTGTTAAAGAATAAGGCTATAACATATTAAAAAAATTACTTAAATCGGACATTAGGTTTAGGAAATACAAGACATTAAAAATGACCCGTTTTTTATGCCGGTGAGTGTATAAACATAAGAACACTGTTTGTATCTATTTGTTTCAACCATAATAAACTCTTGGAATAAGCAAGAATTAATATTCAATTATAGTCGGTCAGCGGTCGGCATTGCGTCAAGATGCAATGACTCTGGTAAAGAAAAGTAAAGCCGGCTACAAACATTCCTGATAGGAAAATAGCTCTAGCTGGCATAAGCCAGTGACTAGCATGCACAAAATACATTTGCGAGTACATAATTAGCATGCCAGTAGCTCAAATGCCTAAAACTGGCAAGGCGAAAAAGCAGGGTAGATTTTTACACATGCCAGTGCTAGTAAATAATCGACTGGTTTTCATGTAAAACTAAAGTATGTATTTGTTTTGTAATTAAAAATTTTTGAGTTTCCAACAAAAAAAGCGATCCATGGAAGGCATTCGGAATGAATTAAACAAGCAAATATTGCTTATGGCCATTAATAATTGTTAGAGATTAAGGGCCGGTTGTTCGAACGCTAATCAACAATGATCACTATCAAATATTTAATTACTGTCACCAAAACTGTCAACGTCAACTTTTATTGGGTTGCTGAAAACATAATTGATTAAAATTATGAGATTAGTTAATCAATTAACATAACAATTATTAACATAATTGATTAAGTAATTTCATATTATGTTTTCAGCAACCCAAACAAAGTTGACATTGACAGTTGGGGCCAGTAATTAAATATTTGATAATGATCATTGTTGATTAGCGTTCGAACAACCGGCCCTTAATAATAAATACGACGCATTTCCTGTAGAGGGACTCAATAGTAGTCTAAATTTAAAAACGCGAATGAATTCCGCCGTTGGGTTAACTGCCATCTTGATTTTAAAGGAAAACAGTTTTTGCTCAATATCTCCACCATTTTCAACTTTTCGACACATATAGTAGGATTTGAAATTGTTCAAAATGCGATTTATTTGATATATGATATTTTTAACCATTTTTTTCATTCGGTCGATATTTTCCAAGTTAATTGTACTTACAGTAGACGCCTATATTTTTACTTTGATATTATTGCTTGTAACTTTTTTTGTATTGTAAACAACTAAAAATGCTTTTAACGAACTAAAGTCCTGTGTTTTGGCTATCGTAGTAATTACACGAGAGCTCTAAAATTATCGATTTGTATCCCGAGTGACACTTTTACAGTGTCGAGGGGGGGAACAATTTCACGACTCGAAGGGGAGTTGTTAATATATATAATTGCCCAATGACAACAAGTTTAAGAAAAAATGAAGCATTATTTTCTTATTTTTTAATACTTTCATATAAGTACAATTCAAGTCTTTGTATCAAAACATTCAGTGACATTGATCCCAATTAATGTGACACATTTTTCAACTTGTCAAAGTGAACAGCACAGTTTAGCAAATATTTAGAGAAAGATATTAATAAAATATTACGTAAAATTATTTATAAATACAGCTTAATTCATGAAATAGTCTTACCGAAGCATTAGATGCAGAACTAAGTTTATTATGGATATTTTCTTAAGAGGATCGGTACGTTTTTTCGGCTGCAATGCTATTCAAATGGGGATTCATTTTTTTCGAATCCTGAGAAAACTAATAAGTATTTTTTTTTAATTTAAACGCAGAATGAAAGATTACGTAATTAGCGAGGGCCGAAAGTCTCTGAGAACTTCTATAATAAAATCAATGGGAAAATCCCAATAGTTGGCTGTATACCATAGTTTAAAAAATGTTTACTCTATAATGTTTATTTTAATAAGTTACAGTGGTGAAAAACTAAGAGAAAATTTAGTGTTATTTTTAATTTCAAATATCTCATTCAAAATAAACTTTTTTTTATTCTAAGGGACTTTCGGCCCTCGGTAATAATTTAGTCTTTCATTCTGCGTTTAGATTTTTCAAAAATATTTATTGGTTTTTTCAGGAATCGAAAAAAATGACCACAATGTCCGTGGTCATATTTTCCAAATCTATCTTTGTCATACAACGCACTTAGTCGAATAGAATATTGTCAGTCAGACACTGACAATCAGTGACAATTTTAAATAATTATTTGACATGAATCGGGAATATTTTTAGTTGTTGATTAAATAATATTGATAATATACGCTCTGAGCTTCGCTGGTGTCGCTCCTGGCGGATTATTAATTCAACTTTCACCGGTAATTTTTAAATTTATTATTTAATTGTTATCGCTTAATATTTACAACGCTAAAAAGTAATTAAATTGTAACAGATTTTGCTAATCATTTTGACGTTCTATTGATGAAATATTAATTTCTTACTTCGGATACTTTCACAATTATCGTGTAGATGGCGCTAAGATTATTATATTTATTTATAATTAAATATTACGGAACATTAAAAAAACGTAAATTCAGTATTTAAAACGTAAGTATATTTAAGGTAAAAATATATACCACAGCTTTGACCAACTAATATTTTTTATAATTAATGTTTTTAATTTTAATTTTAAATTAATCACTTTGACATTTATGTCAAATTTCCGGTAAACGTTTACAGACTTGCCACTACTGGCGCTCGCGAATTTATAAATATCCCCTCTACGTACGACCTCACAGCGTATAGTGTATTTGATAAATAATTGATTTAAGAGGTGAACTTTATAAAAAGTTATTTATTGTGTATTATTTATGGAAGATAGAAGCAGAGAATACATCAAGATATATTCTGTGATCCAAGTATTTTGTTGTTAAAGATGTTCAAAATTGTAAGCGTTCCATAGTAACAATATATTATTAAAAAATCACTTTAACACCTTTGCTCTTTTCTCGATTGAGTATTAATTTTTGTTGTAGGTGCATATAAATTATTACAATCACTGAATACATAGCTATTGAAAAAATTATCACATTTATTAACTGAATTAATAATTTGCAATTATACAAAAAATAACAGTTATCCAAGAACATTCAAAAGCCATCCCTTTAAGCTAGTTATGACATTGTCAAGTAGAATGACATTCTAGTAATATGTACAGCCGGTTCCTAAAAAAACTGATACGACTCTTAGTAAGATTTGATCATGTTGAGCAGTGTATTTGATTGATCTGACATTATATTTATTATGACATACAAATAAACAAACAACAAACAACTGATTACATATTATGTTAATTCATAAATTGTACTAATTATTAAGGTCTAAATGTTTATATTATTTTAAATCTATCTAAACTTTTATATTAACTATGTAAATGATAGTTTTTACGTCAAATAGATCACATAATTATTGTAAACGTGGATTATACAACAAAACAAATTAATATTCAATTCAGCCCTGTAACTTATTAAAATAAATATTATAGAAGTTTTCAGGGACTTTCAGCCCTCGGTAATAATGTAGTCTTTCATTCTGAGTTTAAATTTTTCAAAAATATTTATTAGTTTTCTCAGGATTCGAAGAAAATGAATACAATTAAAATACATTGAGAATTTTGACATGCGTCACAATTTTGCATTAACTCAATGTAAAATTCTAAACTGTTAAATTCCAGCTTCCCTAATTATTTGACATCAAAAGACATTAGAAACTATTTGTAGAGGATTGAAATCTGTATTGAAAACAACTGTTAAAATTGGTCTACGTAATTAAACATATTCAAAAATTTTGTAAAAATGTAATACATTTCAGTTTTCAGCCCAAACTTAGGCCACACACAATGCAATAATGTTCACATTTTTGAACTGTCAATATTTTTATTTTATCATCTATTGTTTAAAAACAATACAGTTGATAAGATACTCTCAGTTGCGGAGAAAGTATTAATAATAAAGATTAATAATAAAGTCTAATAACCGTGGAACAGAATAAGCTATCTGACAAATTTTAAGATTTGGCAGTGACATTGACAGTATGTAAATATTAAGTATTTATCCTTGAAAATACACTGCTCAATTTTCTACAAAATACGCTTCAAGAGTCGTATCAGTTTTTTTTGGAACCAGGTGTACATATCCATACAAGTGTGAATTTTACTACACGTATTTGCCATGTAAAGACAGAAAAGGTAGGGGTAGCTGTAAAATATTTGCGAATTATGTACCCATAGCCTTAAATGTGACAGTTTTCAAAACTAGGAAACTGGTTGCAATTAAACAGAAACAATCTACTTAAAAAATTCCGACTGTAATTTTGTACAGTAGAAAATTACCGCTGTGATAATAATCTGATTGGACAGAATTAAACACGTGATGAAAAATCTTACTACACGATTGTAAGTAAATCATTAAAAAATAACCGCTATAGTTTTTATTCTTCTAGGTTTCCGTTGGTCAAAATCTCTATGAATGAAATAATCAGCTAAATCGAAGTATGTATATGTATTTTGGGAATTAAGAAAAATGTAAAAACGGCGCTTTACGTTTTCTACACTAAAATTTGAATGAAAACATCAAAATAACTTGTTATAATGCCGTATAATGACATTTTTGAGTCTATTCTGTTGAAACATTATTTTTTAAATGCTTTTCTTTAGTTCAATCGTTTGGGTAAAATCTTTAGACGTTAATTTAACCTTTTCTTCAATGCAAATGAATGAAAATTTGCAGATACAGTTGAGTCCACGAGTCTTTACCGGTGCGTCATCATTTAATTTAGAGCATACGAAATAAGTCGAAAATTTACTAAACGCAACAGTAAGTGACAGAAAGTGGGTATTATCCCGATCACAGGTTATAGTATAAAATTTGACGTTATCAAATAAATAGAATATCAAATTTAAGTTTTGCTTTAAAATTTTGGTGCATAATTACAGCTACATTTGAAGTAGCTTAATAAATTATTTTATTATTATTGATTAATAAATAAATAAACAATTAAAATTTATAAAAAAATTCGATAACATCTTTTCTTTTTGTTATAAATAACAGCAAAAAATTCAACAAACTGACAGCCACAAAAGTAAACAAACCAAAACGTCAGAAATTGTACTTAAAATATGTGAAAACATCCCCAATCGTCTTTATTTGTACCTATCTCTTTTCAATGCACTGAGTCTAGATCGTTCATAAAAATAACATGTGTTTTTGCTTAATAACAGGTGGCAGCTGGTTTGTCATTAGTTTCATGCGTGGAATAGAATGATGCTAGATAAAAAGTATGTGTTTTATCTCTCCAGGTATTAATGACGCACGGGCAAAGACTCGCGGACTCAACTGTATATGCATTCGCGGGAACAATACACGAATAGTCAATAATTTTTTATGTTTATTAATTGTTTAAATAAAAAAAAACAATTTTAATGCAAAATTATTAAATTCTCTTGTTTTTTACAATGAAGAAACTTGAAACTTTTACATATTGTAGCTAATTATATGAACTATACATAATTTCACTTTTTACGTTAATTGTTTAAATTAATCTTCATAAATAAACAATAAAGTTTCAAATTTTTTGCCGATTCCGACTACTTTTCATGTTTGTACATCATATGTTCTATACATATATTTTAATAAACATGACGATATATTTTAATGTTTGAAAAGTGTAAAACTAAAAAGTAAAAATAAAAAAATATAAATTTTTTTTAAGAAACGCTTTTTTATTTACGAGTGACTAAAATTAAAAATATTATAAAAAATCAACCAAAAAGCAAAAAATAAAAAAAATTCAAACTAGAAGGATTATTCGAAAAAAACTGTTTAAAGACAGACTAAATATACAAAAATCTCGTTAAAAATAACATTCGTTAAAAATTAAAAAAATCTTACACGTTCGTTAAAGAAAAGCGTAGTTTTTTTTTGTTTTTGGTTTTTTTCTGATTTTTGGCCGATTTGCGGGATGCAAAGTAGTCGGGGCACACTTTAAACGATTTTATTGGTTTATTTACTACATACTAAAACAAGTAAGAAAACTATGACATTTCTTTTCGGAGTTTCTGAATGTGTTCTGACAGACATCCGTTAATCCGTCTCCTCTTCTTTCCCCAGCCGGTCAACACATATGTGGTCGTAGGTTAACTGTCAATCTGCCACAGAGCTCCCCTCCAGTAAGGAACCTACTGGTTTCGAACGGCAATGTTGACCTGTGTTACTCATCAGACGGTTGGCATATACATGTTCTTCCTGCACCTGTTGGGCCGCTGGAATATATGCTGGTTTGAGTCGGTCCATGGAAATTCGCTGAGGAACATTTTTGACATCTACAGTTAAAAACTTGTCACTTCGTTTCAACACTCTGAACGGGCCGGTATAGTGAGTTGTAAGCGGAGGCTTTACTTTATCAGTCCGCACAAACACATGACTCGTAGTCTGCAGATCCGGATGGACAAAGGCAGTGCGGACTGAGTGGTTGCTCGTCGGTACAGGCCGCAATGCTCCCATGGTCTGACGTAGTCGTTGGACAAAACTATGTTCGTCTGATGTAGCAGCACTAGGGACAAGCAGCTGTCCAGGGAGACATATTGGGGTACCATACACTAACTCGGAGGCTGTACGCGCAATGTCCTGTTTGAAAGTGTTTCCTGTTTTTCGAAAGCGTCTTTTATTAATTTTTTAAATTTTAATTCGTTAAATTTTTTAACGAATGTGTGAGATTTTTGTATATTTAATCTGTCTAACAGTTTTTTTCGAATAATCCTTCGAGTTTGAATTTTTTTTATTTCTTGCTTTTTAGTTGATTTTTTTTTACAATATTTTTTTATTTCATTGATACTTTATGAAAAAATATACAAATTTATTTCAATAAATACCAAATGTGTACAATCGCTTAAAATGATATTTTGAGATTCTAAGTAAAACACTTAACGGTAACGACTGTTCAGGTTTAAATAAATTTTCAGTAGTAATTGCACAAGAGCTCTGAAATTATTGAATTTTTCCCGAGTGACACTTTGAAAGTTTTAATTTCACGAGCCGAAGGCGAGTGAAATTATTCAATGTGTCACGAGAGCAAAAATTCTATATTAATTTCAGAGGTCGAGTGCAATTTGTTGCGATTATTTCATGAATAAAACTGTTCAAAACCAAAATTTTATTGTAATTTATTTATGTAAGTACCATTAAACACACAGTTTTTATAAATATTTGACGATTGAAAGTCATCACTTTTATAATTTTTAAAACATTAATTGTCATTAATGTCACTGAATGTATTTTTTCGTAGCAACGAAGGGCATCTGACGTAATATACTTAACGACGGGAGATTATCAAAAATTATCGATTGAATTCAGATTTCTGTAGCTTTCTATTGGTCAGAATCTCCTATGAATGAAATAATCAAATCTAATTTTTACCTTACGCAGAAGCTATACACAAAGTTTTAGACAAATCGGAGATCCACGAGATTTTGTCTGAGTGATTTGACATGGAATGTACCATACATAAAAACTGCTGTTGTGTGTTCGCTAAAACATCTTTCAAAAATTTAGAAACAGTTGTTTTCACTGTTTTATTTCGACCGATAAGGTAAAGCTGAAAAAAAGTAAATCTTGAAATTTCTTGCTTGAATTTCAAGAAATCACATGGGAAGTTTTTAATGAAATCAAAGAAGTAGGCTAATTAAGTCGTAGTTACCCACGATAGGCAACATGATTTATTATTAGGTTAACTCGTTGACATATCCATATTACGGTAAACTCCCATGGTGAGTTATTGTTACATAACTATTATTACAATGGTTGATACTGTTACGTATTAATTATTTGATAATTGTTCTGAAATTGGTTCGCGAATGTAGAGCACGCTATTGTTCAGAATAATAACGGATAGTTTACAAAAATTTCGCTCACGATTTCAATAATGAAAAATAAAAGTAGAATTTTATCTTAATCTGTATCGTATTGAATGCAATGGTATTGTGCACTTTTTCAGATTGATGTATGGTTGAATTAGACGTGTACGTTAGTATACGTAAATATTAAGTTTTCCCATAGCAATAAATATATTTTATTACAGGAGAAGATGTAATAGTTATTTTCCTAAGTGCAGAAAGTCATTCTTTTCCGCACGCGACTGCAGTTTGCCGAACGACGCGAAGCGGGAGTTCGGCAAGCAGTCGAGTGCGGAAAAGAGACTTTCTGCAAGAGTTAGGAACAATATTTTTTCTAAGAGTCTTTAAAAAATTACCAAATCTTAATCAATTAATTTAATTAATATGAAAATACATACACAAATTAATTCTTTGACAAGGTTGTCAAAACCAAACTTTCAATATAATTAGTTAGCATGACGACGATCTTGGTTTCCATGACGATGATTCAAAACGACTGTTATTGTCTACCGATTTGACTTTCGAATATTATGTCAAAATAATTTTATTTCATCGAATCGTCGCGTTAATTTCATTAAAACAGGAACACAATAAGATATATTTGAAATAAATTAGTAAATAATATCTAAATATTAGTTTATTGCATGTATTATAATTACTTTAAGGCCATATGAACATATCTAAATTAACACGCGTGCGGAAAAGTAAAACCGCGTGCGGAAAAGTAACACGCGTGCGGAAAAGTGAAACTTTCTAAACTAAAATGCGTGCGCGAAAGTAGACATTTTTGCACGCTCGTAGAAAAAAACATATTACGGAACACATAAATTGATGATCGGGAAGTGAGAATCATTATAAATTTACACCGATATCAAAAAGCCAGAATTTGAGTAGACCAACAAAAATCCAAAAAGATTTCAATAAGAAGAGGAGCACGACAAGGATATGTAATGTGTACTATCCCTTCTACTTTTTAATATGTGCTCAGAAGATAAATTTAAAGAGGCACTAGAAGACATCTAAGACATCATCAAAGAGGGATAACCAGACCTAGTGATGAGCGAGACTGATCTTGGTCTTGCAGCAAGATCAAGACCAAGACCAAGACCAAGACCAA
This sequence comes from Diabrotica virgifera virgifera, assembly GCF_917563875.1. Taxonomy (NCBI): domain Eukaryota; kingdom Metazoa; phylum Arthropoda; class Insecta; order Coleoptera; family Chrysomelidae; genus Diabrotica; species Diabrotica virgifera. Next base: position 75,142,316 of record NC_065445.1, on the reverse strand, counting down.
GACCGCCTTTTGGTTTTCAAGACCAAGACCAGGTATTCAAGACCAAGACCATGACCGAACCTTGCAAGACTACGCAAGACCAAGACCAACCTGCAAGACTCTTGCACTTTTTTGCGAAATTGGTTTTTTATTATCTAACTTTATTTTTTAGTTCAATAATATATACTGACATTATAATAAACCTTAAACAATATCAAATTTTTAAAATACATAATATTTTGGTTATATTTTTAAGTCGTTTTGAAGTCAAACGGTTTGCATTTTCTCAACCTTCAAAGTGTCCAGAAGGCAAGTGAGTGAGTGATACTGGATTCTTCGGAAAATGATTTTCTTTAATTTTTCTATTTTCAGTTATTCTCTATTATGAACAGTCTCCGAGATATCGAGCTTTGTCACACTATACAGCCACCCTGTATATGCAGAATGTTTACTAAGTATGTGTACAAACTTTATAGGTTAAGCGTTCATATGAACTGAAAATAATTTTTTTTAATGAGAAATCAGTGTTCACGTTCGATACATCGTTTCAACAGGAATTTTACATCTGGTTAAAATTGAAGGTTTTTTAAATTTTCTCCACATAAAAAACACGGTTTTGCTTTTGTCTTGTATATAAGTATGTTTAATTAAATAAAGCGCGAATATCCTCAAAAAAAATGTAATTGATAACTTTTTCTTTTTTCTTCTCTTTTTCACTTTATTTTTCATTTATATCATATGCTATTGAATGTTTAAAAAGCAGGTTGTGTCTCAATTCAACTTAAAATTTGAAAATAAACCTTTATATTTAAAACATACTTTTTAATGAAATAATTAGGTGAATGTATAATGTTAATATTGGTATCCGTTTGAAACTACATTCTACATTCTTTTAAAATTTTAAAGCAAAAGATATAGTTTCATTCTTCACATCTTTATTTATTTCAATATACATTTTATTCGAAATTGTTTGGTTCAAATTATTACTACCAAAAAATCAAGACCAGCAAGACTCTTGCAGCAAGACCAAGACCAAGAACAAGACCGTCTAGTGCAAGACCAAGACCAAGACTGCCTTTTAGCTGCAAGACCAAGACCAAGCTTGCAAGAACAAGACCAAAACCAAGACTAGCCTGGTCTTTTTCTTGTTTTGCTCATCACTAGACCAGGCCCATGAACTGAAGAGAATAAGAATCGGTCTTGGGTGGGCAGCATTTGGAAAACTGAGAGAAGCTTTTAAAAGTGAGTTGCCCACATGCCTAAAGAGAAAGGTATTTGATCAGTGCGTCCTCCCAGTCTTGACGTACGGATCAGAAACACTTACCTTAACTAAAGCCTCGGCTACCAAACTAAGAGTCACGCAGAGAAGAATGGAGCGGTCAATGTTAGGAATAACTCTGCGAGACAAAATCAAAAACGAAGAAATCAGGAGAAAACAAAGGTGACTGACGCCATCGAAAGGATAGCCAGGTTGAAGTGGAGATGGGCAGGACACATAGCCAGAATGACAGATGGGCGATGGACAAAGAGGTTCTTAGAATGGAGGCCAAGTGTAGACAAGAGAAACGTCGGTCGACCGCCTGCAAGATGGACTGACGACTTAAGGGCATGGGCGCAAATATTTTACGGCTATCCCTACTTTGTCTGTCTTTACACGGCAAATTACGTGTAGTACAATTCTCACTGGTATGGATATGTAAACATAGCCAGGTTGAAGTGGAGATGGGCAGGACACATAGCCAGAATGACAGATGGGCGATGGACAAAGAGGTTCTTAGAATGGAGGCCAAGTGTAGACAAGAGAAACGTCGGTCGACCGCCTGCAAGATGGACTGACGACTTAAGGGCATGGGCGCAAATATTTTACGGCTATCCCTACTTTGTCTGTCTTTACACGGCAAATTAGGTGTAGTACAATTCTCACTGGTATGGATATGTAAACATTACTTGACAAATGTCATCATTAACTTTAAAGAGATGGCTTTTGAATGTTCTTGGGAACTGTTACTTGTATAATTGCATTTTTTCGCTAACTATGTATTCAGCGACTGTAATAATTTATATACTATACAACAAAAACTAATACTCAATCGAGAAAAGAGGAAAAGTGATAAAGTGATTTTTTAATAATATATTGTTACTATGGAACGCTTACAATTTTGAACATCTTTAACAACAAAATACTTGGATCACAGAATATATCCTGCTGTATTCTCTGCTTGGATCTTTCATAAATAATAAACAATAAATAACTTTTTATTAAGTTCACGTCTTAAATCAATTATTTATCAAATACACTATCAATATTATTTAATCAACAACTTAAAATATTCCCGGTGCCATATAAAATATTTAAAATTGTCACTGTCTTGTAGCGATGTGAAATTACGTGTAATTTCAGAAATTGTAAGTTACACGTGTAAAATTACCCAAAAATTACAAACCAGATGTAATTTATGTAACTTATGTAATTTATGTTCATTGTATTAAAAAATCAATTGTTTGCATTCATATTGAATATAATAAACACAAAGTAACTACATACTTATGAAATAAAGAAAAGTGGATAAGAAATACATACAAATAATAAAGAAATGAAAACATAGGTTCTTTAGTTTTGTTTTAAGCGGCTTTTATAAATCACAACTTCCTTTTTCGCAGACAACTGGAGACCTTCTTGTTATAAAACGTCGAAGTTTCAATTGTTTGCTCTTCCAATGAGCCTTGTGTAATTTTTTTTATCTCCGGCAAATCCAGAACTGCATCCTGAAATTAAATAGGAAAGTGTAAACATAGAGAGTAAAAATAATGGGTTTATAATATAATATATACAGATCTAACTACCTTGTTTTCGGCATCTGAAGTATCCTTCTCGACTTCCGTTTTTTTTTGGGGTTGTTCTGTGCCTTTACCCTGAAATTGATAATTTTGGAATATAAACAATAAATATGTATGTGTTTACACTAATTTACCGATTTCATTAAGACGTTTTCTAAAATGTTCACTTTGCTTTGTCTCAAAATGCGTGCTGGTCTCTGTTCCCTAGTTTCCATTCTTTGATCAATTTCATCATCGGTCATTGCAAAGTCAGCAAAATTAAAATCATCGTCGGAATTTCCATTTCCTGTTGTATTTGAATGCCATGATGATATTGTCTGAAAACATAAGATTTATAATTTTTTATTCGAAAACGGTGGAATGCATTGGAAAATCGGAAAAGAAGCAAACTGCATATATCACATGCACATATCACATATCTAAAAAATGCCTAAATTTAAAATTACCTCGTCTAATTCTTCCTCTTCGGAAATATGGTTTTCAATTACTTCTATCTCCTTCTGTAAGTTTCTACCTTCTATCGAAACGTTGTTCTGTACAGTCTCTTCTATAGGATATTGACTTTGTATGTGATGTTGTCGTGAACGTTTCAGCAATTTTGAATTATATTGTATATAATTTAAATTTGCTGCCCTTTGAGTTGTTAGGCGATTTCTTCTCTTCGTATGAATGCTGCTCTGGGAGCTAAAGCTTCTCTCTGTTGCCGCAGAAGTGCACGGCATTGTCAATATCCTGACTGCAACTTTGGAGAGGCATGAATGTCCACAAAATCCTTTCCACCATGTAACCAAAGAGACATTATCGAGTATGTTCCATAAAAATGTTTCGCCAAAAAAGTCTGTTTTAGCTAAATAGTTTCCTAAATCCTCAGTAATCTTTGACACTCCTTCATCACCAATCTCTATCGTGGTCGTGGTTGACATAGTAGTAATGTATTTCATCGCTTCAATCCTTTCGGCTGATGATAAATTTGCACCAACAGACCGAGGGTTTAGTAAGTCTGCGGCAAAATGGATCGGTTGAAGGGCGTATTCCTTCCTTGATATAAATTTATCCATCGCTTCTGTTTTTTCGCAATCCGTTAGTTTCACGCATTCTAAATGAGTAGATATGTTACTACCGATTTTCGCGAAAGTTTCACAAACCAAATGAATTGACGAAGAATCTCCTTCAAGACGTGTTATTGCTTCAGTAATTGGCTTAAGCAATTCAACAAGAGCGCTAGAATTTATCCAGAATCCTTCATCAAGTAAATTTGCTTTTGCGCTGCGTATTCTATCTTGAATTGTTTTATCTGGAGATATTGCTAGACGTTGTAGGACGGACTTGCATTTAGTCAGATCTTGAAGACATTTTACATGTGAACCCCATCTTGTTTTTACAGGTAGGCTAAGAGACACTCCACACTTCATCTCATTTCTTATTTCTGTGAATTGAGCTCTCAGTACTTGACACTGGTTAATAGTTTTAACGATATGTATAATATGTGACAAATGTGTCTCTATTGAAGATAATTTCAAAATATCGCTGCACAATAAATGTAATGTGTGCGCTAAACAGCCGTATGATACAAGATGGGGATACATCTCTTCACATTGTCTCACAGCCTTCCTCATATTCTTTGCGTTATCAGTCACAATAGCGAAAAATTTTTTAGGTCCATACTCCTCCAGAACTTCAACCATTAATTTTGTTATATATTCTGCGGTATGCTTCTCTGCTTTTGTTAGTACTGATTTGACAAATAACGGTTCGGGTGTTGTAACAATGAAATTAATTACACTTTCATTTCGCAAGTTGGACCAACCATCGCATTGCAATGATAAATTGTCAGCTTGCTTAATTTTATCATTAACTTGAACTTCAACTCGCTCGTACTCTTCGGTCAGGAGACGATTTGATAACATATATCTCGATGGTAAGGTGTATGAAGGTCTAATTTTTTTAAAAAACAATTTCCAATCTTCATTCTCGGTAATTGAATGTGGTGCTGAACTGGTGTAAATAGCTCTAGCAAGCAAAATATTCAATTCGTTATTTTGTTCGTGTGTCATTCGATCACAAAATGATTGTATTCTGTTGATTTTTGTGCAAACAGGTGTTTCCACATGAATGTTATCAGAAGCAGATGTTGATGCTGTGGAAACCGTTGATGATGTACAAGCAGCATCAGTGTTATCGTTATCCAATTTTGCCGATGTGATCTTTTTCATGGATGTTTCAAATGGAAATTTAGAGTGATTCCCCTTTGACTTTGGAGTTAAAATATTGAATTTAAGTTTTATCATATGCGGCACATAAGTGCATTGTTGAAGATGAGATTTCATTCTTGTAGCATTTTTTGCATGTACACTCTTGCAAAATTTACACCTCACATTTATGGTCTTTTGATTAGAAGAACCCGCAGGTAACACTTCAAAATAAAGCCAGATATCTGTCTTACGTTTCACCATGTTTTATGACCTAAAAAAAATATTCAGGTAGACTTAAACATTAAGAAGGGAAAAAACATTATTTTTCAAAGTATTTGATGGGCACGAGGGCATAAAAAATTGTTAGGCATCCTTAAATAGAAGAAAGATTAAAATTGAATCTGTGTAACAATTTAATGAAATTCGAATAAGCAGAATACTGGATCGGACAACTACATTATTTTGCCCTCAACGTTATCAAAATTTTTTATTTAGTAAGTTATGTCAGTGTAATTCAATTACACATGCTACATGCACAAGTACCCCGTTGCTCCTATCATTCTTATAGTTATTGTACAGTAAACTAATCTAAAAAATCGAATAAAACTTGGTAAACCGAATTCAGAATTAAGTACTGTAGCCACATATAAAATGACGCGCGTTAGATTTAACGTACAGTCGATATGCGATAGGCCCGCCCCTGTGTTTCCCAATCTAAGGTTGCTATGGACATCACCGGCACGTGTTTTGCTGTTTGTAGAAATAATATATTTCTTACCTTATAGTTTCTGTGCTTCCTTATAAATAAATGTAAAGTAACCAACGCTGCGTGAATGAATAGAGAAAGAACAGTCGAAAACTAACTTATACATACACATTACACATACAATAACAGAAATGTAAACATAACCTGCCTGACTCAGACTAAGGAACGACTAACGAGCGACGAGCGTAATAGCACCCACTGGTTCGCGCGCGCCGGCACCGGCGCACCGCACTTACGACAATTGCGCGCGCATAAGTTGCCATAATATATGTAATTTTACCAGTAATTACATAAATTACGGTAATTTATGTAAATTTATCATAAGTTACGTTAAATTTCATAAATTACGTAAATTCCAAAAATTACATAAATTACATTAAGTTACGGGTATCATGTAATATTACCGTAAGTTACGTGTAATTTATGTAACGTAAGTTATGTAATTTTACAACTCACATCACTACTGTCTTGTCACCATATTCTATTCGACTCAGTGCGTTGTACGACAAAGATAGCGAATGTTCGATTTGGAAAATATCACCACGGACATAGTGTGTCCATTTTTTTTTCAAATCCTGAAAAAACTAATAAATATTTTAAAAAAATTTAATCGCAGTATGAAACACTAAATTATTATCGAGGGCCGAAACTCACTGAGAATAAATAAAAAGTTTCTTTTGAATGCGATATTTGAAATTAAAAATCACTCTTAGTTTTTCACCCCTATTATTACTTATTAAAATAAACATTACATAAGTTTTCAGGGACTTTCGGCCTTCGGTCAGAACGTAATCTTTCATTCTGCGTTTAAATTTTTCAAAAATACTTATTAGTTTTCTCAGGATTCGAAATAAATGAATCCCATTTAAACAACATTGGAGCCGAAACTACGTACCTATCCCCTTATAGAGCTGAGAGCGGCACAGGCAGGATAGATGGGGTTGAAAACGATAGGAGGAGGCCTATGTTCAGCAGTGGACTTTTGAGGCTGGATGATGAGAAAACATCAGTGAAGGCATATCAATTAACGGAACTCTAGTGATAAATCTCAGATATGCAAACGATACAATACTCCTTGCGGATAGCAGAGAATCGACGTAAATTTTAGTTGATCGCACTACGCAGTACTGCGAAAGGTATGGAATGTCTCTGAACATAAAAAAAAACCAAAATCATGATTGACAGTAAGAATCAGATTGAAGACGAAACGATGCCACAAGCTGTCCGTGTGGCATATTATGCAATTTACTATTTTAGTTGGGAAATAAGCCACAATTTAAGTTTGAAAATAAATATATTTGACGTTTCGACTTCCACTTCAGAAATCGTTATCAAAATACTTTTCAAAAGTACTTTCAAAAGTAATCGAAATATTTTATCAAAAATATTTCGATTTCCGAAGTGGAAGTCGAAACTTCAAATATATTTAATTTCAAACTTAAATAATGGCTTATTTTCCAAATAAAATAGTCAATTGCATAAGATGCCACGAGCAAATAGCTTCAGAACAATATTAAGAAACCGGTATGAACCTAGAGGTATTCAAAATTTTAGCAAATTGGAAACCTTATACGAAAAAGTGGCACATTGTTAAAATTCCATCAAATTTTCAAGACGATGTAGAGATAATAACTTAATACCAAAGGGCTTGAGGTTACGTTCGGCATATACCGTATGGCTCTCGGCCATATCTCAGGAACCGTTTATAGTACAGCTTTGAGAAAAAAATATTTATAACAAAAGTTGCCTCGGGAAAAGCCTGGAAATTATTTTCATAATTGTAGGTCCACCGCTAGAGAGCGTAATTGAATATCAAAAATTAAAAAATCAAAATTTTACAAAATTTACCTAATTAAAGGGCACTGGAAATCCAATCATCGTATTCTTCATAAAATTCTGCGCATATTTGATTTGACAAGTTTAAGTCTACCTTTGCAAATGAGAGGTGGGGGTGAGTGGGACCCTTCTTATGAAAAAATGGCTTTAAGTCCGGTTCTACTAAATCGAATTTTGCATACTTGGTCTTGTTGAAAACAGCTCTTTTTCGTCAATGTAACTGTCTTATTTTCAAAATAGCCTAATAAGTAATATGCAAATATGCAAGCTAGGAGACGTTATTTAATTATTTTCAGAAATCTAGTTTTCTTTGAAAAATATTAAATACAAGTATGCATTTTTAATCCTGTATTAAAAAATTAGACCAAATTAGCAACATAATACCGAAAACCGCATGTCGATACCTTTTTTCTATCTCGAGATATCTTAAGTAATGTGTAAATTTTAAACATAACTGTTACTGACAACGGTAATCGAGGTTAAGGAAAAGTAGTGGGCTATGGAAAAAACAAATATAGATTTTCCAGATTTAAACGTATATAATTAATTAATATTAAATTAATAAAAATGAATTAATAACAAAAGTTAACCATTTTAAATACCTAGGATGTTGGATAAACGAGACACTAAATCCGGATGAAGAAATTAAAACTCGTATAGAAATTGCAAGAGGAGCATTTATGAAATTTAGATTTATTCTGAGCAACTCTCAGCTGAACTTACAACTAAGAATCAAGTTCCTAAAATGTTATGTGTATCCTCTATTACTAGTATTACTAGTATACATATAGTACAGTATATGGATGTGAAACCTGGATCCTGAAGGTTAACATGATGAACAAATTAGAAGCCTTTGAGATGTAGTCATATCGTAGAATGCTCAGAATATCTTGGGTTCAACGCATTTCTAACAGAGAAGTCTTAAACAGAGTAGGTCAAGGCGAAGGTGACTTAATGAAGATGATAAAAAAGAGAAAACTTGAATATCTGGGGCATATAATGAGAGGTAACAGATACAGGATGCTGCAGTTAATACTCAATGGAAAGATCGACGGAAAAACAGGAATTGGTCGAAACAAATATTCATGGCTCCGAAACCTTCGTCAATGGACTGGCTTATCAGCAGATCAATTGTTACATGCCGCACAAGATCGAGAACGATATCGGCAAATTGTTATGGAAGCTACCCACGCCTAAAAATTTGGGCACGGTACTTAAAGAAGAAGAATTAATTAAAACAGCAATAAGATAAACAACACTATAAAAATATAACAAAGAAATAAAAGCAACTACTTACTTAGTCTTAGTGACTGCCTAAATGTTCAAATTGTTGCCCATCATTTTCGATGCAAGCATTTACTCTTTCAATAGTAGATTGAATAGCTACAGACTTAACTGTTTTAGACTTTTATTTATGGGGACGGATTAAATACCTTGTTTTTGCCGCTGGGCCCACTAGTCGAGAAACATGATTTAGAATCTAGAGAATACGAAACGCCATTCAAAGCATTGCGAAAGCGGAAATTGAGAGTGCTGTTCAATCTACTCTTGAAAGAGTAAATAATGCTCACATCGAAAATGATGGGCAACAATTTGAACATTTAGGTCGTCACTAAGTAAGTAGTTGCTTTTATTTCTTTGTTATATTTTATACTGTTGTTTGTCTTATTGTTTTTTAATTAATTATATACGTTTACATCTGGAAAATGTTTATTTGTCTTTTCCATAGCACACTACTTTTCCTTAACCTCGTTTACCGGTGACAGTAACAGTTATGTTTAAAATTTACACATTTCTTAAGATATCTCGAGATAAAAAAAGGTATCGACATACGGTTTTCGGTATTATGTTGCTAATTTGGTCTAATTTTGGAATACAAGATTAAAAATGCATACTTGTATTTAATATTTTCCAAAGAAAACTAGATTTCTGAAAATAATTAAATAACGCCTCCTAGCTTGCATATTACTGATTAGGCTATTTCGAAAATAAGACACTTACATTGACGAAAAAGAGCCGTTTTCAACAAGAGAAAGTATGCAAAATTCGATTTACAAGAACCGGACTTACAGCCCTTTTTTCATAAGAAGGTTCCCACTCACCCCCACCTCTTACTTGCAAAGGTAGAGTTAAACTTGTGAAATCAAATATGCGCAGAATTTTATGAAGAATACGATGATTGGATTTTCAGTGCCCTTTCATTAGGAAAATTTTTTGAAATTTTGATTTTTTAATTTTTGATATTCAATTACTCCCTCTAGCGGTGGACCTACAATTATAAAAATAATTTCCAGGATTTTCCCGAGGCAACTTTTGTTATAAATATTTTTTTTTCTCTCACGAGAGCAAAAATTCTATATTAATTTCAGAGGTCGAGTGCAATTTGTTGCGATTATTTCATGAATAAAACTGTTCAAAACCAAAATTTTATTGTAATTTATTTATGTAAGTACCATTAAACACACAGTTTTTATAAATATTTGACGATTGAAAGTCATCACTTTTATAATTTTTAAAACATTAATTGTCATTAATGTCACTGAATGTATTTTTTCGTAGCAACGAAGGGCATCTGACGTAATATACTTAACGACGGGAGATTATCAAAAATTATCGATTGAATTCAGATTTCTGTAGCTTTCTATTGGTCAGAATCTCCTATGAATGAAATAATCAAATCTAATTTTTACCTTACGCAGAAGCTATACACAAAGTTTTAGACAAATCGGAGATCCACGAGATTTTGTCTGAGTGATTTGACATGGAATGTACCATACATAAAAACTGCTGTTGTGTGTTCGCTAAAACATCTTTCAAAAATTTAGAAACAGTTGTTTTCACTGTTTTATTTCGACCGATAAGGTAAAGCTGAAAAAAAGTAAATCTTGAAATTTCTTGCTTGAATTTCAAGAAATCACATGGGAAGTTTTTAATGAAATCAAAGAAGTAGGCTAATTAAGTCGTAGTTACCCACGATAGGCAACATGATTTATTATTAGGTTAACTCGTTGACATATCCATATTACGGTAAACTCCCATGGTGAGTTATTGTTACATAACTATTATTACAATGGTTGATACTGTTACGTATTAATTATTTGATAATTGTTCTGAAATTGGTTCGCGAATGTAGAGCATGTTCAGAATAATAACGGATAGTTTACAAAAATTTCGCTCACGATTTCAATAATGAAAAATAAAAGTAGAATTTTATCTTAATCTGTATCGTATTGAATGCAATGGTATTGTGCACTTTTTCAGATTGATGTATGGTTGAATTAGACGTGTACGTTAGTATACGTAAATATTAAGTTTTCCCATAGCAATAAATATATTTTATTACAGGAGAAGATGTAATAGTTATTTTCCTAAGTGCAGAAAGTCATTCTTTTCCGCACGCGACTGCAGTTTGCCGAACGACGCGAAGCGGGAGTTCGGCAAGCAGTCGAGTGCGGAAAAGAGACTTTTTAGATTTATTCTGAGCAACTCTCAGCTGAACTTACAACTAAGAATCAAGTTCCTAAAATGTTATGTGGACATATAGTACAGTATATGGATGTGAAACCTGGATCCTGAAGGTTAACATGATGAACAAATTAGAAGCCTTTGAGATGTAGTCATATCGTAGAATGCTCAGAATATCTTGGGTTCAACGCATTTCTAACAGAGAAGTCTTAAACAGAGTAGGTCAAGGCGAAGGTGACTTAATGAAGATGATAAAAAAGAGAAAACTTGAATATCTGGGGCATATAATGAGAGGTAACAGATACAGGATGCTGCAGTTAATACTCAATGGAAAGATCGACGGAAAAAGAGGAATTGGTCGAAACAAATATTCATGGCTCCGAAACCTTCGTCAATGGACTGGCTTATCAGCAGATCAATTGTTACATGCCGCACAAGATCGAGAACGATATCGGCAAATTGTTATGGAAGCTACCCACGCCTAAAAATTTGGGCACGGTACTTAAAGAAGAAGAATTAATTAAAACAGCAATAAGATAAACAACACTATAAAAATATAACAAAGAAATAAAAGCAACTACTTACTTAGTCTTAGTGACTGCCTAAATGTTCAAATTGTTGCCCATCATTTTCGATGCAAGCATTTACTCTTTCAATAGTAGATTGAATAGCTACAGACTTAACTGTTTTAGACTTTTATTTATGGGGACGGATTAAATACCTTGTTTTTGCCGCTGGGCCCACTAGTCGAGAAACATGATTTAGAATCTAGAGAATACGAAACGCCATTCAAAGCATTGCGAAAGCGGAAATTGAGAGTGCTGTTCAATCTACTCTTGAAAGAGTAAATAATGCTCACATCGAAAATGATGGGCAACAATTTGAACATTTAGGTCGTCACTAAGTAAGTAGTTGCTTTTATTTCTTTGTTATATTTTATACTGTTGTTTGTCTTATTGTTTTTTTAATTAATTATATACGTTTACATCTGGAAAATGTTTATTTGTCTTTTCCATAGCACACTACTTTTCCTTAACCTCGTTTACCGGTGACAGTAACAGTTATGTTTAAAATTTACACATTTCTTAAGATATCTCGAGATAAAAAAAGGTATCGACATACGGTTTTCGGTATTATGTTGCTAATTTGGTCTAATTTTGGAATACAAGATTAAAAATGCATACTTGTATTTAATATTTTCCAAAGAAAACTAGATTTCTGAAAATAATTAAATAACGCCTCCTAGCTTGCATATTACTGATTAGGCTATTTCGAAAATAAGACACTTACATTGACGAAAAAGAGCCGTTTTCAACAAGAGAAAGTATGCAAAATTCGATTTACAAGAACCGGACTTACAGCCCTTTTTTCATAAGAAGGTTCCCACTCACCCCCACCTCTTACTTGCAAAGGTAGAGTTAAACTTGTGAAATCAAATATGCGCAGAATTTTATGAAGAATACGATGATTGGATTTTCAGTGCCCTTTCATTAGGAAAATTTTTTGAAATTTTGATTTTTTAATTTTTGATATTCAATTACTCCCTCTAGCGGTGGACCTACAATTATAAAAATAATTTCCAGGATTTTCCCGAGGCAACTTTTGTTATAAATATTTTTTTTTTCTCAAAGCTGTACCATAAACGGTTTTTGAGATATGGCCGAGAGCCATTCTTATTGGGACACCCGGTACAAGCAGAAGACTACAAAATATACTATACACAGCCAGTTTGTCAATGATCCGGAAAAGGCGACAATTTCACAGGTCAAATTTATTTTTTATCGAAAAGTTATTTTCATAACGATTTCCGAAGTGGAAGTCGAAACGTCAGATATATTTAATTTCAAACTTAAATTGTGGCTTATTTCCCAAATAAAATATTAAATTTATTATTGTTTTTTTTTATAAACTTAATTTTGCCGCCCCTTGAAATCTGCGGACCGGGGCGTTGTCCCCCTACCTAGCCCTAGTTCCGAGCCTGTCTGAGTGTCTCACACACAAAGGAGTGATCCTGTCAGTAACGATTTTTATTTCAGTAGGTGTATGATAATAAAGAAAAAGTAGTGACTCAAAATTAGAAGTGCTCCAACTATGCTCCTGTGATAAATATTAAACAATATCCAAATTAGACGAATAGTTACATATTTTAAAACAAAAACCTACAACGATATCGTGTAATTCAATAAAAAGACAATTGAATTCAAATCAGGGTACTTTCTATTCGGCATAGATTACAAAAAACGTGTATACTGATTAGCTATTGTTGGGTTGTATAATGTCAATCGACATGCAGTTACGATGGCAGAATTATTCTCTTTTTGACGGTTAATTTAAGATGAGCGTAATTCGACCGTTGAGGTAACTGCTGGGACAAATTATAGAAAAAAAAAAATGAGGAAGTCTATTCAAAGTAATTAATTAGGTAATACAAACCGAACGAGTAAATTAAATTACGATTTAGTTTTCTGTTTAAAAACATAAGATGTGTATATATAGTCGTTATACTAATACTCTGGGCTAATTAGCAAAATACAAGGAAAAGTTATTTACCTACCAGCAATTTTATTGCTGGAATCGAATCTTATTATTGTATGTATTAATAATATAGGTATGCAAAGTCCGCAGATAATGTGCTACTTTTTTTATAAACAAAATGGCGCCCGAAAATAGTGTTTTTTTCAATTTTTGCTCTATAACTCCAAAGATTTTAACTTTACACCAAAAACACTCAAATAAAAATTCACTGCAATTAAATTCTGCATAGAGACGTGTTTTTTTCAGATTTACTTCGACGAAAACTTTCCCCGGAAAAAGCGGGTTTTTCCAACAAAATCTTTAATTTTCAACTAAACTTTTAGATAAGTAATTGTTAATCAATCATTAAATAACTTGGTAATGTAAAAGTACTTTTTGTATAGATTATAATTCCAGAAGCCGATGGAAATTACAGGAACAGCTTAGCAACAATTGAATTGTTTATTAAAAATTTACGGTCGCTATAATAACGACAATAATTATCATGCATAAGAATAACTATGATTTTTTCATAAAAAGACACCATACCTATTTAACGTACTTTACAGAATTGAAATTGGACTATTTAATCAGATAGGTATAGTGTCTTTTTATGAAAAAATCATAGTTATTCTTATGCATCATAATTATTGTCGTTATTATAGCGACCATAAATTTTTAATTAACAATTCAATTGTTGCTAAGCTGTTCCTGTAATTTCCATCGGCTTCTGAAATTATAATCTATACAAAAAGTACTTTTACATTACCAAGTTATTTAATGATTGATTAACAATTAATTATCTAAAAGTTTAGTTGAAAATTAAAGATTTTGTTGGAAAAACCCGCTTTTTCCGGGGAAAGTTTTCGTCGAAGTAAATCGGAAAAAACACGTCTCTATGCAGAATTTAATTGCAGTGAATTTTTATTTGAATGTTTTTGGTGTAAAAATAAAATCTTTGGGGTTATAGAGCAAAAATTGAAAAAAACACGATTTTCGGGCGCCATTTTGTTTATAAAAAAAGTAGCACACTATCTGCGGACTTTGCATACCTATATTATTAATATATACAATCATAAGATTTGATTCCAGCAATAAAATTGCTGGTAAATAACTTTTCCCAAAAATGGCCTATTCTCCGATAATCAGCCCAGACTATAAGTGAAAAGAATTATTAATCTTAAATAATATTATGTTTATATGGGATTAAAGATGAGTGATACTCAGTTTGGATTTCGAAATGGATTTTGGGAACACGAGAATTTTTTTTTTGCTTTAACCTTTAACTACCCGCGCATCAAGTTATAATATAACTACACGCGTGGCGTACTTTATACGCCACAAGAAAATACACTTAAAAACAGCGGATTTGTTTATTTTTTTTTTTGAAAAATACACTTAGTTGTTTGTTATAAAACTTATTCGGCATCAGTGAATACTTGAAGTTCCTTCTCAGTAAGCCAATTGGGATTTATAACTGGAATCATGGAATAACTGGATTCCATGATAAATAAAATTACTAATAATTTTTTGAAATGTGATTTTTTACAGGAGAAAAA
The DNA here is from genome assembly GCF_917563875.1 of Diabrotica virgifera virgifera. Classification (NCBI taxonomy): domain Eukaryota; kingdom Metazoa; phylum Arthropoda; class Insecta; order Coleoptera; family Chrysomelidae; genus Diabrotica; species Diabrotica virgifera. Next base: position 75,127,167 of record NC_065445.1, on the reverse strand, counting down.
GTATTGTTTATAAAGAAAAATATATTTTGTCTCATAATGACTAAAAAACAATTAAAATATTTACTTATATTACTACTTATATTAATATAATCGTGGCGTATATTGTCCACCACCGGAAACAACAAATAATAAACTGTAAATTACGATCTTCCCAGAACGCCGATTATAACGAAACTAAAAGCAAATTGTAAAGCACATTCCAGTGATACGTTAGAGAAATAAACAAGGTCAAAAATTAATTTTTTAAATATATTTGCAGAAGAATTATTATATCTGGCGTACAAAATACGCCAGCGCGTGTATGGTTCTTTTCATGAGCATTTTTCAGTGCGTCACAGTTTTTTCTAACGCATTAAATTGTATGTGACAGAAAAAAACGCACGTCGCTGATTACATTTCTTCGGTGACATTTATAACATTTAATATAGTTGTCAATAGATGGCGCTAATAATACAGTATTAAATAATATTATATTATTCTATATAAAAAAAAATTAATCTGTACAATTTATAAGACTATACAAATCGAAGAAAATACCATTTTATAAATGCAATAAACACAATTGATTTGTTTTTAAAATTGCAAATAAAATGTGACAACTGTCAGATTTAACTAAAATGTCATGTTAGAATAAATGTCATAAATGTGTATTTATCACGGACTAACCTTTTTTTCTATCATTTGTGACGCACTGAAAAATGCTCATAAAAAGAACCATAGTTAAAGGTTAAATGTGTTAACACAACGATGCAGAGACATGAATGTAGATGTGTATGCATGTTTTATTGATTATCGAAAAGTATTTGACTGTTTTAACCATTAAAATATTATCGAAATTCTAAGAACAACTGGAATTGACGAGCAAGACCTGCGAATTATCTCAGAACTGTATTGGCACCAAACAGCAACAATTGAAATAGAGCACACAACATCCGAAGATATATATATCCGATAAGGAGTACGACAGGGTTGCGTCTTATCACCGCTATTATTAAATAGGTAATTTATAGGACTAAAAGGCAAAAATCAAGCACCTAGTTTAATTAAATCTTGCCCAAGTATACTTTCGCTAACTTAGCATCATCAGGACCATCTGAAATAAGCCAAAAAACGCCATTGTAGCAAAATAAATAGGTGTAAAAAACTTTTATAAAAAATCGAAGTTGATGTTAAACAAAAAATTACAATAACGTAGACTTACTTCGTCAAATCAGGAAGATATCCCAGCAAAATGCAACATTTCTTTGGCAAGAAAGAAATTTTTAAATTGGCAACTAACACATAATATAAAACACACACTGTACGAAGAATAAACAGATAAAAAAATAAATTAAATTATGCCGGGTACTACATCTTGGCTACATCTTCGACTTGTCAAGATATATACTTGCTGTATAAATAAAAATAAGTACAACAGCAATGGTTTATTGGTGCCATATTTTTTGTTGATTGTCAAAATTTATAAAAATGGTTGATATTGCTAATTTTCTATATATCCAATAAAGGGTGAGTCAAAGCGCAAGTAAATTATTTTCTCAGTAATTTTAAATAGAACGCCATATTTAATAATTTGCTCTGAAAAATGAAAATATCTCGAAAACTAACAAATTTAGTCATATGGAATATTATACAAAAATTAAAGTACGGTAATGGTACTTTTTGATGGTGATATAAAATACAGGGCGTTCTATTTAAAATTTCTGAGAAAAGAATGTACAGTAAAACCTCGATAGAACGGGCCTATATTTAACGGACTTCGGATATAACGGACAAAAATCCGATCAAATGTTAAAAAAATTTGCATGCAAAAAAATATGAAAAATCGGATTCTGGAAGAAAAATCAGCAAGGACAGGATCTCGGCACAGTATAATTGTTGTCAAATCTGGTAAATCTAGAGTTGTTAAAGATATGTATAATAATGCATCATCTTCTCGTTTCATATTATTGTTCTAATAAGGCATGGTTCACCATAGATATTTTCAAAAATTGATTTTATTAAAGAATTTGTACCTGCAGTGAGAAAATTTCAACAAAAGGAACAGGAAATACCGCCCAAATAGGTGAAACGTTTATTGATTTTAGACAACGCTCCTGCTTATCCCCCTGAAAATATTCGACATTCAGAAGATGGCAACTTTGATGTTTTTACCAAAACATACATCGCTTATTCAACCCATGCATCAGTGAATAATTTTGGTAACCAAACGAGAATATTGTATAAAGTTTTTAGATGAAGTAGAAAAGTAAAAAAGAAGCAAACAAAACTTAACACCTACTTTTTTAATGTACAGATGTGTACACTGTATCTAATTGCAGCAGGTAGTCCCCCCTATTAGTCCGTTATATCGAGGTTTTACTGTACTTGCATTTTTACTCAGCCTGTATTCGATATAAAGAAAATTAGCAATATCAACAATTCTTCAAAATTTTCACAATCAACAAAAAAATATGGCACAAATAAACCATTGCTGTTGTGCTTATTTTTATTTATACAACTTTGTAAAAGCCCTATATGACATAACAAACCTTTATATTTTTGTGATATGGAAGTTAAGAGGATTTCGAATATAAAATAAAATATAGGGTGTTCCATTAAAAAAAAACATAAGTTTGGTCTGCCACTATGTTATCGAACACACTGTAACATTCTAACTAATTTTGTAATGTGAAGCTCAAAGTTGGCTACAATTTTTGTTATTAACTTTTATTACTATCTCTTACTATAGCGGATCTACTGAGCTTTATCCCACTAATCAATCACCCTGTATTCTGAATTTAAAATTATTTTAAGCCGAAAATTTTTTTTGTCACTACTTTTTAAACCACAGAAATGTCTGGCAATTATAATTCATATTTCTAATAATGTTTAAAAAGTAATGACAAAAAAATTTTTCGTCTTAAAATAATTTTAAATTCGATATATTTACCTGAACAGGTATAATGCGCAGTAATCAACGCAACCTGTATCAGTAGCCAGATGGCCGGTACGGTGTTCGAGGAAGCATAGGTAATAATATATTAAGGAACCAGTTGTCTTAAAATACTTTTTTTCCGACGTTGCTAGATCTTGGTCCATTATATAATGAATTTTTTTTTAAACAAAAATGAAACGAAAAAGAAAGGAACAGAAAATGAACTTACGACCTTCGGTTTTCGAGACCGGAACGTATAGATATAAATAGCTAAAATAAATTATATTCTTGTTCTATAATGTTTAAATGTCTAATGTCAGGTCAAATTAATTGGATGTAGCAATGGAAATATTTAAAATCACTAGCACTAATAACCATTAATTTTTTATTTGTTCTTCAGAAACTATAAAGTCACAAGTCAAAATATCTTTTAAATTGAATTTCAATATTTGCATTTAAAAAATTCCCAAAACTGTTACGTAATAAAATACAAAACTGTTACGTAATAAAATACACTCATCACAAAAAATATCACAAATTGAAGCGTGATTTTCCGAAAAAACAAACAGTAAACAAAACGCTGTTAAAATACATTTTATTAAGTATTATTTTGGACATTCGTGTTCAAGAATTTCATCTGTGCACTATGTCTGCCTGAGATTTTAATGAGGAGGTGCGTTCTTACAAAAAATGAGTAATATAACGTCAGAACACGCAGCCCATATTGTAGGTTAATTGGAGATGGATCAAACATCAAACACTCCACAATCCAGAGACACCTATAGAAGAATACGAAATGAAACAAAGCAATTGGTAAGAAGAATAAAAAATGAACATTGGGAACAGTTTACAAACAGGATGGAAAGTGACTTCTACGGAACACAAAAACAAATATGGAGATTCATAAGAAACCAACGGAAAGAAATGGCAGAATTGAAGGAATACAATAACATACATACCAGCAAACGAATGGGAAAGATACTTGACGGGACTGTTTAAAGGAAAGGAAAATAATACTCAAAACAATAACCTACCTGAATTAAGACACGAAATAGAAATCAGTTTTCAGGAAGTAGAGGTCACCAGGACCAGACGGAATAACCAACGAGCTTCTAAAATACGGAGGAGAAATTATAACCCAGAGATGACAAAACTTATACAAAAACTAATATTGCACGGCAAGATACCAGACGCATGGAGAAACAGCATAATAATACCTATGTTCAAGAAAGGAGACGAAGAAGACCCCAACAATTATAGAGGTATAAATCTACTGAACACCGCACTTAAGCTAACCACAAAAGTCCTAACCAACAAAATCAATAAACTAACAACTTTTTCAGATGAACAACAAGGATTCAGATCCGGAAGATCCTGCGTAGACGCCGTATTTGTACTGAGACAAATCACAGAAAAGGCCATTGAGTACAACAAATTAGCATATCTATGTTTTATAGACCTGACAAAGGCTTTCGATCGCATCCAAGTCGAAGACGTCTTACATTTACTGTAAGGAAGAAACATATCAATCAATATTATACAAACCATCGAAAACATCTACTTTCATAATCGAATACAGGCAAAGATAAATGAAAAACTAACGCAGTTTATACCAGTACAAAGCGGAGTCAGACAAGGTGACTCATTAAGCCCACTGCTCTTTAATATAATAATGGACGAAATAATAGAAGCAGTACGTAAAGGTCATGGTTACAGAATGGGGAACAAAGAAATCCAAATACTATGTTATGCAGACGACGCCGCATTAATCGCCGAGACAGAAGACGATCTCCAAAGATTAGCACACATCTTCAATACAACAGCCAAGAAATACAATATGATAATATCAGCAGGAAAAACCAAATGTATGACATCTAAATACCCACTACGATGTAAAATCGAAATTGATGGGAAAATAATAAAGCAAGAAGCAAGGTTTAGATATCTGGGAATAGATATAATAGTCTAGGCGCCAAATAGAGGTCACCGTGTCCTTTTCAATTCTGATGGACAAACTCAACGGTTTCTTATGGATTTTTGGCTGCTGATTACGAATTTCGAGGGTGGATTTGGATCCAAGTTGTCAAAAAATTGTTATAAACAATTTAATTGTTTATAAATTGTTTATAAGGATCTGGCTCATAAACTAAAAGAGATAAAAAATAATGTTTCAAATAAAATTTGTTCGTTAATAAAAAACGAAGAACAAATCGTTTACTGAACTTAAATTCAACAATTAGAACTCAAGATATTGTAAAATTAGTGCATAATGCAAATTGCAAAATAAGTATTTTTCGAAGCTTTATCGATCGTAACTCGGCTTCTACGCATGCAAATGAGCCTTTGAAGGTCTCATTTTAAAAGCTTCATTAATAGGCTTCCAAACAGACTTTGTTAAATTACTTTATCTTCATTTGTTTTAAAGTTATACCCATTTGAAGTAATAATTTTCTTAAAAAAATTGTACATTAATTTGTTTATAAGGGTTTCAAGCCAATTTAAGCTATAACATTTATACTTTAATTAACATTAATGATAGAAGAACTCAAAAGAAACATTTTGAGCTTACGAAAATGTTTGTAAGTTTATTTTTGGCCAAGATATCGATATTATAATAGTGCGCTCTGAGGCGCAAGATCGGCTCACCGCGTAAAGGTTCACGCGCTAACTTCTCGATGCAAATTATAATTTCTATGTATATATACGTTATCTTCATTTTTCATTTTTGAAGATCCTAATAAAATTTTATCATATAATTCTAATAATTAAATCATCATACTGTACCTCGTATTACATTTCATTCTATTTACTGTGTCTTCTATTTTTTGTACTAAATGAGAAAAAAAAACATTAAAAACTAATGTTTCAGAAATAGAACTAAAAAGTAAGTTGATATTATTTATTAATACTATTTTTACAAACTTTTTGTTTCATGCATCTGCATCGAGATATACAGGGAATCTCAGCTTTTTTACATCTGCATAAGTTCTTAGAACAATTTTTACAGTTACATGGTGGTACTAAGTCTGTTCTTGTAGGCAGTAAAACTAGAACTTTCTGGGGCTTCAGAGTTTAATTATCTATATGATATAGATATAATCTATATTACAATACAATATCTTGAGTTCTAATTGTTGGATTTAAGTTTAGTAAACGTTTTTTTCTTCGTTTTTATTAACGAACAAATTTTATTTGAAATATTCTTTTTTATCTCTTTTAGTTTATGAACCAGAGCCTTATAAACAATTTATAAATAATTAAATTGTTTATAACAATTTTTTTACCACTCGGATCGAAATACACCCTCGAAATTCGTAATTAGCAGCCAAAAATCCATAAGAAACCGTTGAGTTTGTCCATCAGAATTGAAAAGGACACGGTGACCCCTCTGGCACCTAGACTATAACCAGTTACGGAGATGTTGAACAGGAAGTACGACAACAAAGCTTAAAAGCAAGTAAAGCGGCGGGATCTCTTAATGACACAATCTGTAAGAACAAACACCTAAGACAAGACACAAAAGCAAGAATCTATAAAGGAGCAATTAGACCTATATTAACATACACGGCGGAGACAAGACCTGGCACATCTAAAACGAGACGACTACTAGAAACAACAAAGATGAAAATACTCCGACAAATATCAGGGAAAAGTCTGTTGGATATGGAGAGAAACGAAAACATAAGATCATGCAATATAGAATACATAAATGGATGGGCGACAAAACGAAAACAGGAGTGGAACGAACACATTAGTAGAATGGCAGAGGATAGAATAATACGAATGGCACGAGATAAGTCACCAAATGGACGAAGAAGTATTGACAGACCAAGAAAAAGATGGTGCGATAACTTAAACAATTTATGAGGCTAATTTTGAAGAAGAAACAGGCTTTAAAGCCTACATATAAGAAGGAAGAAGAAGAATAGGAGATGGACGATCGCAGCAATATCTTGCTGATATTATGGGAATCCACTAATCCAGCGTTTCAAGAGCTTCAAGAAGGTATAGAGAAAGTAGAGGATACACAAGAAGACCAGTTCCAGGACTTCCCAGGTGCAAATGAACGTTATTTACATCTGCAGACTTTGCGTACACATCATGTTACAGGTAGGTAGACAACTGCGAAAATATCTTTCCATAACCCGTGATGTTCGAATAAGTGCCAATTCGGTTAGAAACAGGTTTTAATAAATTTGAAATCAGAGCCAGAATGTCTGCTACTGCTCCACTGTTAACGAAGGCACAACGTATTTCACGTTTAGGTTTTGCACCAGGACCTGTCGATTCGGATATTAACGACTGGGCTAATATTATTTTTATTGATAAGTCAAGATTTGCACTTTGTGGATCTGACAGTGCAGAGTGTCTGTCGGATCCACAAAGTGCAAATCTTGACATATAGTCGTTAATATCCCAATCGGCATGTTTTGGTGCAAAACTTAAGAGACAACAGTAGCGATCAACAGCTAGCAACAAACGCAGTCCAAGATTGCGGCTGTACTTTTGAATATTTTGTCGAGATATTTGGCACTAAGATAATAAAGAATGGCGGTACAGAGCCAGGGCCGTAACTACGATGTTAGGGGCCCCGGGGCAAAGGTGATATGGGGGCCCCCTGCCGGGGGGTCTGGGGGTTTACCCCCCAGCGGAAGGCGGGGTCTGGAAAAATGTTTGATATTTAACCCCTTGAAAAGGCATTTTAATGGATTCTATTACTGAAGTTTCTTGAACCTACATATTGCTATTTTAGTTGACCAACACAAAAAAATTTTGAAATCACCTTATTTTTTATTCGCATTAAAAAATTTAAAAGAAAAACAGCAAAATGAACAGATAGTAAATCAAAATGAGATAATATAATGAAACAATAAAAAGAAAATTTCTTGAAACTTCAAAACCGAATGGAGAAATATGAAGATATGAAGGTTTATTTAGAGAAAATGCAGGAAGAGGTAAATCAGATTGCTGAGGAGATACAGAAAATTGAAAAGGTGGAAGAAAAATTCAAGAATGCGGTAAAATTCGATATGGAAAAAGTGGAAGAAAAATTGACGGAGATAGAAAAATGTCAAAAAGGAGGAGACCGTCGGAAATAATTGTATACAGCTCTAATGAGAGCAGAATCCTATTTGACGAGGATATTCGAAAATTATATCCGATACCTTCAGCAGTGACACTCTCCAAGCCGAATAGTCACTGCTGTTAGATTTATTATGCTGTGGTACTGGTAGGACTGATTCCAATGTGCTCATTCCATCTTACCCTTACCTTTCTTTTCAATATGTGGTACTATGTGGTTCTGTCCACGTACCAAGATGTGGTCTGGGGTAAATTGGTTTTTATTTAATTTAGTTTTTATTTCACCAAAATAACTAATTTCCTCAGTAACAATTTATATCTTTACGAAAGGTCTCGGGGGCCCCAGCTTAGCCCGAGCCCCTCTTTCGATGGCATTTTAGGTTTTCTTACGCCGAAATAACTAATTTCCTAAGTATTAATTTAAATTTTTATGTTAAGGTCTCGGGAGCCCCAGCTTAGCTCAGGCCTCAGGGGCCCCTTCTAAGGGTTCTGTTCCAGTTGCATTTTAGTCGAAAATACTAATTTCTCCAGTGAAAAATTAAAACTTTATGTTCAGTTCTAGGGTGCCGCTGTAAGGTCTTTTTAAAATTGTGTCATTTGAAAATATTTCGTTGGGATCGGCTTTTAAAATATATATTTTTATTCTCCTCGTTAAATTCTATGCACGGTCAAAAAAATGGCACATGTGGGGCCCCCCTGGGCCAGGGGCCCCGGGGCACTGCCCCGGTTGCCCCAATGGTAGTTACGGCCCTGTACAGAGCCCAATTTGAGAAATATGTTAATATGTGGAAATTACTCTATAACTAAATAAAATATAGCAAAAATGAGCCTATACCGCCATTAAGAAGAACAAAAAATACACTTTCTTCAAATAAACTTTTTTATCCCATGCCTAGATTTTGTGTCACATTGGATCTACTAAAAATCGATTTTCTATAACAAGACATTAAACGTAACTTATTCTTCAACATCCGTATATCCATTTTTTTATATGTGAACGTTGGGGAAATTGATTTGAAAGATAATTAGGACTTGTTTTTCATATTATGAAACATAATTTTACAAACACAGTACTCATTTCTTAAAAAAAAAATATTATCGCTGCAAGACAAACACATGAAATTTTTCACAGTGTGAGCAACACAAACTTTTTACACACAATACAGTTATGCCGGGACTTTCGGTCTTTTTTCTCTTAAGATAAATAACACCGACATTGTTTCATAGCTCTGTTAGTTCCAGGTGGAACAGCAGAAGGTCCAGGTTCCAGGTCTAATTCAGGATGAAATTTTCATCATTTTTGCACCTTACAGTCATTTTCCAAAAAAATACACGTAAACGCAAAGAGTTTTAAATGCGGTAATGGGTGAATTGCGTTTAAAATTGAATTTAATGCGAATAAAAAAATGGACAAAAATCAAAAAAATTATTAAAAAAGATAGGTGAGAAAAACGAGGTCTGGGGTGCAGCTGCACCCCGCACCGCCTTACGAGGGTTAAACTCGTCCAATACGTCTAAAGGTGAGAAACAATCAATATATTGCAGCTTCATAGGGTAATATCGCTAAATTTCCCAGCTCTAATAGTTTCATTTCTTTTTATCTCACAACTTGTTACGTTTTCCATCTTTTGCGCTATTTTGGCGGTTATTAGCGCGCCCATCACTGTATAGTAGCATGACATCATTAATTCAATTTCTAAATATATTCTTCCATATATTTATTTTTCTTAGGGCCGGTTGTTCGAACGCTAATCAACATTGATCACTATCAAATATTTAATTACTGTCACAACTGTCAATGCCAACTTTGGTTGGGTTGCTGAAAACATAGTTAATTATAATTATGAGATTAGTTAGCCAATTAACATAACAATTATTAACATAATTGATTAACTAATTTCATAATGGTCATCAATAATTAATGTTTTCGGCAACCCAACCAAAGTTGACATTGACAGTTGTGACAGTAATTAAGTATTTGATAGTGATCAATGTTGATTAGCGTTCGAACAACCGGCCCTTAATATGTATGCGAATCGGTGTGTTATGAATAGGATCGTATCCAACTTGATGTCTATGCATTTTGGATTTATCGTAGTTACGCGTGACATGGCAACCCTTAGAGAAATGGTGGTGACATCTGGTGACTGTCTCAATTAGAATCAAACAAATTTATTCGTTACATTGACCAACTATTACTATATAAACAATGCTAATACATTATGTTGTAAATAAATAAATATTGATTGGCGGAAGTTTGATTTTATTTATGTTTTTTTACTATTAATATTGGCTATTAGTTGTATAGTAATTTCCAGCCACTTCCAGTTAACTTTACAAAAAAAAATAATTACTAAATTAACTAGACAGTTCGGGCTGAGATTAGCGAACCGACTATATCATTTACTTTTCAAACGGACTCTACCAAATCAATATCTTGGTTTGACCTACAACCGAATGTCCTCATAAAAGATTAATGATTACCATCAACTTTTCATTTCTTCTTCATACTATTCTTGTCAAATGTTATGTAAATATTAAAAAACGCGTAGACGTTGGCGTAGATTATTCAAATCAGGTGTTGCAGAATTACTGTTATATTTATCATTATTGATCATGGAGCTCACTGTACATATAGCCCGATCAATGAACACAATAATTTACGAAATCCTCCAAAAAAATAAAGGAAGGATGAAAATTTGGGAATAGGTAATTGAAATTGTCTATTATTATATATAAGAAAAAGTTTACAATTCTATATCTCCTCCAATTTACAAAAATGGAGGGGAATACCCCCTTCTCGGGGGTGAAAAATATAATATCGTGACCAGACATCTCGTAACACGACAGTTCGTAATCGGACAACTGGTAACGCGACAGTTCGTAACGACGGCAGTTCGCAACTATACAAATTCGTAACGTCAAAATAGAATTATTCTGTTTATTTTTGTTAACGTGGAAACTAACTGTCATTACAGTTGTAATTAAAATTATGTTTATTAATTTAACGAATCAGTACCGGGATAAAGATGTTTAACACATTTTATGTTTCATTTTTCAGAATATATGTATTAAAAGTCTTTAAACACAAACAAATATTTAAATACATAAAAACTTTTAACAATATTTTTAAAAGTTTATCCCTCTTATTGTTCCTTAAATTTGCATATACCTAGACAAGGGAATAATGAAGTAATTCGTGAAATATTTAAGCCAATAACCATCTTTAGACATTCCCAATTTTCTAGACATTTTGTAAAGGAAAGATTATAATTACCTGTTATTATAATAAACCTTGTGATTGGTTATAGCGTTGGGGTATAGGCATAGGGCTTTTCATCGATTGCCATTTGTTTCGAGCTTCTGTCATGTGTCACATAATATTAATATATCTACGTCATACGTCTTTGTTTTGTATCATTGGTATATGTCAATAACGTATGACGTACATATATTAATGTTATGTGACACATGACAGAAGCTCGAAACAAATGACTGTGAATGAAAAGCCCTATTCAATCAACAGTTATAGTTGATAAAAGTGATGGCTTTTAATTCTTTAATACTTGGTTTAAATACTTTAATTATATTGTGAAACACGAAATATGAAATGCTTTAAAAATGTTTATCCTGATACTGATTCGTTAAACTGATAAACATAATTTCAGTTATAATTGTAATTTTAATAACATTTAGTTTACACGTTAAAAAAAATAAACAGAATAATTCAATTTGGACGTTACGGATTGTCCGTTACGAATTTGTATAGTTACGAACTGTCGCCGTTACGAACTGTCGCCGTTACGAACTGTCGCTGTTACTAATTGTCCGTTACCAGTTGTCCGGTTACGAATTGTCGCGTTACGAGATGTCATGGAACCGAAAAATATACATTCAAAGTAAGTCCGGAATTGGATAAAATGACTAATTCTAAACAACTTTTGTTCTATAGAGTTTTTCCACTAAGTCAATACTTTTCAAGTTATTTGCGAGTGAATACGTTTTTGGACGATTTTTCGCAAATAACTCAAAAAGTAAGTACCTATTTTATCGAAAAAAAAAAATTCTTAGCATAATATAGCTCATAAAAAAGTGAAAAAGCTGGTGTATGCATGAAGTCTGTAGATTAAGTAGAAGCAGAATTGTAGCTAATGAAAAGTAGGTTCTTTTTTTGTCAAATTCCAAATCGAATATTTCAACGTGAAATAAACAAAAAACGGAGCAATTTTCGGGGAAAACTCATTATAACTTTTTTTAAATGTTTAAAAAAAGGTTTATTTTTGTTTTAAAAAAAAACTACTAACATTAAAATTAAGTGAGTTACGCTCAAAATATTGTTGGTCCCTTTTATTTTTTGGTAAAATGAATCGTTAAAATCACTCCCTAATTAGCATCCCAAATAAAATTAATTGTTACCGCTTCAAAAGTTACTTTGTTTATGTATTATTTATATGATCTGTAAGTTCATCGTAGTCTGGTAAGTTCAAGTAGTTTCATCGGTTCAAAGTGCTTATTTTTGAACAGCCATAGCATAACCAATTTTTGTCTAACAGGAAAACAAGAAATCGAAAATATTCAGATAAACAAAACGTACATTTTATTACTCTTTGAGATTTTTGGTTATAGTTATAATTTTGAAGTTATTTTGAAAAAAAATGGAATGTTTTTCAAACTTAAAAAATTATTTTAAAACCAATTTTTTTCAAAAATGAGCACTTTGAACAAATGAAACTTAGATCATATAAACAATACACAAAGAAGTATGTGAAGCGGTAACGATTAATTTTATTTGGATGCTAATTAGGGGGCGATTTTCGCGATTCTTTTTACCAAAAAATAAAAGAGACCAACAATATTTTGAGTGTAACTCACTTACTTTTAATGTTAGAAGTTTTTTTAAAAGACAAAAATAAACCTTTTTTTAAACACTTTAAAAAAGTTGTAATGAGTTTTCCCCGAAAAGTGCTCCGTTTTTTGGATATTTCACATTGAAATATTCGATTTGTCATTTGACGAAGAAGAACCTACTTTTCATTAGCTACAACTCTGCTTCTACTGGGTGTACACACTTAATGCATATACCATTTTTTTCACATTTTTATAAGCCATATTTTTTCTAAGAATATTTTTTTCGGCAAAATATTTACTTTTTGAATTATTTGCCAAAAAACCGCCCAAAAACATGTTTTTCTTTGTTAAAAATGAACATATTCACTCGCAAATAACTTGAAAAGTATTGACTTAGTGAAAAAATTCCTATAAAACAAAAGTTTCCCCTTTTTTGTAAAATGGAGGGGATGTACAATTGTAAACTTTTTCTTATATTATAATAATAGACAATTTCAACTACCTATTCCCAAATTTCCATCCTTCCTTTATTTTTTTTTGGGTCAGATTGTTCTTTGATCGGGCTAATACGATTTGATATACGAGCGCGAAAAGAATGTCGTACATTACGTTACAGAGGTATTTATTTCTTTGTAAGTTCAAGGCAGTTTGTTTCTATGTGTTATGTAATCAGTTGTAGCCATTCGCTGACCCGTAACAGTAAGTAGTTAGTTACCTAGTACTTCAACAAACTGATCTTACTTAATTGTTGGTTGTTTTATAGTTATATATTTAACAAAACTAAATTGTGTTAACATTTAACGATGCTGTTTATGAGATATTGTAAAGAGCAATATTTTGCAAGAAAACGAAATGATTATGAACAAAACCTTAAACCTTGTAAGACTTATAGCGCTGAAGCTATTTTCTCGAGGTCTTTTATGTTTTTTAATAAAGAGGAAATAAATATACCTACAACATTACATAAATAGGACAACGGCTGGATCATCTCTGAGAATTACAGTTACGACTTAAATCAACGACATTTATGCAAAGATTTGAAACAAAAGACTCCTGTACCAGTAATATCTAGCAGAATTAATCGAATGCAAGCCGTTCTTAAGATTTATTTTATAACACAAAAACTACCACGAAATTTTAAATTTTTACTAATACTCTGTTAAGGGGGGGGGTATGGTTTGAAATCAACATATCAAGCACATTTTTGTGATTTTTTTTTTCGAAGCTATGGTAGAATTATTTTATTTTTAAATTAAATAAACATATTAAGTACAGTTCAAAGAATATTTAAGAAAAAATTCAATCCAAAATATTGACATTGGCGACAAATTTTGGCAGGCAGCTCAATAAAAATGGATTTTGCGGTGGACATCAGAACTCATCACTGGATCATACGAAACAAAAAATTCAAAAAGATTTAATTAGTTGATGAGTTTCACGAGGTAACAACGTCGAGTTTTTTTATTTTTAATGATTTTTGAATTTTTGGTATCACTCAGAAGTCAAAAATACGAAATTTTTGATAAAAATTTTGTGAAAACCAACAGATTTAATATTGTTGAACAAAAAATAAGCACAAAACGAAAAATATGTCGACGTTGTTACCTCACGAAATGTCTAAAGAAAATCTATGCAAAATTTCAGGTAGATTGGTCAAGTAGTTTTTTAGTTACAATGTCCACCGCATTTGAAAAAGCAGTTTTGAGAAAAATGCGTTTAAAGTTTTGACAACTGCATCTTCATCTTCTGATTTGTCTGCCAAATCGTAAAGAGATGAACATTGGAATATGTTTTTTGAAATGCGGAGTAATCTACAAAAGAGAAGGCGAACAGTTGTTTAACGTTTCTCACTACGCTCAAGCGTGCTGGCGCGAAGCCGCGGCAACGCGTGTCGAAGGTAGGGATATTCAACACCCTGTATCTCTGGTAATTTTACTCCGATTATTTTGAAATTTTCAGAGAGTATTCTTGAAAGTATGCACTTTTATTTGAAATAATAAAAAAAATGAAATATTTCAAACCATACCCCCCCCCCCTTAAACTTTTCATTTCTCCATTTCTGTATTACTGCAAATATTGCACTGCACTACTATAAACCCTTCTCTATAAACGAATAATTTAAAAACATCATCCCAGTTTAATTCTTTTTTGATAAAAAGTGCGGGACAATTTATGAAACATTGAATTATTTAAGAAGCTATTAACCCATTAGCTTCCGATCACGCGCCAGCGAGTGATATGGTTACTTCTACTTCAGTCAGATGCCGTTCAACAGAATGGTTCCTAGCTGAGTTCCATTCTCTTAGATAGGCAGCGAATGGGTTAACGGGACAATAATTCATTATTGCATTTGTAAATTTGAAAAATTGCATTTTCTGCATAAGGATAATGCATTTCCAAAGTGTATAGATAGTGAAACATTTTCCACCAGGAAAATATCGACCGGAATGATTCAATTTTGTTAATCGGGGACTTTCGAGGTCGCAAATATGATAACGACGATACCACTCGCGCCACCTGGTACCCAGAAACCCAGAGTGGACCTCGTCTCCTGGAGTTTGTTATTTTATTCGAAATCAGTCGAAAGTCATTACTCACGGGTTTTTATAGGTCGCTGAACACGAACATGATAATGGCGATAGTCCTCGAGCTACCTCGTGCACAGTGTAGACCTCGCATTCTCGAGTTTTATGTTATTTTCGTTCGAAATCAATCAAAAGTTATCACTCAGGAATTTTTGGGGTTGCTGAACACGAATATTACGACGGAGATACTTTACAAGGTATATAGTGCCCAGAGTGGACATCGTCTCCTGAACTTTTATGTTAATTTGTCATTTAATTTTTATGAAAGTGTGGTATCAA
This sequence comes from Diabrotica virgifera virgifera, assembly GCF_917563875.1. Classification (NCBI taxonomy): domain Eukaryota; kingdom Metazoa; phylum Arthropoda; class Insecta; order Coleoptera; family Chrysomelidae; genus Diabrotica; species Diabrotica virgifera. Next base: position 75,111,459 of record NC_065445.1, on the reverse strand, counting down.
ATAAGATTTCAAATACACTAAGCATCAAAATTAACGCACCACCTTAAAAATAGGACATTTTTGACCTTTCGTATTTCCTAAACCTGTTGTCCGATTTGAGTGATTTTTTAAATATATTATAGCTTTATTCTTCAACAATATCGATGTAATAATACTATTGCTAAAGAGATAAGTGTCATTGTATACCGGGTGTAACAATGATAGTGTGTTTTTTCCTCAAAGTTTGGAACACCCTGTGGAATATTGTAGCGTATATAAAATCTTGAAATTAAAACTCAACTGTAACCTTAGGCCATCTAAACATTTTGCTTTTTGATTCATTCGCTTATGTTGAATAATAATAATGCATTATAAACATATGTCCGCAAATGCTTTGTTTCCGAGATATTGAATTTCTTCTTACAAACTCACGATTTATTTATTGCTCTAAAACTGGTTGAGTTATGCAAATGAAATTTGGTAGGTTTTAAGGGGTAGTTATTGTGCATTTTTTGACATACAACTAAGAATTTTATATTCACCATTGGCGTGCATACGGGATGTATCTAAAATGTTTATACCCGTATGCACTCTAATGGTGAATATAAAATTCTTAGTTGTATGTCAAAAAATGGGCAATAACTACCCCTTAAAACCTACCAAATTTCATTTGCATATCGCAACCAGTTTTAGAGCAATAAATAAATCGTCAGTTTGTAAGAAGAAATTCGACATCCATCTCGGAGACAGAACATTTGCGGACATATGTCTATAAAGCAAACGGTCATTATTTTTTCATGCAGAATTACCCCTTAAAGTTTGTCGCACTTATTTAGAAACACCCTGTATTGATGAATACCATTGCTAGTTGTTAAAGTACCTAACATTTTTATTATCCAACATAATCGAATGAATCAAAAAGAAAAATGTTAAGAAACCCTAAGGCTACAGTTGAGTTTTAATTTCAATATTTTATATACGCTAAAATATTCCACAGGGTGTTCCAAACTTTGAGGAAAAAACACACTATCATTGTTACACCCGGTATACAATGATACTTATCTCTTTAGCAATAATATTATAACATCGATATTGTTGATGAATAAAGCTATAATATATTAAAGAAATCACTCAAATCGGACAACAGGTTTAGAAAATCTCACCGGAGGGACCGCAGACGTTCGGATACAATTAGCGTCTCTTTGCAAAGACAATGACGTCGACTTTGCAAAGTAACAAGACACTTACTCAACACACACACTACACATTACACCTGAGTTAGTGGTAAGTTATACAATTACGTGGCTAAAGGTTCTAGTTCTAAACCAAGGCCAGAATCAGAGAAAAAAAAAAGGTTTAGGAAATACGAAACGTCAAAAATGTCCCATTTTTAAGGTGGTGCGTTAATTTTGATGCTTAGTGTATGATTTGTTGAATATAAATTTTTCTGATGACTAGAATTTCAACCAGTAGTAATTTAACCTTAATTTTCAATTAAATTACACACAATCTATTACAAATTAAACAAAATTAATTAACGGTTAAAACACTCAACGAACGCAGATTAACGTGAGAGAAAATCTAGACTTCCGCGATGATCTTAGAATCATAATTAAGGTACTTCGCCATTGCGTAAGGTGCAATACTCAAATAAGCCCATTTCTGTCTAATGGTTTTAAATTTATTTCTTAATGATTTATGAAATGTTGACAAATAATCAATTTCACCGGTTATGGCATGATAGGTGTACGATGAATGTATGATGACTATCCCTATTCTCGCAATCATTACAGGTTATTAGTTCATACAAATCTAGCTTTCGATTAATTGAAAGCTTTCGATCGGTGTGTGAACTTGCGAGAGTAACTTATGACCCGTAACAGTCATTTGTGTGTATATGTGTTTTAGTAATGGGTTGGTTTAAAATGATGTAAAAAAGTGCCAATTTAATAAAAAAAAGGCAAATATTGTAACGATTTTTCAGAAATGTGTCGTTCTAGTCGCTTATAGATGAGTTTAAAATTAAAAAAAAAACCTAAAATTACTATGCATTGTTTAGGGAATGCCAACAATGAACGAAAAGTTTTTTTTTAAATATAAAAATAAATTATATCTTTGTAAAACGCTCATGTGATAACTATTTAGCCCACCAATCAAATATTTTTACAGATGAAAGTGTTAAGCAATTACATAGTAAGAAATACACCGGATGATACATACTTAGCCAAAAATGTACCCATTAAAAATTATAACTTAAATAGCAATCTTCATAAAATATAGTATGTTTTGGATGTTCTTAACATTTGTATTTGATTTTATTTTATGATTTCTTTTCCGTTGTTTTTTTAATTACGTTATTATTATTGTTAACCCATTACATTGGTTTTAAACTAAAGGTAACTGACAAACAGGTAAAAACTTATGATGGCCAATAAATGACCGTTTTGGAGTGTACTTTTGGACTTAAGCCCAGGCCCAGGGTTGCTTTTACTTGGGGAGTGAAACCACCCCTTCTCGGAGGTGAAAAAACATACGTTCAAAGTAAGTCCGAAAATGAATAAACTAACTAATCCTAAGGAACTTTTATTCTATAGAATTTTTTCACCGACTCAAAACTTTTCGAGTTATTTGCGATTGAAAATGTTCATTTTTCAGCAAAAAAGAAACACATTTTTAGAATGTTTCTCGCAAATAACTCAAAAAGTATATTATTGAAAAAAATATTCGTATCAAAAACGTAGCTTCTAAAAAAAAACAAAAAAAATGGTGTATGTATCAAGTCTATAGACCCAACAGAAGCAGAGTTGTAGCTCATCAAAAGTAGGCTCTTATTCGTCAAATTTCAAATCGAATGTTTCAACGTGAAATAACCAAACAATTAAGCAAATTTTGGGGAAAACTCATCAAAACTTTTTTAAAGTGTTTAAAAAAGGTTAATTTTTAATTTTTATAAAAGTTTCTAGCATCAAAACTAAGCAAGTTACGCTCACAATAAAGTTAAACCTTTTTTTGGTAAAAAAATTGTGAACATCACTCCCTAATGTCCCTAATTAGCATCCCAAATGAAATTAATTATTACCGCTTTACAATTTACTTTAATTATGTATTGTTTATAGGATCTGTAAGTTTCACCGGTTCACTATGCTTAATTTTGAAAAAAATTGGTATTAAAGTAAAAATGTTTTTTTTATTTTGAAAAAATGGCTTTTTTTCAAAATAACTTAAAATTATTTGTGATACGATAAATCTCTAGTAAAAAATGTAGGTTTTGGTTTTCTGAATATTTTGATTTTTTTTTGTTTTTCTGTAAGACAAAAATTGGTTAAGATATGGCTGTTCAAAGTTTGCATACACTCGTGATTAGTGACTCGTTCAAGCCTTTTCAACTACAACCCTTTCAAAAATAAGCACTTTGAACTGGTGAAACTTACAGATTATATAAACAATACATAAGTAAAGTAAATAGTAAAGCAGTAATGATTAACTTCATTTGGAATGTTAATTAGAGTGATTTTCACGATTTTTTTTACCAAAAAAAAACGAACCAAATTTATTTTGAGCGTAACTTGCTTAGTTTTGATGCTAGAAACTTCTATAAAAATCAAAAATAAAGCTTTTTTAAACACTTTAAGACAATTTTGATGAGCTTTATAAAAGATTATTGAGTTTTTCCAAGAATAATGTTTTTCAATAAAGTACTTACTTTTTGAGTTATTTGCGAAAACTGTCTAAAAACGTGTTTTTTGTCGTAAAATGGATCATTTTCACTCGCCAATAACTAAAAAATTTTTGACTTAGCGAAAAAATCATAATAGAACAAAAGTTGCTTAGAATTAGTCCGTTTATCCATTTCCTGACTTATTTTGAACGTATGATTTTTCATCTCCAATAAGGGACGGCTTTCACCCCTCAAGTAAAAGCAACCAAAGGCACAAGTCCAAAAGTGAGGTGGACGGTAAGAGGAACCTAAATCCAAACGTTCATGCAATTCGGTAGTGACACGGACAATTACACGGTTTCGCCATACTTCACGTTCATTTATTGACCTCCCTAACAACACAAAACATTCCAGGAATGTACTATCAAAGTTCTATTAATGTTTGAATGTACTGGACATTCAAGGAACATTCGGTGAATATCTGATTAAGTTATTCGTGGAATGTTACCACAAGACATTCTATGAACATACTACCAATGTCCTATATTTTAAGAGAGGCCATTTACTATTCAATTTGCATTCATTTTCAAATTTGCTGCGCGTGAATATGTATTTAGGCAATCCAAACCACGTGACTTCTGGTTCTGGTTGGCATGGCATACAGGTTACAGAGGTTATGTTTGTAATATCATTTCATTTCATCATTTCACTGTTTATCGTCATATTTTGGATTCATTTGGATTTCGTTTGCTGTATTTTGTGAACTTTATAAACTTTACCACACTGCAAAGTGATTATTTAAGGAAATTATTATTGGAGACACCAGATGTTTGGAGAAAGGTAGGGCAAACAATTTTTATCAATGTTCATTTTTCTCTGATATTTATCAATATTGATGAATTTTCAAGCAATAACATTATTTCTTTTATTGTTTTAGATATTTATTGAAGCTGAAAATAATTGGGGATTTAGATCCATATACAATTCAGTCAGAATTGGATTTTACCATAAAGTGCATTCCACCAAATTACTTTTATAGATATTATAGATGAAAGCATACAAAAGCCTTCAGGCACATAAATATTTTACAGCTGGATTTGTTTTTAAAGTTGGAGTAAAGTTGGAAGTCACAAGCAACAACTTCGTAAGTACCTACAAGAATATTGAGGAAATCCAGCTCCTGGATACTACTGGGCAAACTAGAAGATTGAAGAGGACAAAGCCTTTTGAAATAGTTTGAGTGATAGTGAAAAGCAGAGCATAATGCTTGTGTGCATGTGTATGTTAGAATAGTGCGGTTAGAAAAGCAGAGCATAGTGCTTGTGTGCCTGTTAGATTAGATAAGAGACGCTATGGGTAAGCTCTTCATTTTAAGGAACAGTAGTAATTTAGGTTAAGTTAAAATTGCTCATTGGTCAGAGTTATGACCAGATTGTAATTGTAATGAACAATTCAATACAATGAATCGTCATCGTAGTGATGATTATGGAAAAAATTATATGACAAGATTTTGTGCAATAAAAATGTTTATATTTATCAAGGATGTATTATTTGGTATGGCTACATATACAGTCGGAAAAATGAAAGAATACTCATGAATGAACATATAAAACACGCTGTATTTTCCTGTCACCGTGTCACAAAGAAAATTGTCCAGTGCAAGTAACAATAATTATTACATGTACTTGTGCTGACCAGTTTTTTGTGTGACATGGTGACAGGAAAATACAGCGTGTTTTATATGTTCTTTCATGGGTATTCTTTCATTTTTCCTACTGTACTTCTGGTATATCGTCGGTGATGTGACAAAACCTCCTATCTGCTTTTTCATGAATTTTGTAGGAGATGAAAAACTTGTTTGGGCCACCTCGTGTTTTCATATATTTTTTGATTTGTTTTGTAGTAAATTCAACTATCTATTTACTACAAAAAAAGTCAAAACTTACGTATGAAAACAGGAGGTGACCGTAAAAAATGTTTTTCGTCTCCTGCAAAACTCATGAAAAAACATACAGGAGGTATTGTCACATCACTGACGATATATTTCAGAGAATGTCTAAAAAATATACTTTGAATGTCCTAAAAACATTCATGGAATGTTTCAACAAGACATTCTGTCTAAACAATATACTGTGAATGTTCAAAGAACATTCGTAGACATTCATGGAATGTTCCAACAAGACATTCAAGGAATGTTTAAAATGCTGACACAGCACTTTCCTGGGACTTTCCAGGGACGTTCGTGTGCTTTTGGGGACATTCCAGGAATGTTTTAAATGTCCTGTGTGTACCTTCTAGGAACATTCCTGGAATGTTTTGTGTTATTAGGGCTATTACTCATTATAGTATCTTTAAAGCAATAAATTCCATGTATTCGGATGACCAGCAAAAGTCTATTTCTTGTCTTTTATATTTGAGCTTTAAATTAATACTTTAATATTTGTTTCAGATATGGTTTTTTCTTCTAAATCTTCTCTTACATTTATTTCAATACGCAAAAGGAGCAGTTATGCCGCCGCCCTGGGCAAATCCAAAACTAAACCCATGTGCCTCGCATCCCCTTGGATGGCAACTACTATTTTGGCCACCAGATGGAAAATGCTACAAAATATTTCAGGTAAACAAAAACTTTGCATACTCACGTATATAAGTTCAACATATACTCTTTCAAGAAAATTTTTCAAGAATAGACCAGGGCGCATCTGTAAAAATATTAGAACATTTGGACGTTGAGAGGTGACTCATATTTTTTTGCAGAAATTGCTTGAAAATAACTCATATAATATTTGAGTTATCCTCCCACTCAAAAAGGTCCGGAACATTGTTTAAATAATCAAAATGTCAAAAAATGAAGGAAAATTCGATTTTTTTCTTCGTTTTTTGATTATAACTTTGAAAGTATTCATCTCTGAGAAAGGTTGTACTGACATAAAAGTTGCGCAATTAAATTTCCTACAATATAGAATTCATTAAAAATTTTAAAAATTGTCACCCTTGTTGCAAAATAGCAATAACTGCGAAAAAACGATAAAAAAACAAGTATTCGCATTTTACGTTTTTCAACCATTTATGCTAAACTTAGAACCTTCATATTTTACCAAGAAAAACTTTATGATATAAGAAAACAATACTAGGAATTTCATTAAGATCGGTTGAATAGATTTTGCAAAATAAATTTTGCAATCCAGCTTTCGCAAAAAAAATTAATTTTTTCAAAATCTTGCAGGACTGAATATAAAGCAGACAGCAAGTTTAATTTTTTTTACATATAGAAGAATACCGTACCTTTCATTTGCAATTTGCAAAATTAAAATCGGTTAACCACTACGGCGTCAGGAATTTTTTTAAATACACTTTTTTTTGGTGCTTCGCGCAGGACAGCGCATAGTTTGCTCTGATTGGGCATTCCAATGACCTTTGATAATGATTGACAAATTTTAATTTTTAGTACATTTCGATATAAATAAATAAATTTGTTTATTTCAAAATAAAAACACATGCTCTGTCCTTTGAAATAACACTTTTTTTGGCAAAAACTTTCTTTGTTCATATATTTTAAGTTAGAGAATAAAAGTTTATTCTTATTAAACATATGCAACTGTTTAAACAACATTTCACAAACAATAATCAAATTAGTTTGATTTTTAAGGAATTAAAATATTAAAATACAACAAAATATAGTGTAAGAAAATAATATATTAGATATAGATTGGAAGAAATTTTGGTGGAAATCAACTTGTGTGAATCGAACACCGCTGCCCTGCGCGTAGCCCCAAACATTAATGTTTATTTAAAAAAATTCCTGACGCCGTGGTAGTTAATGGATTTTAATTTTAAAAATTGCAAATGAAAGGTACGGTATTCTTCTATACGTAAAAAAACTTTCAACTTGCTATCTGCTTTATTTTCAGTTCTGCAACATTTAAAAAAAATGAGTTTTTTTAGCGAAAGCTGGATTGCAAAATTTATTTTGTAAAATCTATTGCACCGATATTAATGAAATTTACAGTATTGTTTTACTATATTATATAGTTTTTCTGGGTAAAATATGAAGGTCCTAAGTGTAGTATAAATGGTTGAAAAACGTAAAATGCAAATACTTGTTTTTTTACGGTTTTTTCGCAATTATTGCTATTTTGCAACAAGGGTGACAATTTTTAAAATTTGTAACCAATCCTCTATTGTAGGAAATTTAATTGCGCAACTTTTATATCGGTACAACTTTTCTCGAAAGTGAATACTTTGAAAGTTATAATCAAAAAACGAAGAAAATAATCGAATTTTTCATTAACTTTTTGACATTTTGATTATTTAAACAATGTTCCGGACATTTTTGAGTGGGAGGATAACCCAATTATTATTATAGGAGTTAATTCCAAGAAATTTCTCCAAAAAAATATAAGTCACCTCTCAACGTCCATCTCAAAACAGATGCGCCCTGGACTAGAAGTAGTAAATGATGTTGAAGCCGGAAGTAGAATCCGACCATATCAAAATCATATGTGGGGTCCGACAGGGATGTATACTATCACCACTGCTGTTCAACATATTATACTCTGGGGAAATCTTTCAAGAAACAGTAGACGATGTTGAAGCCGAAATTCTAATTAACACATTGCGTGTCACGTCGCTTATATATGAGACACACAGATGTTCGGCCAGGGGCCACGTCTGTGTCACATTTTTGATATACACGTACGACTGACTTTCATTGTCGTGGATATGCCGTGGCCGGAGAGTATTATCCCGATTAAGGCGTGGCACGCAATGTGTTAATGGAGAACGTATCAATACATACAACAACATAAGACACGTACACAACACGTTGGTATTCGCTGACAGTTCTGGAAGCCTCCAGGAGTCAAAGAATAGAATCACAGAAGTAAGTCAGAGATAAGGACTTTCACTAAACATTAAGAAAACAAAATATAAGATGATCTCTAAGAAGGAACATCAATTTGGACAAATCAGTTTGAACGGTCAACAAATACTTAGAAAGAGTAAAAACATACACCTACCTTGGTAAGAACGTCAATGAAAATTGGGACCATTCCCTAGAAATCAAATGTACAACAGAAAAAGCAAGATCTGCATTTCAAAAAATGGCTAAGCTATTTAAATGCCATGATTTATCAATATCCATAAAAATCAGGTAACTACAATGTTATATCTTTGTACGGAGTGAGTCGTGGACACTCACAGATGCCACCTGCAAGAAAATTGAGGCTTTCGAAATACGCCTTTATCGTCGAATCCCAAAGATATTTTATACCAACCACATTACTAATCACGGTTTTTTGGTAAGAATACAAAAAGAACCACAATAAAAACAGCGAAAATCGAATACCTCGGTCACATCAAGAGGAATAGGAAGAGATATGGACTACTGCAACTAATTTTACAGGGAAAATTAGAAGAAAAACGAAGACCAGGAAGGAAGGCGAACGATTTCCTGACTGAAAAATCTACGTACATGGTTCAACACATGGTACAGATTGCCATGATGGTCGCAAAATCCAAAATGGATTGGCACTACAAGAAGAAGATATAAAATCTTAAATTACCAGAGAACGGCAGTTCTCGCCAGTGGCGCACACCTACACCCCTATATATACACGAAATTTTCGATTTTCTAAATCTGACTGAATTGAAAATTGGGCCAACTCCCATCTTAAAGTTCAGGAAAAGACTCACCCATTCATATGACAACCATCCATTTTGGTCCAAGGGTGTGGATTTTACGGCCCTTCCTAATTAGGGTCTGTTTTTCGTTCTCGTCCCCAAAACTCCCAAAAACTTCGAAAATTTAACTCCGACCTTTGCGGCATCTAATAGTACTGATCATTACCTTTCCAACGAATGTCTAATTTTGAAAATCGGTTATACCGTTCAAAAGTTACCGAGCTCAGAAATATGAGTCAATTTTTATTTAAAAGAGGGAAAATGTTTGTGGATATGTACAGTCCATCTAATTTACTTACCGTTGCACGTCATTATCTACGTTAGAGATCTAAGTTGACATTGTTGCCCAATTACAAAAAATTTTTGAATTCATTTTAAATCAAATACATCACACAATTTTTGCGGAAGTGGATTATACAGCAAAACAAATTAATATTCAATGTAAATAAATAAAAACTTTAAAAATAGAAAACAAGAATTAAGTTATAATCTTATCTTAAAGTATATAATAAAAACAGTAAATATAATGAAACAAATACTTATAGTAAAGAATATAAACAAATATGAAGTGCCATCACCGCAACTGTCAAATAATTGTTACCAATTTATGCCAAAATATCACCTGCGTTCGATTATAGTTACAGTGTATTCCGAACAAATCGTGCTTCATAAAAACGCTTTATAATCCATTTATAAAAATTAATAGAAACATATTATTGTGTATTTCTTTAGGTTAACATTAATAGAAATCTTCAAATATTATTTCTACGCGTATATAATAAAATATGTCTAGTGGCTGTAATTCCAGTGTACTCGGCAAAGTGATTCTAAAAAAGAACACACCTACCGCCTAAATATTTCGTGTTGGTATCATGTGACGTCACGGGCTATGACGCGGATGACGTGCAACGGTAAGTAAATTAGATGGAGTATATGTATGTATGTATGTGTGTGGAAAAGTTAAACCGATCTGAATTTTTTTTCTGTGTTTGAAGAGGGGGTGAGGGCCGATTCAGAACCGGTGTAGTTTGTGAGTTTTGACTACCCATAAGCCAGCTATAGGACTTAGTAGGTACAAAACGGCATATTTTTTGGCGGTATATATCTTCGGATCAAGAAGAGACAGGAGAACAGTAAATCCACCAAATCAATAGCGTTGAGTTAAGCTTTAAAAAGGTGTCTAAGCTGTCAGGATCAGACACGCACACGGCTCAGTATATCCGAAAAACTGAAAAACCAAACTTTGAAAATTTTGGTTTTTCGAAAATTACTCAAAATTTCAACCTACGAATTAAGCCAATAACTGAGCGTTTGTAGAAGGACTCTAGACGAATCTAACGGTGTATACCTTATATCCGGGAAAATTCGAATTTTTAAGTTATAGGCTTCATAAGTATGATCAAATCTATTTCTTATGGGAAAACGGTTTTTCAAGCTCAATAATTCCTGTAATAGCTTCAGTTATCATACTTGAACTTAGATGCATAAGATACTACTTGTCAATACGTTTCAAACTCATGTTTAGTGAACAAAATCAGTTAAGCCGTTTAGAAGTTATTAAGCTACAAAAGTATAATCCAATTAACGATTATTCCCTAAATGGTTTATGTAGTTGTAGTGGTTACGATGCTAATTTGATCTGGCAACGGACAATCCGAGTTCATTTACCGGCCATCCCAATCTATTTCGGAATATAAAAAAAAATCTAGTGTACATTCGATGGACACTAGATCATTTGGGAGATAATGCGACAAAGGCGACCATTTATAAAGCTTAACGTGTAATCGAGAAACATTGCATTCAACTTTATACATTTAATTTATAAATAATTTTTAAAAACTCCTGATACAAGAATAAAAAAAACCGCTAAACGCCGTAAAAACGAGTGGCGCATACAATATTCCAGCTACAAAAGATCTGATATGAATATTACGTGGCGAGAAAATGTATTTTCATTTTGATGCAAAACAAAATTCTAGTTTTATTTTAAAAGATTTTTTCATAATATTTGCTAAATTTGAAGTAAACGCGCCACAAAAGAGTTTCAAAATTCAAACTGTATTAAAGTTACTCTTTTGTGGCGCGTTTTACTTCAATTTGGGCAAATATGAAAAAATCTTTTAAAATAAAACTAGAATTTTGTTTTGCATCAAAATGAAAATACATTTTCTCGCCACGTAATATTCATATCAGATCTTTTGCAGCTGGAATATTGTATGCGCCACTCATTTTTACGGCGTTTGCCGGTTTCTTATTCTTGTTGAGTTATATGAATATGTGATGCGTGAGTCACGCCATATTAAATGCATAGATTAAGTTTATTATTAAGTTTGCATAAAATTACAGCATTTGTTGTTTAATTTTAGGTTGGTCATCCTTGCCCGAGCGGTATGGAACTAACGCCATCTCTTAGCAAATCCGGGAAGAACTTATCCGCCGAATGTAAATGTGTACCCCAAACTGCTCAATCAGCAACAAACGGTGTCTGTTATCCGCTGTTTAGCGCAGGTCCCTGTAATGAGGGTTTTTATTTTGGACCTGATACAAAATACAAAAGTGAAAAGTAAGTTCGAAAAATTAGTATATTTCATAGAGTATATAAAATGAAATAGTATCTCACTTTAATTTTGTAAAACGGTCTGATTTTTTCCTAGTAAAAAATAAATCAGTTGATGAGGTGGTAGTATTGTAACGTTTGATTCAAAAGATGGGACACATCGAAATTAAAAGTTATGACAAATAGAAATTTTAGTCAAAATTCACAACTCGGTATGTATATTATTACTTCCTAGTTTCATTAGAATTTTTCTGCCACATTGTAAGATAAAGGAGGGTAAGAGTACGCGGTCGACTAAAAGTACGCAGGGAATTTTTAAATACTTGGCATCACTGCAGGAATTTCGTGATATCACGTTTTAGTGTGCTTTCAACTGGAGAAGAAGCCGCCATATTGTCATCCACCTGACACTCTATCTTTGGGTTTTACAAGGTAAATTGTTCTTTTTCACCTTCGGAATGTAATATTTTTACTCTAAAACGTGAGAGTTTAAGGTTACTTAACAGTGGTAGGCATATTTTGTATTAATATTAAGGAAAAGACCATACGATTAGCTATCTAATGAGTGGAGATAAAGATAAGAGTCTGTTTGGTGCAGGCACGTAGCGGCCATTCTTTGAATCATATCACATGAGTCTAAAAGTAGGGGAGGTCGGGTACAATTGTAACAATTTTTACTTGTAATTTTTTATTTAAAAATGGGTTCGATATAAGTGGGATATAAACATAGAGGACTATAAGTTGAACATTTGACTTCAATTTCCAATTTTATTTTGTAAGTTTTATTGATTAGGTAACTAGAAAAATGCATAATTTTAACTTAACAACAAGTGTTACATCTGTAACCATTCAAGGGACAATTGTAACACATAAAGAGGACAAATGTAACAATGTCAAAATCATGAAATTGTATCCAACTTATTCCCAAAATAAATATTTGTAAACAGGTGTCTTGTAAAAAAATAAAGAATTAAATATTATATAAAGAACTACTTACTACTACTTGAAATAAAATCAAACATACAAATCAAAAGTGTTTTCCAAAACAGACACACTCATTTATAATGATATTAATATATATTATAATTAAATATATTTTATGTATATATTTATTTATATATACACACATACATAGTGATACATACATACATTATACATTATATTTATTATGTGTATGATGTATATACTGGTATGGGAAATACACGTTACAAATGTACCCGTTGCTAGTGTTACAATTGTACCACAACGACATGCCAATGGTTTGTCAGAATTTTATAACAGATCAGGAAATCTAATCTCAATTTAATAAATATATTGATAAAGGTATAATATGACTTAATTCTTATGCCACCCTTTTTAAACAATAACTCTAACTAGAGCGATTATCCAAAAAATACAAAATTTAATTAATTTTACTCTCCAGGCGTAAAAACCAATATTTTCGTCTAACAACGTAATTCCCCACTTAACATCTCGCCAAACTACGGTCAACATTACACCACTAAATACTTTCTCACATGCAGCGTTGCCAGCTCTAGTCGACCAGAAACAAGATGTTTAGAAGCAATGTTACATTTGTACCGCGTTACAATTGTAACCGCTCTCCCTTAGGCAATCTAAAGATTTCAAGGATAGAAAAGCGGATCAAAAGGAAAAATATGAAAGATAGTGACAAAGAAACCAAAAAGAAACCTTCAAACGTCAAAACTAAACTAACTTTTTATATTGATCAACCCAAACCATGTACCAGCTCAAACCGAGAATCAGAAGACACTGTGTAGTACGCAGGATGTGGACAATCATTTAATGACAAATTGGATTCAATGTGGAATATGTGCAGAATAGTGGCATGAGGCCTGTTCAGCGTATGACGGAAGCGGACCTTTCGTTTGCGACCATTGTAAGACTCTTAGCTAGTGCGTACTTTTAACCTAACTCTTTCGTACTCTTAGCCTCCCTGGGGCCCAAGAGTATGCAAATGACACTTTTTCAAAATATTTTTTTACAGGGATGTTTTTTTGTTTAAACATAATAAAATATTATTTTATTGTTACGTAATAAATAAAGGTCGATATTCAACCAATATGGTATTGTTATGTCTTTCTTCCCCTAAGTTACAACCCAAAATTAACTAAGTGCGTACTCTTACCCTCCTTTTAGCCCAGGCTGTGGGTGAAAAATAGGTCGATTTCAGGATATAATTCAGGAATTTTTGAAACCTATCAGGTGTTGTAAAGGACGATGCCAGGAATAACTTCTACTAAAATGTAACCAAAAATATTGTGCGCTTCTTTTTAAATTGCGATTTTCATTTGTTAAATTTGCAATTTTTAATGATTTTTAATTTTGCAGCTTAGGATATTGATTTTAAAGAAAAACTTTTTAATAGAAAGTTGTAGTAAATTAAAAAACCTACAATTTGAAGTACGGTAAGTTTAATTTGGTTAATTGGTTATTGCAAAACAGCCTGCAAAAGTCCAAAATGGCCGTTTTTTACAATTGCATTATTTATTGTACAAATAATTTTTTTTTATTTTTTAAAGCTTTAAAATGAAGATCTTTCAATTCCAAACATAAAAAAAATTGTAAAGCCAGATTAACGAATTTGTTGCTTAGATATTATAAATTGTTTATCTCAAGAGGTCAAATGTCGAAGGCTATAACTTTTTGAAAAAAAATCGTAGATAGTTGGTGAAACATATAATCTCCTTCTAAAGAGTTATATTTTCATATTCTGATGTAAATAAATGCGTAAAACATTTTTAAACCTCTAATGTTTGGGTTTGAAAATAAGGGGGCAAATTTCGTTATAAACATTTAGAGCTGAAGCGGCCCTGTACATCCTATGAGTTTTTAACTTACAGATTATTGTTGCTGAAGATGAAACAAAGATTTGTAAAAAAATAAAAAATTTCTACGACCAACTGAAGCCGAGATAATTTTTGGGTTTGAAAATAAGGGGACAATTTCGTTATAAACATTTAGAGCTGAAGCGGCCCTGTACATCCTATGAGTTTCTAACTTACAGATTATTGTTGCTGAAGACAAAACGAAGATTTATAAAAAAATAAAAATTTTCTACAACCAACTGAAGCCGAGATAATTATTATTTTTTTCTTAAGTCGTAGTGCCTTTATTTATAACAATTAAGAAATTATTTTACAGTCATTGACTAAAGAAAGACTTATATTATCTTAAAATAAAAATTATTATAAAATATAATTACATTTAATTATTAAAAATTATTTTGAAAATCGGTGCTTTTGCGAGCGGCCGAATTTTGCAAATCGCCCGGCTCGCTTCAAATCCGCGCGGTCGGAAAATTTTTACGTAACTTGTATTAAATTTTGACAGAAAACAATTTAATAATATTACCAGAATAATATACAGTCTATTTACCACTGTATTTATTTTTCTTGATAAACTTTTATATGTGAAATTTCATTTCTGAAGAAATAATATTACAAAAATGATACATATATATGAAATGTATAACTATATTTTTAACTTTTTCATTGTTATATAAATATAATAATAATAATGTTACTTCTTACTATAATATACAATATAAAACTTTTTCTTCTTGTAGTGACTATTCTTTTTGGATTTCACATATAAAAGTTTAACAAGAAAAACAAATACAGTGGTAAATAGACTGTATATTATAATGGTAATATTATTAAATTGTTTTCTGTCAAAATTTAATACAAGTTACGTAAACATTTTCCGAGCGCGCGGATTTGAAGCGAGTCGGGCGATTTGCAAAATTCGGCCGCTTGCAAAAGCACCGATTTAAAAAATAATTTTTAATAATTAAATGTAATTATATTTTATAATAATTTTCATTTTAAGATAATATAAGTCTTTCTTTAGTCAATGACTGTAAAATAATTTCTTAATTGTTATAAATAAAGGCACTATGATTTAAGAAAAAAAAAAAACAATTATCGGCTCCAGTTAGTTGTGAAAATTTTATATTTTTTATAAATCTTCATTTCGTCTTTAGCAACAATAATCTGTAAGTTAGAAACTCATAGGATATACAGGGCCGCTTCAGCTCTAAATGTTTATAACGAAATTTGCCCCCTTATTTTCAAACCCAAAAATTATCTCGGCTTCAGTTGGTCGTAGAAATTTTTTATAAATCTTCGTTTCATCTTCAGCAACAATAATATGTAAATTAAAAACTCATAGGATGTACAGGGCCGCTTCAGCTCTAAATGTTTATAACGAAATTGTCCCCTTATTTTCAAACCCAAAAATTATCTCGGCTTCAGTTGGTCGTAGAAATTTTTCAAATCCAAAAATTAGAGGTTTAAAAATGTTTTACGCATTTATTTACATCATAGTATGAAAATATAACTCTTTAGAAGGAGATTGGATGTTTCACCAACTTTCTACGATTTTTTTTTCAAAAAGTTATAGCCTTCGACATTTGACCTCTTGGGATAAACAATTTATAATATCTAAGCAACAAATTCGTTAATCTGGATTTACAATTTTTTTTTATGTTTGGAATTGAAAGATCTTCATTTTAAAGCTTTAAAAAATAAAAAAAGTTATTTGTACAATAAATAATGCAATTGTAAAAAACGGCCATTTTGGACTTTTCGCAGGCTGTTTTGCAATAACCAATTAACGAAATTAAACTTACCATAGCTCAAATTGTAGGTTTTTTAATTTACTACAACTTTCTATTAAAAAGTTTTTCTCTAAAATCAATATCCTAAGCTACAAAATTAAAAATCAATAAAAATTGCAAATTTAACAAATGAAAATCGCAATTAAAAAAAAGCGCACAATATTTTTGGTTACATTTTAGTAGAAGTTATTCCTGGCATCGTCCTTTACAACACCTGATAGGTTTCAAAAATTCCTGAATTATATCACTGTTTTTCACCCACAGCCTGGGGTATTTACCCTATACATCATAAACATCTTTCATTACTTCACATACTTATCGAGAACTCCCTTTTTATTCAGTGTCCATCATACTATATCTCGAGATCCTGTATCATGTGCTCTCTCAAGATCGCTTGTTTAAACGTTTGTTTCCTTATTCCTACTAGGACGATCCGATACGTACTTAGCCTTCAAAAGAAAAACGAAAATTTTGGAAAAGTGGTAATTTATTTTTGAACGTAGTCTACTTTTAGCTCGATGCACTTGACCAAGCGATGCTCCACCTTCTTTAACCAGTCTGAAAAATACGTTTTCTCGAGGTCTGCAAAGTGTGCTTCCGTGGCGGTGATAAACTCCTCATTTGACTTAAATTTCTACCCGGCAAGTGACTTTTTCAAGTTTGGAAACAAAAATAAGTCGTACGGTGCCAAATCTGGAGAATACGGTGGATGGGACAGCAGTTTGTGGCCCAATTCGGCCCATTTGGTCATGGCGACGGCGGAAGAGTGAGCTGGTGCATTGTCATGGTGTAAGAGTACTTCTTACACCTAATTTGGTGCTCCTTTTTCTACAATTCGGCCTCAACTCAGACGAATAATCCGGCATAGTAAAGCCCTGTGACCGTTTTGCCCTTTTCCATAAAGTTGATATAGATCACACCTTGTGAATCCCAGAAAATGGTGGCCATCTCCTTTCCTGTCGATTGGACAGTCTTCGCTCTCTTCAGAGAATGTTTGCGGGGTGACGTCCACTGTATCGACTGATTCTTGGTCTCTGTGGATCAACTCTGTGAAACAACGTGGAAACTCTTTGGATCAGCTTAAACAGGCTCAGGCACTGATCTGAAGTGGTCTTTTTGCATTGATTGTCGGGAGTGAGTAAATGCAGCACCAGTCGCACCGACAGCTTTTTGTGCCCAAAATTTCATGCTGGATATGACCCACGCGATATTTTGAGATGCCTACTGTCTCAGCTATCTCGCGCACCTTAAGTCGGCAGTCTGCCAATACGACATCATGGATTTCTTTCTCCTTATGTTCTGTGGTAGCCGTTTTCCGGGAACATGGGCGTGACTTATCAAAAACCGACGTGACCATGTTGAAACTCGTTAAACCAAATTTTGACGGTCGGCATCGAAGGATAAGAATCTCCATATACAGCATTCAAGCGCTCTTTGATTTCGCTGCGGAATTTCACTTCCAAAAATAAGGGTCAGGAGGCTAAGTACTAGTCGGGCCACCCACGTATATTTTTCCATTGTAATACTTGTTAAATTGTTCTTATTAAAATTGACTAAATAGTTCTTACTAATTTTAAAACACACACCTTAAGAATATAGGTAATACCAATTAAATATTTTCTCTGTAAAAAGGTTTACTACAATCTATTCACTTTTAGTAATTTTGTTGATAAATGTTGCTAAACATGAGCAAACAGTAAGTTTCACCATTTATATTTATCTATTTAGTTAATTTTCGTCAGGTTCATTTTTTAGCTCAAAAAGACAATGGGGCACATGTAAGCAGATAAAGTCATGTTCTAAAGAGAACGAAATCTACTGGCCCAAAGACGGAAAATGCTACAAAAAATTTAGTAGAGGACCTTGTGCCAAAGGACAATTGATTATCGAAGATTCTAAATCAAAGATCCCGATATGTAGTTGCGATGATACTCAATTACACGAATATAGGTACGTAAGTATTGAAGATAACTAAAAAATAGTGTAGTGGAATAGATTCCTAGCATCGCCCGATGGTATGGTTAGTGATGTAAAAAGAGAATATTCTCGGCGAGAATTTTCTATTCTCGACGAGAACTATCTTCAAGTTCAAGGTTATTGAAACTAGAAAAAAAGCAATAAAAATGTTTGTCCCTAAAAGGAAACCAATGGCAATACATTCAATTCATTTCGCAGTAAATATATTGGATCCTAAGTTTAATGGTGTTCATTTAAGCAGAGAAGAACAAGTTGAGAGAACTGAGTTTATAGATAATTTAGCAACTTTAAAATATGGTGATGACTCGGCTGAAATAATGGATGATTTGGCACTTTATCGGTCTAAGGAGGGATTTTTTGAAAAACCGTACGTTGTAAAATTAATTAAAAAACTAGACCCAATGATATGCTCGAAAGGTACATGTTTCGGAACAAAATTAACGAAAATAGCAGTTGATACATTAAGCATGCCTTCATCCAGTGCAGCGACGGAAACAAGTTTCAGTACTTATGGTTTTATCTACTCCTCTAAAAGAAACCGGCTTACTGTTGAACGGGCTGGTAAGGTAACTTTTATTGCTCACAATTTAAAATTGTTACACGTAGACCAATCCATGACTGAGCTGGCGATTCAAGAAAAACAAAATCCCACAACTTCTCATCAGTACATTGAAATGCAGAATGTAGATGACCAGGAAGAGCTAATGATAGAAATATATTCTAAATCTGAGGCCTCATATTTTTCAGATTAGATCACCACATCCATCATTTGCTGTTAAGAAGAAAATTTCATTTTTTATCAAACAAATTTTGTGTTTTCTGTTGTTTTGCATTTTTTTATATAGAGAACATTGTTGTTTCGTCTCATAATTTTGTATATAATTTCATGATTTTTAATACTCTATTTCATCTTTAATAATATCCCTAAGCGCGTCATAGGGTTCATTCTCAGAAAATTCTCCATATCGAGAATATTCTCCGATTTTTCATTCTCGAGAATTTTCCAACACTAGGTATGGTTATGCCTTGGGTCACAGTTTACTTTAATCGTTATCAACACACTTCATCTTGCTTTTAGCAGATGTCGCTACGACACCCATGCCACGTTATTTTGTTACGATTCGATACTAGCAGCCCGATATGTTTTAGTTGGTTTGATTTTTGGTACGTTTTCACTAAGGTAGTGATGAATATTCAAGACTACGAAACAAAAATAAACGGCATCTTAAATGATACAACATATCAAAGCATCTCGTCGGACCCGACAACATATATAGAGAAAATAACAAAAGCCAAGATCAAAGCCTCAAACATCAAGAAAGAACAACAGTTCCATCTCGTACCTAGAGAGAAGTCGTCAAGATGCCCAAAATTTTACGGCCTACCCAAGGTACATAAGGCAGGATTACCACTGCGGCCAATTGTTAGCTCCATCGGATCTCCTTTAAAACCACTGGCAAAATTTCTGGCTGAACAGCTGTAACCATACGCAGAGGAAGCGGATTCTTACGTCAAGAACGCGAGCCATTTCATCTCGAGCGTATAAAAGATGTGACTCTTGAGCCGGGACATTTACTAGTCAGCTTCGATGTGGTCTCACTTTTCACGAATGTTCCTATTATAGAGGAATCACTGGACATCATAAGCAAAAAAGTATCCAATATCACCGGATACTCTAAACCTAACCAAACATTGCTGAAATAATACATATTTCATCTATAAGGAACAAGGATATAAACAAGTTGAGGGAGCACCGATGAGTTCCCCTCTGTCACAGTCACCAGTAATAGCGAACTTGTTTATGAAAGAAATAGAACAACGGGCAATATAAACAGATCAATACAAACTCAAACTTTGGCTTCGATATGTTGATGACACTTTTATCATCTGGACCCACGGAGAAGGAAAACTAAAGGCATTTTTAGAACACATCAACAATATCCACCATAAAATTCAGTTTACTATGGAACTGAAAGAAAACGATCAAATACCATTCTTAGATGTGTTAGTAATAAAGAAACAAGACGAACACATAGACCATAAAGTGTATCGGGAACCGACACATACCGACAGATATCTAAATGCTGCTTCACATCACCATCCTGCACAATTAAATTTAGTCTTCAAAACCTTGATTACAAGATCCGAAAGACTGACAGACCAAGAACATCGAAATGAAGAAATAAATGGGTCAGGCGAAGGAACGCATCATAATCAACTATATAAGAACAAATTCAGTCTACTTCAAGCAGCAGCGAGAAGCGGAACTACCTGACTTGACAATGGCAAGTGTGATTTTGCCGAAACGTCGGCAAAATAATGGTTTTTCTAAAAACCAAAATTACTCAACGCGGAGTCAAACCCGGAAAACCACAGAAAGCACATATACTCCCGCGGAAACTTGTATGTAACATATGAAAAAGTGGAACATATATATGAGGCCATGAGAGCCAGAGTGGCCTAACTGATTTTAACATTACTTTACACAATCAAAGAAAATGATCAGAAGCTAACAATGTCCGATTGGTTTAGCAGTTTTATGTTGACCAAGAATTGTTGTTGGTCAACATACAATTACTAAAACAATCGGACATTGATAGCTTCTGATCATTTTCTTTGATTATATGAAGTAATGTTAAAATCAGTTAGGCCACTCTGGCTTTCATGACCTCATATATACACCGGAATTTAGGCGTCAACGCCCTTCCGGTAGGGATCTATGGGGAGTATCACTGAGCCGCAAGCCCTTATCCCTTGCCGTACCGCTCCCCCATAGGCCGATCAGATTGTTTATTTATTTTGATTGACTAATATTACTTTTAATCTTATAGACATTATGACAACCGCTGTTATCAGCATTACACAAAAGGACCTTGTCAAGAAAAAGGCCATTTGTTCCTTCCAGGAAAGACCTGTAATTGTTTCAACAACTTGGCGAACTACCATCAAGAAAGTCAACAATGCTTTGAATTAGGTATGTCATTAACCGAAAAAATTTGATTTTTATTTATATTTATTATTAAAATTCTAACAAAAACTCAGAAAATCATTGGTAATAATATCATCATGGGTATCGGTAACAATATAAGTATAAGCGAATAAATGCGTAACATATTGAATATCGAACTACATCCATTCCTTAGACCACTAACTTGAAGAAACCCCAAAAAAAGATAGACAATAAATTAATGGCTAAAGTGTACTATGGACTACCTCTTCGTTGGCTTTTTCCAATTATGAGTTCGCCGTTGTCGTCCTCCACAGCACTCTATTCTCCCAGTCATAGCAGGTCTTCCTTTCCGATTTCTTCATGGCGGCTCCCACTCCAATATTCTTTTCGGCCAGCTGTGCTCTGGCATTCTTTGTACATGTCCGTACTGCAGGGCTCTGTTTTCTAACTTTTTTGTAATTGAGCATTCTCTTCCATTCTGTTCCATATTTCCTCTGTTTTTGTTCTATCCCCTCTGGTGATTTGTAGACATCTTCTCATAAAGTCCAATTCGGCTGTTCTTATTTCATTTCGTATTGTGGTTGTCATTGGCCATACTTCAGCTCCATATAGGGTAATAATCAGCACTATACTCTAGCTAGAAGATCCTTTTTTTGTCTTCTTCAATTAGAATGTTGTTCCATATCACTCCATGGAGTGATTTTGTGGCTTGTTTTCTCCATGCTATTTTCATTGCTACATATTTCATAAAAGTACCATCTCGGCTTATCACTGAATACTTAAAAGTCTTACAACTCGTAATAGTATCTTCTAAACTAAGTCCAAATCTGCAATCTTGGATCCAATACATAAGTAATCGGTCTTATTCATATTCATCATGAGTCCCCATAGCTCATATTCTTCCTTTAATTTCCTTATCATATATTCCATGTCCTTCCTATCTTGTACAAAAATGACTTGGTCATCGGCGAAAAGCAGTGAATGTAATATATTCTCTTAAACTGGTATGGCCATTGTTCCACATTTGCTATAAGTCTGAGTACTACTTATTAGGTCCGCTTGCTCATTCGGAGTTCAACTCAAGTTCAGCGCCATAACCGAGTTCAAGGCATGACGTGCGTTGTACGGTGGTACGCACTTCATGCCTGGAACTCGGTAATGGCGCTAAATTTGAGTTGAACTCCGAATGAGCAAGCGGGCCTCAGTGGATATATTCTCGTCTTATGAATAATAGTCCAGGGCGCATCTGTTTTGAGGTGGACGTTGAGAGGTGACTCAAATTTGTTTGCAGAAATTGCTTGAAAATAACTCAAATAATAATATTTAAATGATCCTCCCACTCAAAATGGTCCGGAACATTGTTTAAATAATCAAAATGTCAAAACATGAAGGAAAAATTCGATTTTTTTATTGGTTTTTTGATTATAACTTTAAAACTATTCATTTCTGAGAAAAGTTGTACTGACATAAAAGTTGCGTAATTAAATTTCCTACAATATAGAATTGGTTAAAAATTTCAAAAATAGTCACCCTTGTTGCAAAATAGCAATAATTGCGAAAAAAACCATACAAAAACAAGTATTCGCATTTTACGTTTTTCAACCATTTATGCTACACATGCTTCATATTTTATCCAGAAAAACTTTATGATATAGTAAAACAACACTGTAAATTTCATTAAGATCTTAAGATTAAGCTTTCGCAAAAAAAATCATTTTTTTTTAATGTTGCAGGACTGAAAATAAAGCAGATAGCAAGTTGATTTTTTTTGCTTATAGAAGTGTACTGTACCTTTCATTTGCAATTTGCAAAATGAAAATCGAATAATTACCACGGCGTCAGGAAATTTTTTAAATAAACATTAATTTTTGGTGCTACGCGCAGGACGGCGGTGTTCGATTTACACAAGTTGACTTTCACCAAAATTTCTTCCAATCTTTATGTAATATATTATTTTCTTACTCTATATTTTGTTGTATTTTAATATTTTAATTCCACAAAAATCAAACTAATTTTATTATTGTTTGTGAAATATTGTTTAAACAATTGCATATGTTTAAAAATAATAAACTTTTATTTTCTAAGTTAAAATATGAACAAAGAAAGTTTTTGCTAAAAATAGTGTTATTTCCAAGGATAGAGTATGAGTTTTTATTTTGCAATAAACAAATTTATTTATTTATATCGAAATGTTATAAAAATTAAAATGTATCAATCATTATCAAAGGTCATTGGAATGCCCAATCAGAGCAAACTATCCGCTGTCCTGCGCGTAGCACCAATAATTAATGTTTGTTAAAAAAAATCCTACAGTACACTTCCATACGCAAAAAAAATTCAACTTGCTATCTGCTTTATTTTCAGTCCTGTAACATTTTGAAAAAATGAATTTTTTTTGCGAAAGCTGGATTGCAAAATTTATTTTGCAAAATCTATCGAACCGATCTTAATGAAATTTACAGTATTGTTTTATTATATCATAAAGCTTTTCTGGGTGAAATATGAAGGTCCTAAGTGTAGCATAAATGGTTGAAAAACGTAAAATGCGAATACTTGTTTTTGTATGGTGTTTTAGCAATTATTGCTATTTTGCAACAAGGGTGACTATTTTTTTAATTTTTCACCAATTCTATATTATAGGAAATTTAATTACGCAACTTTTATGTCAGTACAACTTTTCTCGGAAATGAATACTTTTAAAGTTATGTCACCCCTCAACGTCCAAATGTACTAATATTTTTACAGATGCGCCCTGGTCTATAAGTACTATTGTCAAGAGTACCTACTGCTACCGTATGGCAAACAAATGAGCCTATAGAAAATGTTTAATTGCTAGTAAAGAAAAAATAAAATAAATAAAAAATTATTTTTAGGTACAGCTGGTCCATGCTCGTCAGGTCAAAAATACGACTTACAGTTGCCTACAGATAGCCACGCCTCCTGTCATTGTAAACCAAAGTACATTCCTTACCAAAACTCCACGTCTTGTTACCGTCTATACACGAAAGGTCCTTGTGCCAAAGGCCAGATTCTTCTAGATTCAAATACCTGCATCCGCCAACCTTGCGAACGCGGTAGCCTCTATTTTCCAGATGAAAACAAATGCTACCGAATAGGGATACGTGGTCCTTGTCCCACCAATCGAGTAGTAGCGTTCGACTTCGACACTCGACCGTCCATAGATGGTATTAGCTACAACGGAGTGTGCGTGTGTGCTAAAAAAGATTGTGAGCCAATGCTCGAACTCTGTGATCGCTCCAAGGGACTTATCCGCTATAAAGGACAGTGCCATAAAATGTACACACAGGGCCCCTGTTCTAGGGGATCTTGGTTAGTTCCTAAACGAAATGGAAGGGACGAAGTACTCGGGGAAGGGTCCAAGGAACGTTTGGGAGTGTGTGAGTGTATACCAGGGTATGCACGAAAAGTTAGGACAATAGGAAATGAGACTGTTAGTGTATGTATGTCGCCTACAGTAGTATTAGCTGAGTATTTAAATGGAAACCGTACTGAAATTACAGTTATAAGTGTTTAATATTAGGAAAATTAATTCAAATGTGTTCAAAATATATTATTTTGAAATAAAAAGTTTAATTTTTATTCTGTTTTCTATTAGAATATTACATAAAATTATCTAAATACGAAAATTTTGAAACCAACGGTAATCTGTTGTTAAAACTTACTTAAAGTAAAACATGTTTAAAATTGAAATGAATGTCGACACGAATCAAGTTTTCTGTAAACCCAGATATTAAAATATCAAAAGGCGCCGCTAGGAAAATATTCCAACATCCGTCTTACCCATATGAAACGAGTCTTTTGTACTCTAATACAAAGTATGGTATAAATGAAAATGGACGGTTTCGTTTTAATTCAAATCGTGTAGATGTGTCGACCTTCATGTGTGATTCGTGTCGACATTCAGTTCACTTATTCCCCGTTAGAGGTCGTTCTAACCTTCTTCTTCTTCTACGGCACTACAGCCCAAATTGAGCCTTGGCCTCCTTTATTTTTTGCCTCCACCCTTGCCTGTCTGTGGCTGCTCTTCTCCATACACGGACTCCTAAAAGGGCTTGTGCGTCGCTGTTTACTGTGTCTTCCCAGCGCTTTCGTGGCTTCCCAACCGGTCTCTTTCCTTGCATTCTAGCATTCAGTGCTCGTTTTGGTAGCCTATCCTCTCCCATTCTTATCACATGTCCGGCCCATTGCAATCTTTGTAATCTAATGAAGTCTGACAGGGGCGTTTCCTTATAAAGTTGATAAAGCTCGTTGTTGTATCGACTTCTGAAGATTCCGTTTTCCCTCACAGGTCCTAGTATTCTCCTAAGTACTTTCCTTTCGAATGTGTCGAGTTTGTTTTTGGATGTTTCTTTCAGCACCCAGACTTCACTGCCATAGCATGTTATTGGTCGAATTAAGGTTTTATAGATTCTCATCTTTGTATTTCGGTGGACACTTTTTGACCGAAATATATGGGAGAGGGCAAAATAAGCTCTGTTTGCCTGCGTTATTCTCTTCCTTATTTCTCCATCTTCGTTCTAACCTTACTACGGTATAAATATTTTATTTTTATACCGAGAAGATCGGAAGTTTTAATTCAAATTTGTCTTCTTGCAAAGCCTTCTTGACACCGGGTAGACCTAGAAATAGCTATCGAGGGATGGCAAGAGACAGATTTGAATTAAAACGAAATCGTCTATTTTCTTGTTTAAAAATATTACAGCTACTGTCAGTCCAGCTAACTTCCAGCAGTCAGTAAGATAGTAGAGCGAATCAACTAAACCAGACTCCAATCAGAGACAGACAGGCTAGAATTAATCCCACAAGCACAATTCGGATTCAGAGTTCAACATTCCAGTACTCAGACTTACAGAATACATAGCAGCTCGATTCAACGACAAGCAATATACAGAAGCAGCCTTCCTGGATGTAAGCAGAGCCTTCGACAGAGTGTGGCATGAAGGACTGACCTACAAAATGAGATATTATGGATACAGCGGGCCATGACGAAACTCATCTCGTACCTAAGCGACCGGAGGTTCAGGGTCCAGATAGGACCAGTTCTATCTGAACACGGAATCCCGGAGGCTCGAGTACCAGAGGGGGCAGTCTTATCACCTTATATACAGCAGAGGTTCTATGAACACCCGGAAGACTCTAATCAGCTTTTATGCACACGACACTGCAATCCCGGCAAAACACTGAAACCTGGATATAGCTGTAAGAAATCTACAGACAGTACGGGATACGATAGAAGAATGGAGTATCCAATGGAAGAAAGCAAAATATTCAGACAAGACACAAGCGGTTATCTTCAAAAAGAGAAGACATAACCCAGAAGAACAGCTAAAAGTTCAGACAGACCCATCCTAGGATACCCAGGAGTCACAATGGACCAAGGTCTAATATTCACACCACATGTTAACTCGACAGCCCCTAAATCAGCCCCTAAAGAAAAAGCAAATTAGCTATGAAAAAAAATTAAGACTGATAAACAGCATCATACTACCAATTATTCCACTTGTATATCTTGCATGGGGACACACAAGTCATAGCAATAAAAAAAGATGCATGTAGCACACAATAACTGCCTTAGAGAAGCTTCAAACGTATACGTCACTGGGCGGTTCCTATTCAGAGACCTAAAGCAAATAAGTATACTGAATATGATGGAGGAAAAAGCTAGAACAAAATTCGCTCACCTAGAAGACCACCCAAATCAGATCCTGCGAGAGATATTAAGGTATGGTGTGTTCCATAGATGGAAGTACAGAAGACCCAAACAGCAACTATTAGCAAACATATAATAAAGTCTGGATAATCGTAGCTCTATAACAAAAGAAGACAACGCGCTCACCTTTGGCATTGCAGTGTATTTACTAATGTTGATTTTATGTTTCAGAGAGCCGTCAAAAAAATCTACAAAAAACACAAAACACGGATTTCCGGGATGGAAATCGAAACATCAAGTATTTTTTGGTTAAAATGTAATTATAAGGACAAACAAACAGGCTAATCCCATATAAGTATAACATTGCAATTTTTATGTTGACGCTTTAGTCGACGTTAGCGTTTTAGCACCAGATAATAAATAATAACTAATAAGTAAAGGTCGAGATAAACTCCTGATGAGTCAAGGAATAAAAAAATAGTAACGAAATTCATTTGATTTACACAAAACCTTCTTTATAATTAGCAAATAAATTAGATTATGTAAATCAGAAACATGTTCATAAAACATACATAAAAATTTGATTAAAAAGACAGCATCTAAAAATCTTAAAACAAACAGTCTGAATACATTATGCTTAATATCAAAAGTTACAGTTACATTCAGCTTTAGAAAGTAACATCAAAATAGGTATATACAGTATGCGGCAAAATAAACGGTACTGAAATGAATATTGAAATGTTTATGATTATTTATATATCTAGTATACATTATAGCCTTGCAAACATTATTCACGACGACGCACGTTCCCGATAAAACAGATGTTAAAGATGCCCTCTGGCCTGGCACGAAAAAATCTTTAATTCTAGTCCGCAATTCCGAAATGGCAGACGGTGGATCTGTCTGACTCCTTCAGCATTCCCCATATGTACGCATCTGGTGGCGTTAGTTCTGGTGAGTGGCAACTCCCAAAATCATCGCGCAGTATTCGAAGAGACTTCCTGGCAGTGTGACAAGTTGTCCCGTCTTGCTGAACCCACTATTGATTTTAAGCTTCGACCGCTTTCGTGACCTTTTCCGTATGACCGACTCCATCATAAAAATTGTTTCTGCAAAACTGAGAAATATTCTGAAGCACCTAAAGGCGCATTTAAATCAAAGCGGACACGAACGAACGAACAATTCGTTTGTTAACTTTCTTGTATTTGTACAGCTAATCGAACACGACCGAACGAGTTCGTTCGCATTCGCACATGTTCCAACCGATGTCGGTAAGTTAGCGAATCATCAAAGGAAATCGTTGTTCAATGTGGACAGTCGATAGACGGTAACAAGCGAATTCGTTTAGAAGTACTGATTTAATTTATTTACAAACATTAGTTTGAGGGTTGTTTATTGTGTAGTCGTGAAAACATAATTTTGCAATATGGAATGGACCAATGAAAAGATACTTCAATTAATTGAGTTATATAGAAATGAATAACGCCTATGAAACACGAAATCGAAGCTATATAAAATAATAAACAGAAAAACTGATGCTTGTTTTGACATTTCTATAGGAATGGGTTGTGATGTCTCTGAACTAAAAAAAATGAATTAGCTTCTGGTATCATTTAGACGAGAAAGACAAAAAGAGGGTTCGAAGTGGTTTGCTTTTAAAAGCCGAATGTTTTTATTACATAAATTTCAACCCAGAAAGACTAATGAGGTAAACAAATTAAATTAATTGCTAGAATTAATTAAAAGCAAATTTATTTTGATACACCAATTTTACAATTTATTATTTGAACATAATATAGTCAAAATACCAAGAACAAGCAACTTTTTCGAGGAAGAATTTTAAGAAAGCTGGTTCTTTAATATATTATTCACTATGCTCCCTCAAACAGCGATAATACCTGCTACCTGGCTGCTGATACAGATTGCTTTCATTAGTTCGAAGCACATTACAGGTGCCTACCTAAATATATTGAATTCAAAATTATTTTAAGAAGATAATTTTTTTGTCATTACTTTTGTTATTATTAGAAATATGAATACAAATATTTTGTCAGTAATTTATATGCTAAAAAGTGTTACGTTTGACCTGTGCTCTTGTGCAGAATGGAAGCATGGACGTTAAAGGCCAGTTCCATTAACAAATTTGAAGTGTTTGAAATGTGGTGCCTACGTCGAATGCTTAGAATATCATGGACGGACAGAGTCAGAAATGATTAAGTATTATAAAGAGCGGGTTTGCAGGATAGGGAACTTCTTAATTATGTTAAAAGTAAGAAGACTGCATACTTGGGGCGCATATTACGAGGGGAACGCTAGTGGACAAGAATCCACGGCTATAAAATGCTTTGCAATGCTGCTAAAAACAATAATATTTTATAAACAAGACAATGTACGGTGGACGCCTACGCAGAAATGCACGGCATCTTAAGAAGAAGAAGAAATATGAATTTATAATTGCTAGACATTTTTATCTCAAACTTTAGTTGATAATGCCAGATTTAAATAAAATATTAATAAATTTTCAATAAAATAATAAAAAATACCTGGATAAATTATTTTTGAGTCTGGAAATAATTTTTATTTCATTTTAATTATTAAAATCCAATTTTTTAAATTAAATAATTATAGAATAGAGACAGTACAAAATCGTATCAAAATTTATACTTATATTTATGAATATGACATATTTTTTTCCTTACAGAACACACATTGCATTTTATAAGCTTACAATAAGCTATTATTGTATTAAAATTTACCCAACAAGAAACACGACAATAAACTTAAACACAATGTGTGACTGACCCATCTTAAAAACATCTGCGAGCAATAATATGCACTCCCGATCATTAACGAATGCGAAAGTTCGCTTCAATGTAAATGGCCCTACTTTGTAGCGAACGAATAGCCAAGCGAATACCTACGAATTCGTTCGTTCGTGTTCGCTTTGATTTAAATGCGCCTTAACATTATCACGACATTCGCATACGTTATAACGACGTTCGGAAACCACTCAGTACGTTTCGGCGCCTGACATACAAATTTGAGGCATACGAATTTCAGTACTGTTTATTTTGCCGCATACCGTATTATGCTAGCCTTTATTAAGCAAAAAGGCGTTAAAAAGACATAGAATGGTCATTTAGTCATCTTGAAAAAAGAGAGCAAATTGTAGTGTACTGTTGTCCTGTGTCTTATACATATTCAAACACAGTATAGTGCTAATATACAAGGAAATATGTAATTCTTACTTTAATTTTTATTATTTCATATATCATGGAATATCGTAAATTTTATTCTGCGTTTTAAAGGGTGCCAAATAAAACAATATTAAACCAAAAAGTACTCACCCCAGTCTTCTCTTAATCTCTTTATTCTCAATTTCCAAAGCACTGATCTGATGTCGTTTTTCTTTAAGTTGATTTTCTAGTTTGTCTATTTGCTCAGTTTTATCGTCTACAACATTCTAAAAAAATAAACATGTACTTAAACAAAAAAAAAAGGTTTATAATAGTTACGTACAATAATAAACACAAAAATAAATGGAATTAATTTAAAATGGAAGACCTAACATATGCAGCGGAGACAAGGACCGATACAAGAAAGACGAAACAACAAATCAACAATATCGAAATGAAAGTATTATGTAAGATCAATAGCCGGCATATCATTAAGAGACAGACAAAGCAACAGAAAGCAAAGTATATGAGAACGATGCAAAATTCAAAATATTAACAGATGGATAAAAACAAGAAAGAAAAACTGGAACGAAAATGTAAACCGAATGGAACCAGATAGATTAGACAACATCTGTAAAAACATAGCCGT
Source organism: Diabrotica virgifera virgifera (assembly GCF_917563875.1). NCBI lineage: Eukaryota > Metazoa > Arthropoda > Insecta > Coleoptera > Chrysomelidae > Diabrotica > Diabrotica virgifera. The sequence continues at coordinate 75,080,518 of NC_065445.1, read as the reverse complement.
ATAGCAGAAGACTCGTTGGAAGGCCGCCGAAATTGAATGAATTATTTTTACTTAGTGCCATCAGTAGTAAAGAGGTGACATAGAGATATTTTATGATCATATAAAGACGGTCATCTGACAGGGCTGCGTCATCTGAAAAATAAAGACATCACTATAATAATGGGGGACTTCAACGCCAAAGTAGGAAAGAGTAGAGTGATGTGAATTACTAATGACAAGAGATTGTTGTGTAGAATTTTGCGTAGAGATCAATTATTTATGTGTGACAAATACATTCTTCAAACTACCCCAACGTTGTATATTACACTTTGTTATTAGCTTTTAGTTTTGACCAGGATTTGCTGTCTTTTTCTGTTATGCTGTTCCGGGATATCTTTTCTTTCGTTTATCTTTGGTAGAGGATTTTAGTGCTCTCGTTTTCTAGCGATTTTACCCTAAATTTTGTTACACCGTTCGGTTCCCTTTATCGTTTTCGGTTCCCTGACGTTAGCGTTCTTACGTCAAGTATATGGCCAGGGTGCATATTTGACAAATCTATAAAATAGCACAAACCAGCTTAATGTGCTTCGTCGATGTAGAAACAGTAGATAATTGCAATAAAAGTGTAGAATATACTTACCAATAACTCGTCCTTTTCTTTATCAATCTTATTTAGTTGACTCTTCATAACCTCTACATCTCCTTGTAGACGAGCGATATCTCTTTCATATCCGGACGTTTCCCGATGGCTAAGATTCATCTTGGAATGTAAACTCTGCAATTCTGTTTCGGCCCTGAGAAGCTGGGATTGTGTATCAGACAATGCTCGGTTTGATTGATCATGAAGTATTCTGTAAATTAAAATGAAGTCGTAAGTATAAAATATATCAACTTTATACCTTATTTTTACTTTGGTAAAACAGAATACAAATATATTAGAACGACGATGAAAAATGCGGTAGTGTTTCTTGACAATTCACAGTTTGATGCTCTCCGCTCCTTGTATCAGTTGCAGCTGTTTACGTTACGGAAGTAATCCCGGTAATATCACTAATCGGTCGCAGTATTACTAATATTTAAGGTTTGAACCTTCGACAGTTTGCGTGACATGCTTTATTGTCGAGCTATCAGAATGAATCGAAAGAAAAAATTAAACAGACTTAAAAAAATCCTTCTGACGAAAGATATAAATTTCTTAAGCATAAAAAATTCAAAAGTAGTGTGCGGGTGAATTATTAAATATTTTAAACAGCATATTCACTTTCAATATGTTTCCACAAACGGGATAGCAAGTCTCTTAAGACATAAATATTTTCTACAATCTCTTCCCGGTAAAAGCAAAACCTTGGAAAATTTTGCAATTAAATAGCAGCCAACTTCAAGAAAACAAGTGATTGGTAAACAACATTTAAATTGTATTGCTAAATAAAACGTAAGGTACAATAATTTCCTATAAACTCTTTTACCACGATTATGAAGAGAAGAATACACACAACGTAGTGTTTTAACCCTATCGGCTCATTTTTTTCAATGACAATATGTATCTTAAGAAATATGTATGTGTAACTCTGCGAATTTCGAGAAAGAAAAACCGGTATTAACATACCGAAATGTATTACTGACATTAAGAGTATTATGGACATGAAGCCGAAGATAAACGTTACTTACTTACTTTCCGTGTCCGGAACACCAACTTTAAATTCTGTATTTCCAATGGTTGGCCACATAGATGGCCCTGTCATTTGCTATAATTAAGTCTTGTTCTGTGCAGGTCTCTCTCATCTCTGTGCATGATAGTAGATGCCGGCTGGTCTGAACCGCGCCACAGTCGCAGGTATCGTCCTCCTGGTATCCCCATTTTTTCAGGTTACTAGCACAACGTGAAACGCCGGTTCTTAGTCTGATTAGCGCTTTCCAAGTCGGATACGGTAAATTGTGTCCAGCAGCCATTTCCTCCGAGGGAGGAAAATGTGTCGCGGTAGTTGACGCTTGCCATAGGTGTATTCGGCGCGTCTCTGGCGCTTCGGGGATGGATCTTGATGTTTTCAGGAAGCTTTTCCGAGATCTTAGTCTGCTTGGCTGAGTTTGGTGGTCATATAAGGGGTGTCTTCGGTCCGTCTCCTGCTTTTTCCGTTCTACCTCTGACGTGACCTTCCTCCTGATTGGTGGTGGAGCAATTCCAGCAATGGGGTATACCTCTTCGATAGGTGTCGGTTTCAGGCAACCCGATATTATACGGACCGTTTCATTTAGAGCCACGTCGACGTTCTTTGCGTGAGCAGAGTTTGCCCATACTGGTGCTCCAAACTCCGCGGCCGAAAAACATAATGCCAAGGCAGAAGTGCGGAGAGTGTGTGGTTGTGCTCCCCATTTTGTATTAGTTAGCTTGCGGATGAAAAAGGTCAGCTAAAAAAGCCTATTATCAAAATCGTCTGGGAAGCTCTAAAAGTGTTGCAAAAGAAACTTGGTCTATAATAAACGATCTTCGAAATAAAACTCACACAGCTCAATCATTTTCCCTTCCAAATCCTGAAAGTCTAAACGACTACTTCGTTAATGTGAGTAAAAATATAACATCAACAAGTTTGCCGCAACAAGATCCAATTTCCTATCTTCCTAATTCAAGACAGGTCTCGAATTCATTCTTTCTACGACCAGTCGATAACTCTGAACTTATCCAAACAATCAATAGTATCAAAAGCAAATCATCCTGTAGTACTGATGGACTATCTATAAAAATTTTCTCTAATCTCACAGAAAATGTGTTGGAAATCCTCCTCTCACTAATTAATGATTCCTTCGAAAAAGGTAAATTTCCAGAGTGCCTAAAGACAGCCATTATTATTCCTCTTCATAAGGGTGGCGAAAAATCTGATGCCTGCAACTATAGACCTATTGCCTTACTACCGGTACTCTCCAAAATTATTGAGAGACTCATTAAAACTCGACTTATGTCCTTTATCGTCGATAACAACATTTTATCACAAAATCAGTTCGGCTTTTTAACAAATAAATGTACCTCTGATGCCATGTTTTCTGTACTACATGAGGTTTACCAAGCACTAAACAATAATCTTTATACTGCCACTGTTTTCTGCGACTATGCCAAAGCTTTTGATTGTGTAAATCACGACATCTTGATTACAAAACTAAATTTCTATGGAATTCGAGGTATTTCTTTGAATTGGTTCCAATCCTACTTGAATAATCGGAAACAACTAGTTAGAGCAAATGATACTGACTCTAGTCTCAAAAACATCGTATGTGGAGTACCACAAGGTTCAGTATTGGGTCCTATACTGTTCCTTATCTTTATAAATGACATCACTAATTTAAAAATCAATGGGAAAATTTTTCTTTTTGCTGATGATACCAGTATCACTTGGAGCAACTCAACTATTGCATCTCTTCATGAAACTATAACTTCGGATCTACTGACGATAAAGACCTGGTCTGACTCTAATTTACTCTCTTTTAACGTAAATAAAACAGTAGCATTATCCTATAAAGGAGCTCTTCAACCTTTGCCACTTCATAACAGCCAGATCAGTACCGTTGATTCTGTAAAATTTCTTGGTATTTTTTTAGACAGCAACCTCAAATGGTCCCTTCATATCGATTCGTTAAGTAAGAAACTCGCCTCAGCTTGCTATGCAATACGATCTGTCTCAAGGGAACTCAATTTAGCATCTTCTAAAATAACATATTTTTCGTTGTTCGAGTCTCATCTTCGATATGGTCTTCCTTTTTGGGGTTCTAGTACAGCTGCTCAATTTGATGTCATTTTTAGATTGCAAAAAAGAGCAATAAGATATTTGTTTGGCCTCAGAAGATCTGCACATTGCAGAAGTTACTTCAGAGATCACGAAATTTTAACACTTCCATCTTTATATATTCTAGAAACGGTTTGTTTAATTCGTAAACACCTTCATGTCTTTCCATCAAGGCCCAATCATCTTTACTCCACCAGAAATTCAATCTTTGATATTTATTTACCGATTCCATCCACTGAGTTAGTAAAGAAATCTATATTATATTCCGCAAAGAAACTGTACAATCATCTTCCGTTACAACTTAAATCTGCAACATCTTTCCCTAAGTTCCGTAAAATGACAAAAGCCTACCTATCCAAAAGACCATATTATTCAATAGAAGAATTTCTTAATGAATAACTAAGAAAATTGGGTTCCATGCGCAGTAGCATAAACTTGTCAGTTCCTTATGTTGTACCTATTTTATTTTATTTATTGTATGTTCAATTTGCAATTTATATATATTTTGCAATAAATTGTTTTTGTCTTGGCTTTTATATCGTATACTGTACATTATTGACGATTTATCTAATTTTAGTAAATTGTAGTTGTTATTTGTTATTTATATTATGTTTTTCTTTTGACTGTATGTAAGCTTTGTCCATAAAATTGTAAAAATTTTCAGTGACAATAAAGCATATTTCTATTCTATTATTTCTGGCACTTACTTTCTTCTTGACATCTTGACAGTGGTATCGGTAAGACAGAGTTCTATCCAGACGGACGCCAAGGTATTTTGGCGTCTTGTTGTGTTCCAGCATCTGACCACGCCATTCCACCTCCAGCGACCTTCGGGCATGCTTGTTTCTCAGGTGGAAAGCACATACCTGGGTTTTTGTGGGATTGGGTTTCAGATGGTTTTTATCATAGTATAGAGCTAAGTCTCCCAGGGCATCTGTCAGTTTCACTTCGACTTCATTGAAGGTTCTTCCCTGAGCTGCCACCGCTGTATCATCAGCGTAAATAAATTGCCTTGTTTGTTGGTGTATGGGTTGGTCGTTGGTGTATATGTTGTATAGAAACGGCGCGAGGACACTTCCCTGTGGTAGCCCATTTTTTTTGGTCCCTCCACCGACTGTTCTTGGACTGGAGCGTTACGTAGAAGCGTCTATTCTGGAGGAGACATTTCACTAACCTTGTTAGTCGGAAGTCCTTTGTAGTTTCGTAGAGTTTTGCGAGTAGCCGTTGATGGTTAACTGTATCATAGGCGGCAGTTAGGTCTATGAACGCTACTCCTGTTATTTCCTTCCGTTCAAAACCATCTTCAATATGTTGGGTGAGATTAAGAATTTGACTGCAGCAGCACTTTCCGGGCCTGAATCCTGCTTGTTCTGGAATAATTTTAGTCTCCACATATTCTGCGATCCGGTTCAGTATCATTCTTTCAAAGGCCTTGAAAAGGTGGCACAAGAGAGATACAGGTCTAAAACTCTTTGTATCCGCCGGATCCTTCCCTGGTTTTAAGAGGGCTACCACTCTAGCTTTTCTCCAGATTTTGGGATTTGTATTGTACGGATGCAGCAATTCATCATTTTTACGAGCCACTCTACGGTTTTTAGTCCAAAGTTCTTTATTTGCTCTGTTCGTATGTCGTCCAGGCCAGCCGCTTTATTATCTTTCATTTGATGGATCGCGCCTCTCATCTCCTCTAGACAAAAAGAGGTCACTAGAACATCTCTTTCTTCGTCGATATTCCGTTGAGCTCTCACCTTGTTCTTTCTTGATGTCGTCTTACCGTTCATTAGAAGATGATGTTCTATCTGATCGGGTGTGACTTCTGTCATGTTGACTGCCGGAGCAGCGGGATCGTTGCCAAGATTCCGAATCAGCTTCCAGGCACGTCTGCTGTTTTGTTTCATGTCCAGACTCGTGACCAGCTTGCACCACCTTTCCGTTCTGTTGGCGGATATCGCATGTAACATTTCCTCCCCAGCCTGTATTGTCGCTTTCGAGAAAGGGTCTTCTTCATATAGCTGTTCGTATCTTTTAAGTAGGGGTTTAGATTCTTCATTGAGCCCCGCTATGTACTCAGTTCGACAACCTCTAGGGATAAATTTCCGTGATACTTGCTTTACGATTTCTACAAATTTATCGTATGAATCAGGGCAAGGTTCTAGCTGGGAAACTTCTTGATCCAATGTTTTAGAGAATTTTTCCCATTTTGCTTTAGTAAAGTTGAACCTTCTCTTGAAAGGAACAATTTCGTATCTGACTGCCGCGTTGGAAAGACAAATTATTGGTCTGTGCTGTGTCTTTGGGAGGGCGCTTCCAACGATTTTTGTCACCTGGTCTCCAATTCTGTCGCTGACAAATATATTGTCTGGGTTGTAACCTCTAAGATAAACGTTCAAAAGGTATAATTGTTACAGACAATGGTTCAAAAATGTAGTTTTAGGTTTGGCCCTTACTCGAAACGTGTCTTTCACAACTTAAATTGTATTTTATTACGTTTTCTGATTCGAATAAAATTCTGAAGTCAGTTCCAAAATAACTTAGTCAATCCGATTCGAGTCCAGTGCATTTAATGCCGCCTGGTCATCAGATATAATTTTTGTAGATCTGTCCCTGCAGTTCCACTTTATTAGTTCCTGTCGGCACATCGATATAGCATAAATGTCCGCGTGAAAAATAGTATACTGATTACCTAGGCTTCCAGTAAGACTCCCTTGATTACAGTTGAGTCCCAAAATCTTTACCCGTGCGTCATCATTTAAAGCATGCGAAATAAGTCGATGATAAGTCGGAAATTGAAATTTACTAAACGCAACAGCAAGTCACTTACTGTCACTTGCTGTTGCGTTTAGTAAATTTCAATTTTCGACTATCATCGACTTATTTCGTATGCTTTAAATGATGACGCACGGGTAAAGATTCAGGGACTCAACTGTGCCTTAGTTTCCCTCCGTATACTCCAGCTCCGACTTCTTTATCGTTTTTAGAGCCGTCTGTATTCGCTCCGTGCGTGACCTTGGTGGGGATACCCTGACAGGATGCCAGCGTGAGTAGCGGCGACATATGGCATATTGAAGCTATCTTTGTGTTGTCATTGTTTATATAACAAATTTTGTCAAAAATAGTAAATAAATGTTGCGTATTTAATTGTGCTAATAGTGGCCAAAATAGTAAATGTAGTTTTTATAGATCTCCAATAATTACATATACAGTGCTAGTCGAAAGTCCCATCGTACCTTTTGAACGGTTATACTTATAACAGTGAAAGTTACAGGGAGGAAATAAACTGACCTCGACTTCTCAAATGGTCAAAACAGGTGACGTAGTAGTGACAGATGACGTTACAGAGCCACTTTAACCGATAATTTTAAACGGGACCTTATGACAAGTGTTGAAAATACCTATTCAATGATACTAATTGTGTTTGGGTTTAAGCTGATTTTGATGAACAAATTAAATAAATATAAAACTGTAGTTTCGTATTTAATTAATAAAAATTCAAACGTCCGCCTATGGTTACTTGTCAAAATAGTTTACGTTGCCGTAAAGCAACTAGAGAATTGAAAAACGTCAACTTTTTTGACAAGTAACCATAGGCGGACGTTTGAATTTTTATTAATTAAATGGGAAACTACAATTTTATATTTATTTAATTTATTCATCAAAATCAACTTACTTAAACCCAAACAAAATTAGTATGAATGAATAAATATGTTCAATACCTTGCAAACGAAGTATCACTTGCCATAAGGTCCTATTTAAAATTATCGGTCACAGCGCTGTAACGTCCTCTGTCATTATTACGCACCTATTATGACTATTTGAGGAGACTACGTCCGTTTATTTCCTCCCTCCAAATTTCACTATTATAAGTATAACAGTTGAAAAGATACGAGGGGCGGACGGGACTTTTGAATAGCACTGTAAATTAGAGAAACGATTTAAACTAAAAGGAGTAAACTCAAAAGACAGATTCACACGCAATAATGTCACTAGTAAAATCACCCGATTCATCTTGTTTTTTGGTTGACCATGTCGGCCTTCGACGGTAATCAAGTAATCAGTAGGTATCGGACAACTTATAAGACTAATAATAATAATACGTCGCTAAAGTTCTAAAAACAACAGTTTTTTTATATAAATGCAGACTAAAAATCTAAAAATTAAAGAATAACTCCGAAAACACAAAAATCGCCCATATAACTTAAGGGAGGGGGGTATGGTTTGAAATATTTAATTTTTTTTATTATTTCAAATAAAAGTGCATACTTTCAAAAATACTCTCTGAAAATTTCAGATTGATCGGAGTAAAATTACCCGATATACAGAGTGTTGAATATCCCTACCTTTGACTCGCTTTGCCGCGGCTTCGCGCCAGCACGCTTGAGCGTAGTGAGAAACGTTAAACAACTGTTCGCCTTCTCTTTTGTAGATTATTCCTCAATTCAAAAAACATATTCCAATGTTCATCACTTTACGATTTGGCAGACAAATAAGAAGATGAAGATGCAGTTGTCAAAACTTAAAAACGCATGTTTCTCAAAACTGATTTTTCAAATGCGGTGGACATTGTAACTGAAAAACTACTTGTCCGATCTACCTGAAATTTTGCATAGACATTTCGTGAGGTAACAACGTCGAGATATTTTTCGTTTGGTGCTTATTTTTTGTTCAACAATATTAAATCTGTTGGTTTTCACAAAATTTTTATCAAAAATTTCGTATTTTTGACTTCTGTGTGATACCAAAAATTCAAAAATCATTAAAAATAAAAAAAAACTCGACGTTGTTACCTCGTGAAACTCATAAGCTAATTAAATCTTTTTGAATTTTTTGTGATGAGTTCTGGTGTCCACCGCAAAATCCATTTTTTTTGAGCTGCCTGTCAAAATTTGCCACCAATGGCTTATTTTTCAATATTTTGGATTGAATGTTTTCTTAAATATTCTTCGAATTGTACTTAATATGTTTATTTAATTTAAAAATAAAATAATTCTACCATAGCTTCGAAAAAAATTCACGAAAATGTGCTTGATATGTTGATTTCAAACCATACCCCCTTTAATTAACCTAAGAATTTTAAATGTCAATATTGCCAAAATTTCATAAATGTCAATAGTGTGAAAACTTCATAATTTAATGGAGTAAACTTGCCTGTGGTTGTACCAATTACAAACAAGCAGTACGGCCCGGTAAAGGACCCCGCAGCAACCTTATGGGAAATGGCTCTCTGTCAAATGCTCTGTCAAACTTTGGGTTCTGGTAGTCCTTGATGTGTAGAACAAGAAACTCAATGGGCGCATAGCTCCAAAAAATAATGGTTTTAAGATATAAACCTCTGAAGTTATAGGTACAGTGAGGACGTTTGAGTTGGAATAAATTCATTTTCTCGAGAATGGGCGACTCTGGAGATAAATTACAAATAATTTCGATTTTTATTTTTAAATTACAATTTTTTGGCATATATATCATACTAGTGACGTCATCCATCTGGGCGTGATGGCGCAATCGATGATTTTTTTAAATAATAATAGGGGTCGTGTGATAGCTCATTTGAAAGGTTATTCAATTCTATATTCAATAATATAAACATTAACATAATTATTTATACAGGATGAACAACAATTTTTTTTAAATTATATTGAGACAAAAAGAAGAAGGTATATAATTTATTTAATTCGAAATACATAAATATTGTTTTTCGCTTAAATTCAATATTAAAGCTGCCACCCACCTGTCTCTTAGCAGTCTGAACATTTAGTTTAAGCGAAAGGGGTCGTGAGATAGCTTATTTGAAAGGTTATTTAATTCTCTATGCATTAATATAAACATTAACATAATTATTTATACAGGGTGCCCGAAATTTTTTTTTAATTAAATTAATTGAGACAAAAAGAAGAATGTTTATAATTTATTTAATTCGATATACATTTTACTGCTGTCAGAAAACAGAAAAAATGTTAATTTGAAAAATAAACATTGCTTTTCGCTTAAATTAAATAATGTTCAAACTACTAAGAGGCAGGTGTGTGGCAGCTTAATATTGAATTTAAGCGAAAAACAATACTTATTTATCAAATAAACATTTTTTCCTGTTTTCGGACAACAATAAAATGTATTTCGAATTAAAAAATTATATACATTCTTCTTTTTGTCTTAATTAATTTAATTCAAAAAAATTTTTTGGGCACCCTATACAAATAATTATGTTAATGTTTATATTATTGAATATAGAATTGAATAACCTTTCAAATGAGCTATCACACGACCCCTATTCCTATTTAAAAAAATCATCGATTGCGCCATTACGCCCAGATGGATGACGTCACCAGTATGATACATAATATGCCAAAAAATTGTAATTTAAAAATAAAAATCGACCTGATTTGTAATTTATCTATAGAGTCGCCCATTCTCGAGAAAATGAATTTATTCCAAGTCAAACGTCCTCACTGTACCTATAACTTCAGAGGCTTATATCTTAAAACCATGATTTTTTGGAGCTATGCGCCCATTGCGTTTTTGTTTCAACACATCAAGGACTACCAGAACGCAAAGTTTTAGAGCATTTGACAGAGAGCCATTTCCCATAAGGTTTCTGCGGGGTCCTTTGAATTACTACTTCTAGTTTAAAAACGAGGATCGATTTTCCCTTTTTGTTCCGTTTGGGGTTGAAAAGATAAATTGTGATGCATTTTTAGAAACCCAGTTCTTAATACTACATCTATTTTATACATAAATTAGAAAAATTTCGTTAAAAAACTAATTATCAATAATTTGCAACTACACAATATGAATAATTTATCGTATGCTTAACCTCAAATTGTGAGATCTAAAAATGTCAAGTGAAGGCGCTAGGTGTCGCGTCAGTCATGAACGGAGCGGATATCGGTCTGCCGTTAAGAGATTATTTTTTTCTACTCCCATCCGTCCCTCCCTGGAAAGAAAATATTGAGAAAAAGAGTCATCAAACACTTACTTCAGTTGTTCATAATTGGCTTTATGACTATTAGCTTCGTTTTGTGCTAATTTCAATTTCTCTTTAAGGATCTGACATTCATCTTCAAGTTGCGTTATGTTGGACCGGTTAGTATTTTGGCTAATAACTAAATCCCTTCTTTCATTCTCGAGTTTAGTTATGTGTTCCTCCATTTCTTGAAAAGCCCTTTTCATTCTTTCTTCGTTGAATACCGAAGATTCGTTAAGAGCCTAGAATTATAAAAAAAATAAACATTACTGTGTTTTAAATTCGTAGGTTAACTTGATAAATTATAGTCAGTTTGTCAAAACTAAACTTCAATAAAATAGGCGATAATATGTAAAAATAAAATATATTCGCTTACTTGTATTCTGCCTTTAAGTGCAGAATTTTCTTTCTCCAGATGTTTAACTTCTTCTCGGTGTACATCTAATTCCCTTGCTCTCCTTTTGCAGACAGTCTAAAAATCATAGTATATTATGCAACTAGCATTTAATGATGGTCATTATGGTAAGGTAATCGAGGCTGCAAAAGACTGTGAGGCAGCGGTTTCCACTGGCCGTAATCCATGGATATCCGATAATACGTGGACTGTGATTCAACGCAGAAAAGAACATAAAACTAGATACGAAACAAACGATGAATACAGAGCGTTATCGAAAGAAATCAGAAAACAGTGCAGCAAAGACAAAGCTGATTACATCTCTCAAATATGCAGAGAGATAGAGGAACATGGCTGTCGAAAAGCACCGAGGGATTTATTCCAGAAGATCAAACTCCTTACCAGAGAATTTAAACCTCAAACGTGGTCTGTAATAGATAAGAAAGGTAATCTAAAGACCGATACTGACGAAATATTGGAAACATGGCGAAACTACTGTGGCGAGCTATATAAAAATAACGAGATATCAGCAGAAAATCAGTGGCCCTCTGACTACCCTCGAGAACCTACTGTCTTACTCGCTAAAGTCAAAGATGCAATTAAATCACTAAAGAGAAATAAATCCCAATGCATTGATTCAATACCATGTGAAATACTACAGTTACTAGGTGACAAAGGATTACATATCATCCATTCTATCTGTGTTGCTGTTTGGAATTCAGGAAAATGGCCATATGATTGGTGTACCTCAATTTATATCCCGCTACACAAAAAAGGAACTACTACCCGATGTGAAAACTACCGCACACTGTCACTAATAACACATGCTAGTAAAATCTTGTTACACATCATCAAAAACAGATTAAAAACCTATCTACATTACCAAATACCTCAGGAACAAGCGGGGATTGTAAAGGGTAAAGGTATAAGGGAACAAATCCTGAACCTGAGACAACTCATTGAAAAGTCTAGAGAATTTCAAGTACCTATGATTATATGCTTCGTTGACCGGAATGGGACGTTTCGATGCCGCCGGTTCATCGCCGGCCGTTTCAATGCCGCCGGTTCATCGCCAGTCCATTTCATCGCCGTCATATCTCGCATTTCCTAGAATTCCTTATTAATACTAAAAATAACTAATAATTGTAACTGTCGAAAATTCGGAAATATATCAGATAGCGATTAATTGACTGGCGATGAATCGGCCGGCATCGGCATCGAACTGGCGGCATCGAAACGGCGGCGATGAAACGTCCTAGACCCTTCGTTGACTACCAAAAGGCATTTGATTGTGTAAGCTGGATAAATCTGTGGTCAATTTTAATAGAAATGGGCGCACCAATGCACCTGGTGACACTTATTAAAAATCTGTACCAGTCCAACATGCACAATATACCTACACTTATACCAGCAAATGAGCAAGAAATGTTTGATCTCCTGCGAACAGTTAAGTACGAAAGCAATAAAGTTGGTCTAAAAATCAATAAAGCTAAGACAAAAATAATGGTGGTCAACAGATTCGACACTATTCAACTGACTAACATGTTACAAGAATACTAGATAGTAAAGACCTTTGTCTATCTCGGGTCTAGTATAACTAAAGATGGTAACTGTGAAGCAGAAGTTCGGAGACGTATTGGTATGGCAAAAAATGCGATGAGTCGCCTAACTAAAGTTTGGAAAGACAGATCTATCTCTCGAAATATCAAGATGAGACTGGTGAATGCAATTGTATTCTCAATATTTCTATACGGAGCAGAGACTTGGACTCTTCGCGCATGCGAGCGGCAAAAAAAAGGCTGTCCACAATATGTCTGCAACGAATACTGCAATTCTTTGGTCACGTGGTTCGCAGAGCTGACGACAGTTTGGAGAGATTAACTGTTTCTGGAAACATTCCGGGGAGAAGATCAAGAGGACGATCACCAACTAGATGGTCGGACCAAATAAAGAATTTAGCTGGAAACTCATTCTGTGAAGCTCTTAGAGCAGCTGAAGATAGAGACCAATGGAGAAACATTGTTAGGAATATTGGAAGGAATCACGATCCTCAGTAATGGGGAAACGACAAGAGAGAGAGATTATGATGCGAGTAAGACGGATAAGACATGAGCCGCGAAGCGACGAATGTCGTATAGAATACGAGCTTCATAATGACAATTCAATTCGAGAACAATACATGATTTTTTCTATGATCATTTTTAACAAAAAAATGTATTAAAAAAATTAAATAAAAGAGAGTTAATATTTCATTCCGTTTCAGAGGCAACCATCTTCTTACTAACGTTTCACCTTTTTGGGATCTTTAGAGAGGCCTGTGGTCTGCTCTGAATCGTAACGAAAACCAACCATCTCACTAAGCAAAATTATATGAAATAATTTGTTGATGGACGCTGTAGCAACGTCTATTTAAAACAATGAGAAGATCCGAAAATTTAAAACTTCTATCATTGGAATCAATTGCTGGTGACAACCTGAATTTGTGCCTTCTAAAATTTTCAAGGAAAACGAAAGATGAATAAAGCAGACTAGGGAAAATCTAAGGTTGTCACCAGAAACTTTATTCCAACGATTGAAGTTTTAGATTTTCGGATCTTTTTTTTTATATCTTTTCTGAGGGGGGTCTGGAATCTTCAAAAGACATCTCAGTCCAGAACGCCGCCTGACTATCCTTAGTGCAGGATTAATTCTTTGTAGCCCCAGCGATAGTTCCCGAGGCACTTTAAAAACGCTCTCTCTTCGCCGAGGCTACGCCGAATGTCTACCTACACCTACTAAACCAGACCCTCCTCTGTCATAAAGCGCTCCGAAAGCGGAATGGCTGCAAGGTCGACATCGCTTCCGAAGCACTTTACCTTCATTTATCCACAGACTGTAAGTAAGGATGCCCTTTCTTTTCTCCCTTTTTTTGGTCCCAAAATTAGGTTTTTTTTTATTAGAGCTTCTTTACCACAGTCTGTCTCATACAATCTAACTCACCTATTCGCCTCTCATCAAAACTTATTCCCTCTACCTTCTACTTACAATATATTTCCCTCTCACTCCTATCGTTGGTACAGCTGTTTTTCCTCCTCTTCTTTTTTCTTGATCACTACACGGATATGGTTGTGAATACTAGTCCAACCAGATTTATTTTCAGTCATTCTCTCAATCATTTCTCGCACTGTCACAAAATTCAAACCTGTCACTCTTTTCATTCTGTTCCTTTCTATTATCCATCTGTTGCACTCTAGCATCGTATGTGTAACGGGTATCCGCAGTATAGACATTAATCAGTGTCAGCCTTTCCAAACCTAGAAAGGTAGGCTCTAAAACACTCGTGTCCTGTGAGCACCTGCGTCAGGAAATAATCCAGTCGTCTGTGACCACAGTCCATCCAATCTTTCAAGTTAGGTAGCAGAATCTTTGTCCACTGTGCCACATGCTCCGTGTTGTTCCATTCTTCCTGCCATCTTTCAATTGACCTTTCTCTTTCCTGTCTTCTCTCGGCCATAGTGAGCTCAAGGTCTCTTCTCTCATATAGTTCTTTTCTTTCTACTACCAACACATGCAGCGGAACATATCCAGTGATGGCCCACAAGCCACACTCGCAGCAGACTTGTTCTATCCACTCATGCAATGAGCCCCCTGTAGGCCTGTAGATTTTCGGATCACATTGTTTTAGAATGACAAAAATTTAGAATCTGCCGATATTTTGGTTAAATTTTTATTCTTTGAATTATATCCACCTATAGAGCGTTTCACGTTAAGAATAGAGCATTGCGGAAATAGCCCCATGTATTTCTTATGGACGATAGAAGTGCGCCGATGCCACGCCGTATTGATTAGAATGAATCGTATATCGGCAGTCGAGCAGCCACCCGTGCCCGAGAGGTTTGGTAACACTGATCTCCATAAGCGTAACGTTCTATTCTTAGGGGCCGTCCATTAATCACGTGAGGCTCGAAAGGGGGGGAGGGGGTCTATAAAAAATCACGAAATGTCTCAATCCACGTGATATACGGGGTCTTAACCTCAAAATGTATCACCAAGGGGGAGGGGGGGTTAAAAAATGCTAAAAAAACCTCACGTGATTGATGGACGGCCCCTTAACGTGAAACAAAGTATAGTACCCAACTAATCTAAAACTGTACAATAATCTACAAAATTACCGAACTCAAATTGATGCTTAGGAAGTACAGCATACAAGAAGTGCATTTAACTTATTGTTATTATTTGGTACAAATTTGGTATTACCTTCGTACAGTATCTATCTGTTTCAATGTCAGTCATTTCCCGATTTTGAGCTTCAAGTCTAGACGACAAAGCATACCTTTCGGTAGTGGCATTTTTTAAATCATCTTGGAGAGTAGTTATAATCAGTTCTTTTTCTCGTATTTTATCCGTTAACTCTTCAACTTGCTAAAAAATACATATTAGTAAGAAACAGTATAAAATGGTATAAATTATATATGAAAAAGGCGTAAGTAATATTTTACCGTGAGTATGTTAATTAATACAACACAATTTATATGAAGTAACACGGAGGACATACGGAGAACAAAATCTGACTAAACAACTATTAAAACTAATACAAAAAATAATATAACAAAACACAATATCACAAGAATGGAGATCAAACATCCTAATATCTCTCTCTTCAAAAAAGGAAACAAATCTGACCCGGAGAATTACAGAGAAATTAACTTATTAAACACAACATTAAAATTAACAACCAAAGTGATAACAAACAAACTGAATGAAATTATAACATTAGCAGAAGAACAACAAGGTTTTAGGTCGGGAAGATCATGCACTGACGCTATATTTATAATGAGGCAAGTTCAAGAGAAATCGTTAGAATACAACAAACCGGCATATTTATATTTCGTGGACCTTAAGAAAGCATTTCACACAGTCAAATTAAAGGACGTTATCCATTTGTTATACTCAAGAGAGGTACCTCTAGGAATAATTAACACGATCGAAAGCATCTACCAGAACAATACAATAAAAGTAAAAGTAGAAGATGAACTAACTGACCCAATTGAAACTGACAATAGGATAAGACAGGGGATTTATTCCTTGATACTGTACTGTTCAACCTGATCATGGATGAAATAATAAAAAAAAAAATAGAACTAAAAAAAGGATACCAAATGGAAGAAAAACAACTTAAAATAATCTGCTATGCAGACGATGCAATACTAATCTCTCAAAGTGAAGATGATTTACAACGCATGCTGCACCAAGTTAACATAACCGCCATAAAATTTAACATGTTAATTTCCCCAAAAAAGACAAACTGCATGAATATAACAGCAAATTAAATAAGATGTAAACTGGAGCTGGAGTGTCAAATGATAGAACAAGTGATGGAGATTAAATATCTAGGCATCACACTATCTAGCTACGGACGGCTAGAAACAGTAGTGGAAGATCAAGTGAATAGGGCAAACAGAGCCACATGTTGCCTGAAAGACACAATATGGAGAAATAAAAATATCGGAAAAGAAATGAAAGGCAGAATTTACAAAATCGGAAATGTCATCAGACCAATAATGACATACGCGGCAGAAACACGACCCGACACAGAGAGGACAAAAAGATTGCTCGAAACAACTGAGATGAAAACCCTTCGAAAAATCGATGGTAAGACTCTATGGTACAGAGCTAGAAGTGCAGAGATACGAAGGAGATGCAAGGTGGACAACATTAATAACTGGATAAAAAACAGAAGAATAGAATGGAATGACCACATAAGCTGAATGACAACAAATATAGTAGCAGGAACAACGAGAAAGGGTTTCCCAATAGGAAGACGATCAGTGGAAAGACCACGAAAACGATGGAATGACAACTTACTAGAGGCACATTAAAAAACAGACAGTCATGTCTATAAAAAAGAAGAAGAAGAAGAATTAATATGACACAATAGTTGATTAACAATACCATTTATGAATGCAATATTAAGAGGAAACAGTAGCGATCAACAGGTAGCAACAAACGCATTCCAAGATTGCGGCTGTAATTTTGAATATTTTATCGAGATACTTGGCACACTTATTCGTAATATAATAAAGAATGGCGGTACAGAGCCCAATTTTGAGAAATATGTTAGTATGTGGAAATTACTCTACAACTAAATAAAATATTGCAAAAAGGAGTCTGTACCGCCATTAAGAAAGACAAAAAAATACACTTTCTTCAAATAAACTTTTTTATCCCGTGCTTAGATTTTGTGTCACATTGGAACTACTAAAAATCGATTTTTTTATAACAAGAAATCGAACGTCACTGACTTGGCAACATTTCGCACCTATGTGTATAAAAATTATTGTTTTTGATAGTATAAACGTCACTGTCAGTGTCGAATTACCGACGCCCTGTTGCCTCACTTTTGAAAGTTCGCAGAACTTCTGTAATCTTGGACCGCGTTTGTTGCTACCTGTTGATCGCTACTGTGTGCTCTTAAAGACTTTTCACAATTTTAGAACCTTAGTAATAAATATTCAATACGCACATCTTCATTTCCTGAACTCTCCTCAGAGGCCACAGTTCACCGCTGTACATTAACGTGCACTTCACCTCACTCTTATAAATCTTTTCTTTCAGCCCTTTATCTATTTTTCGATCAGAGTTCCCCGCTCATCCACTCCCAGTTACACCAACCAGCCTGTATTAGTCTAAGATCCGAATATAGGTCGATCTGTACCCATGTGCTTGCCGGATGAAACATTTTTTTTATTAAATTTCATACATAAACAAACACGACCAGCATGGGTTGCCTATCAAAATCGTGTCATAGCTATCCTCAAGGGGGGCCGTAGGGGTTGAAATCAATATTTCAAGCACATTTTTTTTTGAAAGTATGGTAGAATTATTTTATTTTTAAATTAAACAGGCATATTCAGTACAATTCATAGATTATCCAAGAAAAAATTAAAGGAAAATATTGAAAAATAAGCCAACGGTGGCAAATTTTTGAGGTGAGACCTCAAAATATAATGAATTTTGTGGTGGACATCAGAACTCATTATTGGATCATATAGTAAACAAAAAATTCAAAAAGATTTTATTACATATATATCGGGTGTTCTACAGCATCCGCCGTTTCCCGCATCCTATTCGCCATGCTTTTCGGTCACGAATATCTTCCTCGTTGAGTTGTCTACTGTTCATTGCTTTCTCTACATCTTGTATCCATGTTCTCTTCGGTCTGCCTCTTTTTCTTCTCTCGGGTGGTGCATACTGGATCATTTTCTTGGGCCATCTTGTTGGTCCCATTCTCTGGACATGCCCGTACCATATTAAACTTTTTTGTTCTATTCTGAGTCTAAAGATCTAAAGGTTTTATTAACTTGTGAATTTTTCAAGGTAACGCTGTCCAGATTTATTAGTTTTATCGACTTTTGACATCACTCAGAAGTCAAAACAACGAATTTTTTTTTGCAAAAAATGGCGAATCAACATATTTATTATTGTTAAACAAGAAATAAGAATACAACAAAAAATATCTCGACAGAGTTACCTCAAGGAATGTCTAATGAAAATATGTACAAAATTCCAGGTGAGTCGGTTAAGTAGTTTTTGAGTTACAATGTCTACAGCCTTTTGTCAAAGTATTGCCACTTTTATTTTCAATTTCTTTTTCGTCTGTCAAATCGTAGAGTGTTGCACACCGGAATATGTTTTTGAATCGCGGAGTAATTTACAAAATAAAATGAGAACAGCGGTTGACCGTTTCTCACTACGCTCAAGCACGCTGGCGCTAACTTGCTGCAAAGCGAGTCGAAGGTAGGGAGGTAGGGAGATAGTGTTGAATATCTCTACCGTCGAGTCGCACCAGCACGCTTGAACGCAGTGAACAACAGTCAACAGCTGTTCTCATTTTTTTTGTAAATTACTCCGCGATTCAAAAATATATTCAGGTGTGCATCATTTTACGATTTAACAGACAAAAAAAATATTGAAAATAACAGTTGACAATACTTTAAACGCTTTTTCCTCAAAACTACTTTTTTCAAAGGCTGTAGACATTGTAACTCAAAAACTACTTGACCGACCCACCTGGAATTTTGTATATATTTTCTTTAGACATTCCTTGACGTAACGCTGTCGAGATATTTTTTGTTTTATGCTTATTTTTTGTTGAACAATAATAAATATGTTGATTTTTACCCTATTTCGCAAAAAAATCGTTGTTTTGAGTGATATCAAAAAGTCAAAAGTCGATAAACTTAAAAAAACTGGACAGCGTTACCTTTAAAAACTCAAAAGGTAATAAAATATTTTTGAATTTTTTTTTAACTATGATCCAATGATGAGTTCTGATGTCCACCGCAAAATTCATTATATTTTGAGGTGTCACCTCAAAAATTTGCCACCGTTGGCTTAGTTTTCAATATTTTTCCTTGAAATTTTTCTTGAATAATCTATGAATTGTAATAAATATGCCTATTTAATTAAAAAAATGAATGTGTATGTACTTTGTACGCACGTAAGAAGATATTCTTCTATTATATAGGTAATTTAAACGAAGTAAATATACTTAACAGGTTATTTGTATTTTATTTAAAAATTAAAGTAACTTTCTTATCTACCACTTTCAAAATTTTTTTATTAAAACAACCAAAAATAAAAAAAAAATGAATCGCCCAGGATTCGAACCCGCGTCCTTCCAATCTCGGAGCTAACGCCCTACCAACTACTCCAGCGAGGTCCTTGTAATTGACGTGTAAGTTTCGGATATAATTACACAACACGGCGACAAATAGTGTAAAAATGTTATGCCTACATAATATTTATTATTTTACTACAGAGAAACACAAATCCAAAAACACAAGAATTATAATAAATAATACATTTACTAAAAACACTAATATATTGTTTTAATGACTTATTTGCACGGTTACAGATACATACATACCTATCTTGAAAGATTAGCAATGAACTACATGCTGTCTGTGTGCGCAGGCGCGCAAATTTATGTACAATTTTGCCCTCAATCGAAACGCCGCTAAAGAAGAATATCTTCAAAAAAATAATTCTACCATACTTTAAAAAAATGTGCTTGAAATATTGATTTCAACCCCTACTACCCCCCTTAAGGATAGCTATGACACGACTTTGATCTGCAATACATGCTAGAAATATTTTTCTATGTAATTTAATCAAAAGAATGTTTCATCCGGCAAGCAGATGGGTACAGATCGACCTGTATTCGGATCCCGTACTATATCCTGTTGGCAATTTCTCGATCTAGTGTCACATTTTCCGTTATGTAGGAGCTAAATTATTTAAATTCTCTCACTCGTCCTAGTTTTTCCTCAACCAATTCGATGTTCCCAACCATTCCTGCTAACCTTAAATCCTTCCTCTTCTTATGGGGTCTTTTACTAATATCCAAGTTAGCGTACTAGCTTCCCACACTAGTCTATCTAGATTTATTTTATCCTAGCCCTTCTTCAACACTCCAACTTCTCCTACAAGGAGTCCCCTCTTTTATAATACTATAAATAAGTGGAATATATTTATATATTACTTACTTTACTGGATTTCTCAAATCGTGGTGTTGACTTGCTATGTTCTAATAATTTGTGGTATTCCTTTAAATAAAATTCTTTTTCTTTTCGTAAAGATTCAATTTGCTGCGAAGCCTAAAACATGAAAAACAAAGTGACCATTACTAAATTTGCACTGAACTAAGACAAAACTGTCTATTAAATGAAGATATTAATTTTGTGCTATGTGTCAAATTTTGACATCGACTGGAAGTGGCTGTATGTAAGTTACTGCATAACCAAGCACACGTGCTCGTAGCCAGTATTGAGTGCAACTTAAAAGTAAAAAATTAGTCACATGCAGAATCAATTGTCGCATTCAGGAGACCAAAAAGTGACGGAGCGGTCCCGAAACTGTTGGGAATTCGTTCTCTGAATGTGGCGCTACTTGCGGAACGTGTTACGGAACGGTCGCGATGGCAGTGAGCTCATTTTAATTCCGCCACCTCCGTCTAACGTATGCTACTTTTGTTGATTTTGTTAACAGACTTGTTGAAAGATGGCGTCAAGTACTAATTATATTATTAATTGGAAAATAGCGCAGACGGTAAATAATCCATGGTCCTTGACCATGATTATGCAGTAAAAAACAATTTATTGCGCAGAGGCAAGTATACAGTGATGAGCGCGCTAATAACCGGCAAAATAGCGCAAAAGATGAAGAACATAATACATTGCGAAACAAAAAGAGATGAATCTAGTGGAGATGGAAATTATCGTTATAAATGTATAAATTAACATTAAATTACATAGTTTCCCACCTTTAGACGTATCAGAGGAGTATGACAACTGTCACTGTGACAGTAGAATTTTATAAAATACTCCTGTCACAGACGTCTACAGGTGGGAAACTATGTAATGTTAATGTATACGTTTATAACGATTATTTCCACTTCCACTAGTTTCATCTTTTTTTGTTTCGCAATGAATTATGTTTTCCATCTTTTGCGCTATTTTGCCGGTTATTAGCGCGCTCATCACTGCATAACCTCACATATAACAGAAAGTGATAGGCTGTCACGAATTTAGGGAGCGGAGCGTTCACATGACGAAACACAACTGTTACCGCTCCATCGGGAACTGCTCCCTCACTTTTTCTTCTCCTGAATGCAACCATACTACAATTGATCGTAATGATAATACATTTTACATTTGCTGTGGTTCTATTTCCAATACGGAAGGCTAAAAAAATCTGAAATAAAAATTATGAATGATCTTCACCTGTAGTAAGGGTTAATAATTGATATTACAGGTTTATATCAATATAATTTTTATTTCAGAATTTTTTTGAAGACGATATCCAGACTGTAAATCGAAACGTCAAAGCAAATGTAAAATTACTATCAATTCTGGTTTAATCCCATACAAAATTATATTCGTTAAAAAGCTCATATTTTGAAAATATATAAATATCGATTTTAAAAGTATACAACTATCTCAAATGAACTAAACAGCACGAATAATACAAATGCTTATAACAAGTTGTTCAAATTATAATAATTTTATAATTTTATTTTCAAGAAACAGCGGCTAAGTTTAATATTAGATATTTCTATTATTCATAATTATACATATTTTTTAAATTAAAGAAGTATGCACCAATAAGTTTGTTTCAGCTAATATTAAAGAGTGGTAAGAATTATTATGTATGTTGCCGACAATGATTCTGTTAAAATTTTCCCAAAATAAGTGAATCAATCCTCTATACTACGTATTATGTATGAGATTGCTTTGGCCTAAACAGATCTCTTGTACTTACACCAATTTACAAGAGATTTAGGGTGTTAATACATCTACAAATCTAACTGTTTCCAAGGAACAACATTCTTGATATTCAAATACTTATCAACGCTATATAAAAGTGAATATAGTTAGCGGGAAAATCCTGCGGAGTGGCATCTCTTATTCTTAACGGGAAGCTACAGTCTTCATTACCTGCTCTACGATGATAACGAAGAAACTACGCCAATTTGACAACTAACATGCCACCTTGATTGCTCTCTGATAGTCCTCTTTCTAAGCTAACATTTAGGACCAGAAAGACCAGGACCAGAAGATAATTATTCATTATTTGAGCCCAGGATGGAAAGAGTCAGAATGTCTGTAGAATTTTCTACCAGCCGACAATGCGTTCGAAGAATTCTGTCTGCTTCCATGCCGTTCGAGAATACAGGACCGTAGCTGAAATCGATGCTTCAGAAGTCAAACGGTGTAAGTCAAATTCTCCCTAAAAATGACTTATGAGATGCAACACCAAAGAATACACCAACGACAAATAATTTGTCCTTGTTTGAATTGATGAATATACTACTTGTATTATGATCAATAAAGACAGTCTATTTATTTTTAATGGCTCCTCCTTTTTTTGCCACTATTTTCACAAACATCTTATTACAGTGGAACCCCGATAAGTCGGCCTCCGATAACCCGGAAGTCCGGCTAACCCGGACTGATTTTTATCAGCTCAAACAAACATTTTTTCACTTTGACTGAGTTTTTTACCAAGAAATAAACAATACTGTATACAACTGTACGTAATTTAGAAGTACTGTGCATATGTATTTTATGTTTTTGCAATTATTGTAATGTGTATTTCTTTATTATTTATATGTATTTTATTAATTTTTACCATATTCTCCGGCTAACCCGGATTTTCGATAACCCGGATCGGCTGCGGTCCCGATTAATCCGACTTATCGAGGTTCCACTGTATCTTATTTCAAACAATTATTGACTTACACCGATTGGCTTCTGAGGCCTCTAATATAAGAATCATTCGAAAACGCTCAGACATTCCTTTGCCCGAGTTTTAAAATGAACCATTCATTTATTGGGGAAAAGATTTATTGGGGAAAGTTGTGAAAATAAATATTTATATATAATTATATGTCTCAGTGTGTATAAATGAAATAAAAACTAATAAATTAATAGTGCAGTCAGTACTGCATCAATTATTTACTTGCTATTTTCACTGTAAGTAGGGAATAGCTCGAGAAACAAAATCTACCCTATATCCTATGGCGCTTTTATCTTGGTGGTGGTTCCCACCCCTTCTCGGGGGTAGAAAATTTGTTGGTCAAAATAATCACGGAAGCAACTAGAGAACCTAATTCTAAGCAAAAACTGTTGTATATTTTTTTTGAAAACTCAATACTGTTTGAGTTATTCGTGGTTGAAAATATGACACCATTTCGGATGGTTTTTTTGCGAATTAAAAATTACGCATCTAACGAAAAAAACTATATAAAACATATTCGTAGCTTATGAAAATCAAAGAGATTCATTTCTTCATAAATCTTCTAGTTATAATACAAAAGGAGACATGGTAGATGAAAAAAGCTTTTTTTTGGTGCATGCTCTACGAATGCTTTTTGTAGTGCTTGAAAATACCTTTATAAAGAGCACTGTTAAATGTCGAATACATTCAAACTAAGCGAGGTATGGTGCAAAAAAATTGATTGCTAATGTATGTACTTTAAGGAAAAATGAGAAGTATATTTAACCCCTCATCCACCAGAATTTAAATGCATCGTTTTCCCTTCTACAATACCTTTTACTATAGTGTTGTTTCTATGTTCAAAAAGTTGGACGGGTTTAAAATAAATGATTTTTGAAGAAAATAAGATCAAATTATAAAGCGCTTTTTTAAATTTTCTTAAAAATATTCCTTTTTCTCCATGTAGCTCGAAAATGATAAGAGATACGAAAAAAAGATGCTGTATAAAAATGTAGGGTTTTTTCAGATGACATTTTATTTTTCCTTTCATTACTGTATCTCTTATCATTTTCGAGTTACATACAGAAAAAGGAAGATTTTAAGAAATTTTAAAAAAGCGCTTTATAATTTGATCTATTTTTTCAAAAATCATAAACCCGTCCAACTTTTTGAACATAGAAATAACATTATAATAAAAGGTATTGTAGAAGTAAAACGATATATTTATATTTTAGTGGATGAGGTGTTAAATTTACTTCGCATTTTATTTTAAAATAAATTATTTACCATTTTTTTTGAAGTTATACTTCTTTAGGCGCGATTGAGATTGAGGGTTTATTTATATTGATCTGCGCGCATGCGCACACCGACAGTATGGTATTAGTCGTTATACGGGCTCTGATTGGGTGTTGAAATGATCTGTCAATAATAAATAATTGTTCAATATGAAGGTAAACAAATGTATAATATATTAGTTTTATTGTTGTGAGTACAGAAACAAAAAAGTTTATAATTGTAGTGACATTTAAATAGTTTTTAAAAGCAACAGGTACGTAATAATAATTGTAAATGTATCATAGGTACCTACCTATTTGAACCTACCAAAATACATAGTATGTAATACTTTTATTTACATAATTTGATTACCATCAAAATTTCTATCAATGTTCACCTAATATATTGTTTTCTTACTCTATGTTTTGTTGTATTTTTTCAATTCTAAATCATTTCAAAAATGTCAAAAGCTTAATCCGTTTAGTTAGTCGAGCTTCGCACATAACGACACATTGCCTCCGTGGCGAAGCGTTTAAGGCGAATGAACCCCAATATACCAACCGCGCTGATAGCTGGTTCGAATCCCAATAAAAACTTTTATTTTTTTATTTTGTTTTATACATTTTATGATTGTAAGTATATTTATTATATAATTTTATTTTCAGAAAATACGTATTTAGTTAAAAAATTTTCCGACAATTAATGTTCAGAAATCATTTGTGGCATTTTTGATGTGTTTGTGTGTGTTTTATTCTTTTATTATTTTAATTTTTGTCACTGTTTTAATAAAAATGTTTGAGAAGTAGTAAGTATAAATTAGTTTAATATTTAAATAAAATATAAATAAAAAGTATATTAATTTCGTTTAAATCATATAATAGAAGTATAACTTCTTACGTGCGTACAAAGTACACACACATTCTTTTTTTTTGCACCATATCTCGCTTAGTTTGAATGTAATTGACATTTTAACAGTGCTCGTTTTAAAGGTCTTTTCAAGCACTACAAAAGATATTTGTAGCATTATCCCCTTAAAACTGACCATTTCTCTGTTGTTTTAAGTTGAATACAGCGATTTGAGCAGGCACCAAAAAAATCTCTTTTCACCTACCATATCTCTTTTTTTATTATCACTAGAAGATTTACGAAGAAGCGAATCTGTTTGATTTTTCATAAGCTAAAAAAATGTTTTATATAGTTTTTTTCGTTAGATGCATAATTCTTAAGGTATTCGCAAAAAACCAGCCGAAAAGGTGTCATTTTTGAATGAAAATGGGAAATTTTCAACCACGAACAACACAAAAAGTATTGAGTTTTCAAAAAAAATATATACAACAGTTTTTGCTTAGAGTTGGTTCTCTAGCTACTTCCGTGGTTATTTTGACACAAAAATTTTCCACCCCCGAGAAGGGGTGGTAACCACCCCCAAGATAAAAGCGCGCTTCGGCATAGGGTAGACTTAGCAATAGGCGATAAGTAGAGATCATTCACAAAATTTCATTAAAATCCATGCAGTAGGATATAATTCGGAGGTAATATTCTGTATCATTGACTGGCTTATGTGTGTTTAATTTAAAAATAAATTTGAATGGATGAATTAAGTAAATGAATCATTTCAGTATAGACGAAATAATTTAGTTCTATAACAATTATTATCATATTTAACCCGTTTACCTGTTCTTGTCTCGAAGCTATATCTTTCTCGAGCAGCTCCCTCATCCATTTAATACAACCGCCTACTTCGCAACAACACTTTGATCCCATTTTAGGATCGTACTGCAAGCCAGGAGGTAACGGTTTGATATGATTTAAACTATCTTTAGCTTCTTTCGCTACCGAATCCAGTTTAGCGGATCCAGAAAGAGCTTTCCTGCAAGTTGTTTTGTGAGTTTTTGTAACCGATATTTTCTTGGTGTGCGTAGATGAATCAGGTACTTGAGATCGTTGTTTCTGCAAGTTTTCTACATCGAGGCTTGATCTCTAAACAGAAAATTTTAATGTAGGTATACTATTGCTCTATATACAGGGTGTCCCCGAAAATAGTGCGTTCCTTAAAGGTGTAGGTAGAAGGCATCATGTAGAGCAAAAAAGACTTATAAGATTTTTTTTTCTGACAACAAGAATTATTAAACATCATGAACCAAGCTAAGAAAGAGAAGAAAGTACCACTAGACTGGCAGATAGGCATTATAACACCATTGTATAAAAAAGGAGATAGCAAAGAATGCTCAAACTATAGAGGAATAACACTAGGAAGCACAGTAGGAAAACTTTATGCTAGTATACTAGAAAACAGGCTAAGAGAAAAACTAGAGAACACCTTTGAGGAGAGCCAGAGTGGTTTCAGAAAAGAAAGAGGGACGAATGATCAGATTTTCATAATCAGACAAATAATAGAAAAAGCTCTTAAAACAGAAAAAGAAATACATGCATGTTTCATAGATATGGAAAAAGCTTTCGACAGAATTAAAAGAGAAGATATTTGGAAAATACTAGAGAAGAGAAAAATTGAACAAGGTCTAATAGGATGCATCGAGAGTTTATATGAAAAAACGAAAAGCTATGTAAGGACAAGAAATGAAAAATCAAAAGTATTCGACAGCAACATTGGATTAAAACAGGGTTGTGTCCTGAGTCCACTCCTGTTTAACCTAGTACTAGATGACGTAATAAAAAACTGCAAACACAAATGTAGAAAATATAATGTAGGATATTGGAAGTTGAGAATGATACAAATGACAGAACTATGCTACGCAGACGACCTGGTGATCATTGGGGAGTCAGAAAAACGATTACAAGAAAATATAAACATATTGTATGAAGAGCTAAAAATCATAAACATGAAAATAAACAAAGAAAAATCAAAAACAATGATAATTGAAAGACAAAACGGAAAACACAAAATAGAAGTAGATGGCAAGCAACTTGAACAGGTAGACAGATATAAGTATTTGGGGGTAATCATAAGCCGGAATGGAAAATTAGAAGATGAGATAAATGAAAGAATTGGAAAGACTGGTAAGCTGTACAATAGTATTAAGAGTAACTTTTTTAAAAAGAAAGAAATACCTAGGAATATAACAATCGAAATAGTAAAAAAGATTGTGAAACCCACTCTAGCCTATGCCTGTGAATCTTGGGCATTAACAAAAAGGCAAAAAAATAGACTAATAAGCACAGAAATGAGATTTTTGAGAACAATAGAGGGAAAAACAAGGAAAGATAAAATTAGAAATCAAACCTTTAGACAAAATCTGAAAATACACCCAGTTACAACAACAATCGAACAAGGACAATTTAGATGGCTCGGACATGTACTGAGAAGAGGAGAAGAAAAAATAGTAAGACAGATATATGAAGCGAGAGATATGGGAAGAAAGAAGAGAGGACGACCAAGAAAGACGTGGACAGAAGAAGTGAGGGAAGCTGCCGACAAAAGAGGAATAAAATGGGAGGAAACAAAAGCATTGGCCATGGATAGAAGGAAATGGAAGGAAATGTGGAAGAAAACGACGGAGAACCTAACTCCGTAACAACTCACACCGAAAGGTAGACGAGTTCTGGATTAAGTAAGTAACATTTTTTTCTAAATTCACCGGTTTGGCCAAAAACGAAAATACATTTTGCCATGCAAATTAAAATATGGCAACTCTGCAATACAAAAAGCTAAAGGTACACAGTCACAATTAGAGAAAATAATGGGTTCCTGTTTATTACTGTTGTATCTGTAAAGTAATAAAATGTAAATATCAATGAGACCCTTGTCCATATCGGAATACCCGTAAGTGTTTACATTACAACCTGTTGTGGTCGCCTCAACATCAAACAAAAGAAGAATTTGTTTCGTTTGATATTATACCGACATCCGGTATTTCGCTTAATTTATTAGTTTTATTCTGTACCAAAAGAACGAGTCTTTACCAAAACAACGAGGAATCGGTAGGTAATTCAAATAGTATATCCGTTACTTTGTAAAGGGTAGGTACTTTTTTCATCGCTACGAGATATATTGGAACATTTTTTGTGTTTAGTGTCACCGTGAAAATGTTTTCCATCCGAGAATATCATGATATGTTGATTGTTTATGGAGAAGCGCCATGCAACAGTAATTTAGGTGTTCAATTTTATGTGCATCGGTATCCTGAAAAGCGAGCTCCTAATCCTCGAACTTTTGTGAATGTTTCTCAAAGACTATTAGAAACGGGTTCTGTTGTAACGAAAAAAAAAAAAAATAGTGGGAGAACAAGAAGTATCCATCGATTGAATGTAGAAGACGACATTTTAGATACTGTGGAGAATAATTCAAATGTAAGCACACAAGCGGTAGCTAAAATGGTTGGCATATCGAAAAAGGTTGTTCATAGAACATTTCGGGAAGAACTTCTACATTCATATCACTACTAGAGAGAACAAGATTTACACCAAGGCGATCTTCCTCGACGATTAACATTTTGTAGGTGGTTTCAAGATAAACTCGTCAGAGAACCTGAATTTCCATCTAAAGTATTATGCGCGGATGAGGCATGTTTCACGAGAAATGGTGTGTATAATTTTCATAATTGCCACATATGTGGTGACGAAACCTCTAATTTAATACGTAGGACAAATTTTCAATGAATACGTAGAACAAATTTGCAATTTCTTGCAAAATTTTTTGCCGGTACTGCTTGAAGGCCTGCCATTGCAAACACGCCGTGAAATGTGGTTACTTCATGACGGAGCCCCAGCACATTTTACCAGAGTTGTGAAAAATCTTCCGGATACCACGTATTCTTATCGTTGGATTGGTAGGAATGGACCCATTCTTTGGCCTCCCCGAAGTCCCGAATTCAATGTAATGGATTTTTATTTTTGGGGGACATCTGAAATCGTTAGTTTATGATAACCGAGATGAAATCCAATCAGAAGCCGAATTACGGGAACGAATTTTTGATGCTGCAGAAACCATTCGACATAAGTTAGATAACTATGGCATTACCAACAACTGGATTCTCGTATCGATGCATGTGTTCGCGCAGGTGGAGCTCACTTTGAACATCTATTATAAAAAATATTGTCAGTAAGTATAAACATCTAATTTAATATTAGTTCACAAGTAAACAAATTACTGACAGTCCGAGAACACTGTAAAAAACTAATTTATAATTATTAAAGGTTGTCTGTTGTATTTAATTTCCACTGTAAACTGTGTAAATCAGTTAAAGCCCTTAAACACATTTAACGCTTAATAAATACATAATACAATGTAGTTTAGTTAAAAGATAAAGTGTTTCTTATTGTAAATAATTAACATTTTATCAATTCGTTTAAAATTATTCCATATTCCACTACATTTCAGAAAAACATTACAAATAATTTTTCTTAGTTGCATTAATTGCATTTTGGGAATTAAACCATAGTTACTTGAGGAGGTAGGCGCAAAATTTTGGTCCAATGCTATTTAAATGCATTCATTTTTTAGAATCTTGAGAAAACTAATAAGTATTTTTGAAAACTTTAGACGCAGAATGAAAGATTGCATTATTACCGAGGGCCGAAAGTTCCTTAGAATAAACAAAAAGTTTTAATGAGATATTTGAAATTAAAAATCACACTAAATTTTCTCTTTTTTTACCCCTGTAACTTATTAAAATAAACATTATAAAAATTTTCAGGGACCTTCAACCCTCGATAATAACGTAATATTTCTTTCTGCGTTTAAATTTTTTAAAAATACTTATTAGTTTTCTCAGGATTCGAAAAAATGAATGCATTTAAAATGCATTAGAGGCGATATTTTGCGCTTATGCCCTTAAGTAAAAGTAATAATTTATGTAGAATTTCGAGCCTTAATACAAAACCTCAATTAATTCAGATAATAGCAAATGAACCATTATTAAAGCAACAAAAAAATATTTTGAAAGTAGGTACCAAGTTAACCGACATTTCAGATGTCAACAACCTCCCAAACAGAGTAAATAAACATGGGGTTGTCCATGGGGTTCCATTATGTTAAATTTCGTAAGTCACAAACGAAGTTCTTGTAGGTGTTGCCAGATTATTCAATCTGAAAATGAAAATTTGCTTATATGGAGAACAATGTATTTTTTATGGAAACGGTTAACTTTATAATAAATGTTATATGACTTTTTTGTTCTAAATTGTGTAATATATCCATACTTTAAAGGAACGCACTATTTTCGGGGACACCCTGTAAACAAGATCGTATAAAAAATTATGAGCTTATGCCATTTTACGGCCTAGTCAAAAGTAGCTCAAGTAGTTATATCTATTTTAATTCATAAAAAGTATATGAAGTATTTAAAATCTTGAGAGAGATATAATGACAATAAGTCACTTACTAAATTCGAAGAAACAACTTTACTGGCGATAACATCAGATTCTAATTCAGCAATTTTTCGTTTTTGTTCTCCTGAAAGTCTTAACAACCTGTCAATTTCCATGTTTAAACTTTGTTCTAAAAAATAAAAAATACATAAAAATAATATGAAGTGTTGCTACATCTCTGATGTAGCAACACTCTCTAGACAAATTAATTATAATCATTTATCGCCTCTACTGCGAACTGGGCGAACCAGCACTATCTTTCAGACGACAAATTCTTAGTTTATCATATGCCCGAAGAATAGCATCGCTTACATCAATTCCTGCTCACAAAAACACTTTCTGTAGTCGTTTCAAATCAACTTTTCAATATAGCACCTCTCCACCACACCTTTTTATGTTAGAATTCACCGGTATATTTCAACGTTAAATCTTCAAAATTTCCCCAGAACATGGTTAATGAATGAACACAGCATTCCTCCATGGATTATCAAAACCCCACATGTAAACACCCAATTGACGCAATATAATAAATATGATACAAATGCACGTCTAATATATCAAAATTATAAACAAATACATAGTCGCAAATTATAAAAATTACACCCACTTATTCACTGATTCGTCGTAAGTCTTCCCAAGGCTTAGGTGCAGCAGTATTCATAAACAACGAAACCAAATAGTTATTTAAGCTTCCCAGTTCCTACAGTATCTTAAATGGAGAACTTTATGCCAGATTAGAAGCGTTAAAGCACATTTCCAAAGCACAAACCAAACACTCTTTAACAATATCTGACTCATTCAATTCACTGAGACGCATACAACAAACCTTCGAAAAACCCTATAGCCATATTAATCAAAGAAATGCTGCACAGTCTGCATCAAATAGACTAAAAAGTGGTTTTTCTACGGGTTCCCTCTTATTTTGGAATCGAGGGAAATGAAAACGCTGATCGTTGGGCTTACACAACTGCGCAATTCATTGCGAAACCTTCATTGGCAGAACAATAAATTCCAACCCCAGATATAAAAAACAGCTATTAAAATCTATTACCCTCAATTTATGAAATGAAAAATGGAAAACATCTACAAGAAAATTAAGAGAGATTAGAGAAGATAATGGTTCATTCATGGAATCCACATTCAATCAACAGATCGCACCAAGTCATCCTATCACGTCTTCGGTTATGACACTGTAAACTTACTCATGAGCATCTCATTACCCATACCGAAGCACCAAAATACAGAAGGTGTAATACACCATTATCAATAAAACATGTGCTAACAGAATGTGATGAATTTGACGCTTATAAACAATCGATATCTGGTTATTCAAACAATATGAAAGACATTCTTAACGTAACTTAGCAAGTAAGATATAATGTACCTAACTTCATAATTATTTGTAAACCTATTAATTGTATTCTCGTTACCCCGCAAATGACCTTCGTGGTTAATGCGGTTATTTTCTAAATAAAAAAAGAATGTGTGTGTGTACTTTGGACGCACGTAAGAAGTTATAATTCTATTATAGATTCCAACGAAATTAATATGTACTTTAAACAGTTTATTTATATTTTATTTAAATATTAAACTAATTTTAATACTTTCTACTTTCCAAAAATGTTTATTAAAACAATACCAAAAATTAAATAAATAAAAGAATAAAACACACACAAACACATTCAAAATGTCACAAAGAAATTATTTCTGAACAATAATATTGTTGGCAAAAATTTTAACTAAATACGCATTTTCTGAAAAAAAAAATTATACAACAAATATACTTACACTCATAAAATGTAAAAAAAAATAAAAAATAAAAACTTGCATTGGGATTCGAACCCGCGTTTATTCGGGTGCTTAGGATTTGAAGTCGAAGGCTCTACTCATTTTGCCACCTACACGCACCTGTCATGTGCGAAGATAGGCCAACTGAACGTTTTACTGTTTGACAGTTCTGAATTTAATCAAATTAGTTTGATTTTTGTGGAATTAAAATATTAATATACAACAAAACATAGAGTAAGAAAACAATATATTAGATGAATATTTGTAGAAATTATGATGGTAATCAATTTATGTAAATCAAAGCATTACCTACTAGATAGGTAGGTACATACATTTTTATTACAATACTGAAACATTTACAATCATTACGTACCTGTTGCTTTTAAAAACTATTTAAAAAGTCACTACAATTATAAACTTGCTTTTTTCTCTGTCCTCACAACAATAAAAACTAATATGTATACACAACATTTGTTTACCCATAACCGACATATTGAAGAATTGTTGACAGGTCATTGTAATTACCCAATCAGAGCCCGTATAACGTTTAAGCTGCGCTCAGGACCAAGACTTTTGATGAATTCGCGCACATATACATTTACTTCCAACGCGCCTAAAGAAGTATAACTTCAAAAAAATTATAATCATTTCCATAAAATTTACGTTAAACTCTTTATGTACAGCCCATGGAATATTGCAGATTACTTACATAAATACATGGGACTGTATTAACTTAGAAAATATTTGGTTTACAATACAGTACCAATGGATACATGTACATGTGAACCAAAATAGAGACGTGAACATATTGAGCGCGATAGCAAATTTTAAATAACGGCAGAGAGCGTTCAGTTAATCGCGCTTAGCTGTTTATGTGGATAGTTTCACTGCGATGTTGACAAGTTTTGTGTAAAATCACAATTTTTAATAATTGCGATTTTGAATTTTCTAATTGTTCATTTAATCTAAAAATGGTTTAACAGTATACAGTAAAGCGAAACATTTTGAATGCTAAAGGTCAAGAAATAACATATTCTGTGTTAAAATTCACTCAACGAGAAGCAGTTGCTGATAAACATATTATTGACTTTATTACGTGAAAAATCATGTCAGAAATTCGAGAGGAAAGCCGATTGTATGTAGGCCACTTTCAAAGACAAAAGCAATCGAACTCAACTCACCTATCACTGTAAAATTATTTAGGCGATCCATAAGTCTTTTTTTGTCGTCAGTTTCCGTTTCTAGCAACATCTGCAAATTTTTCTTTTCAAATTTGATAGCTTCCAACTCGGAAATCAATTCAGTTTTCTCCACTTTAAGTTTGGTGACTTCCCGTTCCAATGTTTGTACTGTTACTACTGATTCGTTCATTCGATCCTGCAATCTAAAAAGCTTATATTACAACTTTACAAAAAAAATCTAATTTTAGTTTTACTAGACATCTCGATGTGAAAAAGAGCAATTTAAAAACGACTCATCAATAAACATAACAAATGGAAGAAAACAAATAAGCATAAAGATTGTCACGCAAGGAAAGCTGGACTATAATATGCAGTAGTTGTTCCAATGGATCTTTGCACAAACGTAATGATTGATTTGCAAACAAGTTAAATCAAACCATTAAGAGGCTACATCAGCACTATCTTAGCCGTACTTCACTCTCAGTGTGGATTTCACTGTAAGCATTAGTATAACAATAGGAACGATATAGATAGAAACTAGACACACTATGTTATGGTTCTTCTCAGAGGCTTTTTTCAGTGTGACGCAGGTGACAGAAAAAAAGGCACGTCCGTGATACATACACATGTATAACAGTTATTCCAGTTGTTGATAGATGGCGCTATAATCGAAAAAAAAATTTAGGTTTACCGATTTACTGCTTATTTATTACCTATTACATATCTATACGACTATAATTTAAAGTTCTTCTCAGTCTTTCAGTGTGTCATTAATGATGTAATATATGATTTTAAGAATGTAGAGAACCATATCATAGCATGACATTTTAATTAAAACTGACAGTTGTCACAATCGTAATCGTAATTTGGTATAAAAACAAATCAATGGTGTTTATTTCATACTAAAAATGTTCTTTGATTTGTAGAGTTTTATAAATTGTACAGAGATAATACATAAATATTTTTTTGTAACATAACTAGAATAAATGTTATAAACGATTTTAATCAAGGACATACCTTTTTTTTGTCACTTCCAACTTAATGCGTTAGAAAGAAATCGAAAAACTGTGACGCACTGAAAGATGCCTATGAGAAGGAGAATACAAGGCTGCATTATCATGTTTAATAATTTTGATGATCGTATCTTTACCTTGACACTTTTTCAACATTCGTCTTCACTGTATCATTGCACTGAGCTTCCACTGTTAAGGCTATTTGGTCTATGTTTTTCATCTCGTCTTCTAAAAGTTTGTTTCTCTCTGCTAAATTAAGAGCTCGTCGCATAGCCTCGTGCTGTCTGGCCAAGGCTTCTGAAATAAAAAGTAAACGGATTAAAAAAAGTATTACATTGACTTGTATTAAATGTTTCGCTAATGATAAAATCATGAGATGATTATGATTCCAATTATTTTCCGTATGATATCCAAGTATTTTCTTTGTGTCTTTGAAAGCCTCAGTGTTTCATATCAGAATATGTTCTGGCCTACTTCTCTTTGTTTAAAAATTCTTTATCTGACCATATCTAAAAATTCTTGGGCTATAACTTTGAATTCTTTGATTTTTAACACTGTCACTACACTAATCCTTCTGGTTACTGCCACTTCTTGCTAATCAGAATATGATCAATCTGATTTATTGTTATTCCGTCGTTGGAAACCCAGTGGCGTAATCAGGGGGGGTTTGGGATTTATATCCCCCCATTGGGATGTACTTTGAGCTTAAATTGGCGGTATTCTGTACCCTCCAGAAACCTTCCAGTAGTTGTAACCCAGAAACCCATGTTTGTTTGTGGATATCTTATATCGCCCTAGGGAATCATCTGTTCGATCGGTGCATGAACTGGGGGCATAAAGGTGTTGTATGGTTTTCCTCTAAATCTCACGTAACACATTATTTGATTTGCTGGCTTAAATGCTTTGATATAACCTAGCATTACTGTTTCATATAACAAAATGTTCCAAATGAACGTTGAGTATTGTGGCTATCATTATAAAATATTACTAATTAACCTATCTTTTGCATTTTGGTACCATCCCACCTGATTTCCTGGACATCTGTGATATACATGCTGATCTTCTAGAATTATTGTTTTCTATTAT
The DNA here is from genome assembly GCF_917563875.1 of Diabrotica virgifera virgifera. Taxonomy (NCBI): domain Eukaryota; kingdom Metazoa; phylum Arthropoda; class Insecta; order Coleoptera; family Chrysomelidae; genus Diabrotica; species Diabrotica virgifera. The sequence continues at coordinate 75,044,486 of NC_065445.1, read as the reverse complement.
GTTCTATTGTTATATTCTATTATCTGTTATAGTATCTGTTATATTCTATTGTTTTTGTTGCTGCTGCAGGTTTGATCCAACTTAACAAAGTCAAGGCTTCAATGTTCAAGTCTTTTTTCGTTGCCTTGGTTGTCGTCGTCTATTCGTCCTATTCCAAGGCAATAATTCGTTGATTTTCATAACAAGATGGTCTTGTACAAGGTAGGATGAGCAAGGCCAGACGATTAGCGAGGCACTGTGGGTTGCTTACCCAATCTCAGGCAAGATTTCTCAGGGCCCGGTTAGCGACCCGTTAAAAATATATTATTCTATATTAACATACCTACTCTTACGATTTTGCTTACAGAATATGCAGTGCAGTAACTTAAGGTTTTCACCTCCGATTTCGTTGAACCCCCATCGATTTTCATGAAAATTGGTGAGTAATTAAAGGATACCTCAAGGAACAAAGGTGACATGATGCCAACTTGCGCTTTTACCCTGGGGGTGGATGTCACCCCTTCTCGGGGGTGAAAATTATTTTAATAAAAATAATACCATAAGTCAATAGAGGGACAAATTATAAGCAAAATTTGTTATATAAAGTTATTAAAATAAATCAACACTTTTTGAGTTATTAAAGACCAAAGATTTTATTTTTTCGTAAAAAAATGCATGTTTTAAATCGGTTTTTCACGTATAAATCAAAAACTATAAGCTTTTACAAAAAAGTTGTTATTACTGAAATTGAAGATAATAAAAAATTGAATACATTCCTCACATAAATAACTAAACTAATGTTAGTTCAAAGTGAGTTATTAGCAATTTTGAATGTGTATTTTTTTCGATGAGTACTCAAATCTAAGTATTCAAGCTTAAATAACGGGAAAACGGTGCAATGTATAAAATATTCCTGCTAAACATTTGTCAAAGTACTTCGGAATACCTATCAAATGAGCTTCAGAACAGGGTAATAGCGTCAAAATTAAGTAAGTTATAATGAAAATAAAGGAACCGTTTCGATTTTTTTAGGAAAAAGTGAAAAATAAAACATACGCCATTTCCACAAAAATGAAAATTTATAGTAATCCTTACAAGAACTTCCTTATATTAGCATAAATAATGTTTTCGATAATTTTGACCGGTTTAGAATGCATATTTTTGAAAAAAAGATGTAATTTAAAAAAATCATGATTTTTAAAATTATTTTAACTCTCATATTCTTTTGATAATACTCCAAAAATACTCAATATACATAAAAAATTATATATAACCAAATTTTAGTTTTTTCTGTGGCAAATATTTTACCTGTTTTACTATTTCTATAGGGTAAAAAATAACCGAGATAGAAACGTTTATATCTTAAATTTTGCTGTGGTAACCATGCAACCGGGTCCATTTAACCTTTTATTTTTAAAAAAGTAAGGGGTTTAAAAGATTAGGTTCAACGTGCTTAAATAGCACTTGGAATTAACTTTCAAACAGTTTTTAGATGAACCTGATATCGTAAACACGAACGGAGTTATTAAAAAAATAACATTTTTTGGAAAAATTTTTAAAAGATAAATTTTTTAAAATATTTTGGAGCATACATTTTAACGCTATCAACATGTTCGGGGGCTCATTTGATAGATATTTTTAAGTACTTTGACAAATGTTTAATAAGTTATGTTATAAAATGCATCAATGTCCCGTTATTTCAGCTTGAATACTTCTTGAGTTTTTTACTCGCCGAAAAAAATATACATTCAATTACCTACAACTCACTTTTAGTTAGCATTAAAAGGTTTTTCTAGTAAGAGGTTTATTTCATTTTTTATTAGCTTCAATTTTGATAATAACTTTTTTGTAAAAACTTACACTTTTTGAGTTATTGATGAAAAATTGGTTAAAAACATGCATTTTTCTCAAGAAAAATTAAAATATTTGATCTTTAATAACTTAAAAAGTTTTGATTTATTTTAATAACTTTATATAACAAATTTTGCTTCAAATTTGTCCCTCTATCGAATTATGGGGTTATTTTTAATAAAATAATTTTCACCCCCCAGAAGGGATGGCATCCACCCCCAGGGTGAAAGCGCAAGTTGGCACCATGTCACCTTTGTTCCTTGAGATATCCTCTAACCACTTAGCAATTTTCATGCAAATCGATGGAGGTTGAACGACATCGGAGGTAATAGCTCATATCCACCTTCAGTGACACTACTAATGAAGTATATTTTCTAATGTTCTATAAGCACACGACGCAATAACTTTGATAAATTACTTTAAGGTTACTGCAGTTGTCGGACGCTCCACAGTTGAAGATTTCACGCATTTTCTCTCCGCCTTCCTCCGAAAATTTGCCGTATTAGAAAAGTTGTCCGACTCTACATGAATAACTGAATAAACGAAGCCTCACCAGGGAGGCAACCATGTTTTTTTGAAGTGCTGGTCCAAAGTCTATAATATCAGCTGTTGATAGGAAATGTGTGTGTGTTTGTGTTTTATTGGCACTGGTTTAAGCAACCAACTGACCAGTCAATGTGTTTTCAGTTTTCTCTTTTTCAAAATATATGCTTAGTCTTAGTATCTAAATTTAAAACTATTACTACTACTAAGTTTTTTACTGTTTTTTAACTATATTTTTTAATTATATTTTTTATTTAGTTTTTTTTGTTTTTTTTTTCTTTTGTTTTTTATGTATTTTTTGTATATTTTTTTTTACTACGCTAAGACTTAAACCCGATTCAACACCTCGGAGGTTTAGATCTTCTTAGTAACTTTTTATTTTATTTTATTATTTATTTTTTTTTATAATTTTTTTATCAGGGCTTTAATTTTAAACAATTAACATGGTTATATAAAATTTTATAAACATCTAGATTGTTTGATTGTAAAAGGTATATGTCTGCGTAACTTTGCACCATATGGGAAATTTTTTTAATATCAATTTTACGAAAAAAAGTCATTCTTTATAAAGTGCTCTGCATAGTCTAAAACCTAAGGTGCAATCATCAGATATCAAATTTTGTCAACAGTATACGAGGTATGTCAAAAAATATTAATTTCGCTCAAGAGCAAACTACCTTTATATTTCAAAATATCAAAAAAATTTATTATGAAAAGTTATTTGTAATTAAAAACCATATTCAAATATGCAATAACAGCCATCTACGAGAAAAAAAATTTCTGAGATTTTCCTAAATTACTGATTCCGAACATCATTTTTATTTATTAGACCTGTAATAACTCTTTTATTAATAATTTTAGGAAAAAAGGTATTCTTCATAAAAATCTGTGCATGGTCTAAACCTCAAGATGCAACCATCAGTTATCCAAGTTTGTTAATTTTATACGAGGTGTATCAAATAATATGAATTTAGAAAGAATTCTTTCTATATTCTTTCTAAATTCATATTATTTGACACACCTCGTATAAAATTAAGAAACTTGGAAAACTGATGGTTTTATCTTGAGGTTTAGACCATGCACAGATTTTTATGAAGAATAAGTTTTTTTCCTAAAATTATTAATAAAAGAGTTATTACATGTCTAATAAATAAAAATGATGTTCGGAATCGGTAATTTAGGAAAATCTCAGAAATTTTTTTTTCGCGAGAAGGCTGTTATTGCATATTTGAATATGGTTTTTAATTACAAATAACTTTTCATAATAAAATTTTTTGATATTTTGAAGTGTAAAGGTAGTTTGCTCTCGAGCGAAATTAATATTTTTTGACATACCTCGTATACTGTTGACAAAATTTGATATCTGATGATTGCATTTTAGGTTTTAGACTATGCAGAGCACTTTATAAAGAATGACATTTTTCCTAAAATTGATATTAAAAAAGTTTCCCATATGGTGCAAAGTTACGCAGACACCCTGTATAAGATTAAAAGGAAATTGTACATTAACTTGAACTAGATTGGTTTAGAAATCTGATATTTCAATAAAATGTAAAGGACATTCTAACAGCATATGTTGTAGATCAGCTAGCTCTCCACATAAACATTCATCATTATCTATAAGTCCTATTTCTCTTTTGTAGACTGGAGTCAGACAGTGATTGTTGATAGGAAAAAACATTATGGTTGTAGCAAATTTTCTAAAGATGAGAAAATAAGCGGCAAAAGAAGATTTACTTGTAAATACGGGTCTATGACTTGTTCAATTTTCTGTTTGTCAAATGAAAAGTTGTCAAAATTGGCATATTTAGATTAATAACATATTTTAAAAAAATCAGTCAGATAGTTCAAATAACTCTAAAAGTTCATAACTTTTTATTATGAACATTTTATTGACACACTTAAATGATAGCTGATTACATTCACATCAAAAAATCTAAGGAAGTTATTGCAATAATACTAATTGCTATTTGGTTTCTTAGTGCTGACAACACCCATAATGAATTAAATTCCAACTTAGAAGAAATATGGAAGTTCAAATTCAGCAAAGAAATACAAAAGAACAAAATCGAACACATCTTAAAATATATTTTATCCTTTATTGTGATGATTAGAACACTCACGTCAAGAATATTTTTAGTTTTGTATGTTATTATACTGTGGCCAGCCGTTTTTGAAACCCAATCATTTTTAATAATCCCTTGGTTGATTATCGGATCCGTTAGGATTCTGTTATCAACATTCTTATCACTAAGTACAGGTACCTATTGCTGTCTTCTTCAAAAAGGACTACATTTGCTGTGTTTAAATTTTGTAATTTCACAGTTCTCGGAACATGGACCATCCATTTATGCTTGGTTTGCAATTTTGAAGTATTACCGGCACATCACAAGAGAAAAATTGCGAAGAAGAATGGAGATATTACTTGCTGAGAAAGATTTTCAGAGTAACATACCTACGACCGATACAATGAGTAGTTTTAAATCGTCGCAAACTAACACCAGATCTTTGGATACGTTATCTACAGTAATAGTTAAATCCAAAGATACAAAAAAAGTTATCGGTAGCATAAGAGAAAGAGTAAAAACAGCTTTGAATCTTACTGATGAAGAAATTAATAAAATAACCGAAAGAACGAATTAAGAAAATAGGTCCTCTGCCTACTTTGCATGTATTTTGATATGGACAATTTTGTTATCACAAGATTTTTGATGAATATAAACAAAGTTAAATTTAATAAAATCGATTAAAATATTTAAAAAATATAATTGACTGTATATGTATACATTTTAAAATAAAGTAGGTATGTATATTCATTATTTTATTATACAGCGCGTTCATAAAGTGTGGAAACGGTCTATTATCTCATGATTTAATTATTTTCAAAGTTAAAGCTCTGACAGCTCGATTTTTAATTTTAAATTATGATTTTTTGACGTATATCCCATAATAGTGTCGTCATCGATTTGGGCGTGATGACGTCATCCATCAATGATTTTTTAAATCGGAAAAAGGGGTCGTGTGATAGCTCATTTGAAAGGTGATTCAATTCTCTATTCAGTAATATATACATTAACATCAATATTTATATGTACAAGGTGGCCAAAAAATAATTTTTGAATTAAATTAATTGGCGCAAAAAGAAGAATGAATGTAATTTATTTAACTCAAAATACATTTTACTGATGCCAGAAAATATAAAAAAAAAAATGTTTATTTCATAAATAAACATTGCTATTCGCTTAAATTAAATGTCAAACAGACACCCACCTGCCTCTTAGTTTGAACATTTAATTTAAGCGAAAAGCAATGTTTATTTATGAAATAAACATTTTTTTTTATATTTTCTGGCATCAGTAAAATGTATTTTGAGTTAAATAAATTACATATACTTCATCTAATTTACTTACCGTTGCACGTCATCCGCGTAATTGCCTGTGACGTCACATGATACCAACACGAAATATTTAGGCGGTAGGTGTGTTCTTTTTTAGAATCATTTTGCCTAGTACACTGGAATTACAGCCACTAGACATATTTTATTATATACGCGTAGAAATAAGATTTGAATATTTCTATTACTGTTAACCTAAAGAAATACACAAAAATATGTTTCATTTAATTTGTATAAATGGATTATAAAGCGTTTTTAAGAAGCACATTTGCTCGGAACGCACTGGAACTGTAATCGAACGAAGGTGACATTTTAGAATAAATTGGTAACATTTATTTGACAGTTGCGGTGATGACACTTCATATTTGTTTATATTCTATACTTACTATAAGTATTTGTTTTATTATATTTACTGTTTTTATTATTTACTTTAACGTAAGATTATAACTTAATTCTTGTTTTCTATTTCTAAAGTTTTTATTTATTCACATTGAATATTAATTTGTTTTGATGTATAATCCACGTTTACAATAATTATGTGATCTATATGATTTCAAATGGATTCAGGATTTTTTTATACTTTGGCAACTATGCCCACTTAGATATGTGGCGTAGATAATGACGTGCAACGGTAAGTAAATTAGACGGACTGTATATTCTTCTTTTTGCGTCAATTATTTTAATTAAAAAATTATTTTTTTGGCCACCCTGTATAAATATTTATGTTAATGTTTATATTACTGAATAGAGAATTGAATAAACGTTCAAATGAGCTACCATACGACCCATATTCCCATTTAAAAAAATCATCGATGACGTCATCACGCAAAAATCGATGACGTCATTATTATGGGATGTACGTCAAAAAATCATAATTTCAAAATAAAAATCGACCTGTCAGAGCTTTAACTCCGAAAATAATTAAGTCAAGAGATAATAGACCGTTTCCACCCTTTATGAACGCACTGTATATTACAATACGTTTGAATCTACGTCATTGTTTGTCATTAATTTATGTACTTAACAGGATTCAAAGAAAGCAGAATAGAAAGCTTCACAAGGTCCCTTTTATGCACGCGTTTTTGTCGCCTGTTGCTTGGCGACAAAAAACGCGGTGTTGTACCGTGCAACAAGAAAGTGTGTATTGTTATAAAATGCATCCGTGTTATTTAATTAGCATTCTTCTTAAGGGGATGGGTACGTATTTTTGGCTGCATTGCTATTCAAATAGGGATTCATTTTTTTCGAATCCTGAGAAAACTAATAAGTATTTTTGAAAAATTTAAACGCAGAATAAAGATTACGTTATTAACGAGGGCCGAAAGTCCCTGAGAACTTCTATAATGTTTATTTTAATAAGTTACAGGGGTGAAAAACTAAGAGAAAATTTAGTGCGAATTTTAAATTCAAATATCTCATTCAAAATAAACTTTTTATTACCTTACCTTTTATTACCTTAGTATTAACTAAGGGACTTTCGGCCCTCGGTAATAATTTGGTCTTTCATTTTGCGTTTAAATTTTTCAAAAATATTTATTTGTTTTTTCAGGATTCGAAAAAAATTAACACAATGTCCGTGGTAATATTTTCAAATCTATCTTTGTCTTACAACGCACTCAGTCGAATAGAATTTTGTCAGCATATTGTCAGTCAGACAGTGATAATCAGTGACAATTTTAAATATTTGACATGGCATCGGGAATATTTTGAGTTGTTGATTAAATAATATTGATATATACGCTCTGAGCTTCGCTATTGTCGCTCCTAGCGTATTAGTAATGCAACTTTCACCGGTAATTTTTAAATTTATTATTTAATTGTTATCGCTTAATATTTTTACAACGCAAAAAAGTAATTAAATTGTATCGATTTTTTTAAGATTTTGATGAAATATTAATTTCTTACTTCGGATACTTTCACAATTATCGTGTAGATGGCGCTAAGATTAATAGATTAATTTATAATTACATATTACGGAACATTAAAAAAACTTAAATTCAGTATTTAAAAGGTAAGTATATTAAAGGTAAAAATATACACCAGAGCTTTGACCAACTAATATTTTTTATAATTAATGTTTTATTTTTAATTTTAAATTAATCACTTTGACATTTATGTCAAATTTCCAGTAAACGTTTACAGACTTGTCACTACTGGCGCTCGAGAATTTTTAAATATCCCCTCTACGTACGAGCTCACAGCGTATACGCTCTGAGCTTCGCTGGTGTCGCTCCTAGCGGATTACTAATGCAACTTTAACCGGTAATTTTTAAATTTATTATTTAATTGTTATCGCTTAATATTTACAACGCAAAAAAGTAATTAAATTGTAATCGATTTTTTAAAGATTTTGCTAATCATTTTAACGTTCTATTAATGAAATATTAATTTCTTACTTCGGATACTTTCACAATTATCGTGTAGATAATGAGATTAATTTATTACGATATATTAAAAAAACTTAAATTCAGTATTTAAAACGTAAGTATAATTAAGGTAAAAATATACACAAATATAACAAAGATAGATTTGGAAATATTACCACGGACATTGTGTTCATTTTTTTCGAATCCTGAAAAAACCAATAAATATTTTGGAAAAATTTAAACGCAGAATAAAAAACTATATTATTACCGAGGGTCGAAAGTCCCTTAGAATAAATAAAAAGTTTATTTTGAATGAGATATTTTAAATTAAATATCACACTAAATTTTCTCTTAGTTTTTCACCCCTGTAACTTATTAAAATAAACATTATAGAAGTTTTCAGGGACTATCGGCCCTCGCCAATAACGTAATCTTTCATTCTGCGTTTAAATTTTTCAAAAATACTTATTAGTTTTCTCAGGATTCAAAAAAATGAATGCTCATTTGAATAGCATTGTATCCGAAAATACGTACCCATCCTCTTAACGTTTTTAATTTCAATGTTTTCAATTAATCACTTTGACATTTATGTCAAATTTCCAGTAAAAGCTTACAGACTTGCCACTACTGGCGCTCGCGAATTTTTAATTATCTCCTCTATCTACGAGCTCATAGCGTATAGTGTATTTGATAAATAATTGATTTAAGACGTGAACTTAATAAAAAGTTATTTATTGTGTATTATTTGTGGAAGATCCAAGAAGAGAATACATCAGGATAATATATTCTGTGATCCAAGTATTTTGTTGTTAAAGATGTTCAAAATTGTAACCGTTTCATAGTAACAATATTTATTAAAAAATCACTTTATCACTTTTCCTATTCTCTCGATTGAGTATTAGTTTTTGTTGTACATATAAATTATTACAATCACTGAATACATAGTTAGTAAAAAAATTATCACATTTATTAACTGAATTAATAATTTAAAATTATACCAATAACAGTTATCCAAGAACATTCAAAAGCCATCTCTTTAAGTTAATGATGACATTTTCAAGTAGAATGACATTCTAGTAATGTTTACATATCCATACCAGTGTGAATTTTACTACACATAATTTGCCGTGTAAAGACAGAAAAAGTAGTGAGAGCCGTAAAATATTTGCAAATTATGTACCGATGGCCTTAAGGTGCCGTGTATTTCTGCGTAGACGTCCACCATATATTGTCTTGTCAGATGTTAGATATTCGGGATTAATTTATTCTGTATTTAGTGTTCCACCATATATTGTCTTGTCAGATGTTAGATATTCGGGATTAATTTATTCTGTATTTAGCAGCATTGCAAGCATTTCATAGTAACTGTCAGATTCCTGTCCATTGGCGAATATTACGCAGCAATGCGTACATAATTAAAACGTACATAATTTTTGCCAATAAGCCATGCGTACATAGTTTTTACATAGGTAATCAAAAAGTTCCCCGTCCTGGAAGCCCGCTCTTCTTAATACTTCCTCATTTCTGAGTGTCCGTCCATGATATTCTAAGCATTCGATACAGGCACCAGGCTTTAAGTCTTGCGAATTTATCTATTTATCTATTTTTTTAGAACGATTAAATTAACTTCGCTTTAAAAACATTTTTACAGTTTATTGACCTCTTTTATTTATCAGTTGATCTTCTTTTTTATAACAATTTTAAGGTAACTTTGATTTAAAATGCCTCTTTTGAGCTTTTTGTATTAAAAAACTTTACTTTATTGGTGTTTCAAAACTATTTTTTAATTTATTATAATTATTTATTTACTTTTTTATAATTAACATGCCTTTTTTAAGCTGTTTGTAAAAAACAAGTATTTGGACTTCGTCCTATTAGACGAAGTCGTAATTGGACAACTATGTCCAAGGTTTTCACCCAAAGTAATCGAAAGTAGAACTGGAAGTCGATATTTGACCCCTTCCTGTAACTTTGGGTCGATTTATATACGATTTTAATAATTTTGAGTCATATTTACTAAACTGTGGGTCATAATTGTTTAAACAGAAAAGACTTCAAAATCGAAATTAAAGATTAAAACTCGACTTTTCAATACGCTTCGATTGATGTGTTACATGTATTTCTGCGACTAATATGGCACCAGTTAGAAACTTTTAACCGGAAATGATATAAAAACCAAAATTCTCGAATGATATATCGCTTATACTATTTCGGTGACTTTAAAACAGTACTTACGGTTGCAAATCTAAAACCGGAAGTCCGATGTCAAATTTCTCATCTTTTGGCATTCTACCTTGTATAGTGACGGAAGAGTTATATTCGCGGTCAGACGAACAGACGGACAGACAGCGTAGGTCAAATGTCTCACCTTTAGTACCAATCTTGGTTTATAAGCTTTCATTTGACACCTCATTTGTTATTCTACCTGGTATAGTGACGAAGGAATTATATTTGCGGTCAGACGGACAGCCTAGGTCAACTGTCTCACCTTTAGTACCATCCTTGGATTATAAGCTTTCATTTGACACCTCATTTGTCATTCTACCTGGTATAATGACGGAGGAGTTGAGTTTACAAACAGACAGACAAGACGGACGGACGGATAGACGGACGTGGATAATTCAACGTTTTCACATTTTTTCAAAATTGGTGAAAACAACAACATAATAAAATTTACTTAATTGGTGTTTCAAAACTACTTATTTTACTTAACACCAATTAAGTAAAGTTTATTATGTTGTTGTTCGTATCATTGGTATACCTAATGTTGTTAAGAAATATGCCGTTTACTTTAACAACCTCATTAGACATTTCCACTGCTTCTGCGAATGTTTTTTACTACATATAAGTTAAACAACATTGGAGAAAGTATATAATGAAGACGTACTGTTGCTGTTTGGTTCCAATACAAATTGGCGATAATTCTT